>NC_080781.1:137635168-137998571 GCF_020826845.1 Diceros bicornis minor
TCAGCTTGTCCCCTCTAACGTTACCCTCCACACCATGGCCATGTAGCCTCTCTCCCTGTCCTAAGGGTGAAGTCCAGGGTCCTGACCATGACCTTCAAGCCCTGGTCTCTTGGGCTTGAGGAGACCACATGCCCTGTACCCCTGTAATCCCTGCTGCCTTTCCAGACATGCACTCTGCTCCCCTGCGTCACTGTGCCTCCATACTGGCCACTGTCTCTGGGCTCTGAGCCTCCCCAGCTCCTGCTGTGTCCCCTCGGGGCCCCTCCTCATCCTGCAGCAGCCCCCTCAATGGCCACTACCTTGTGAAGCCTCCTCAGAGTCCACTCCCTCCCATCACTGTGGGCCCTCATGTGCCCACAGCACACACTTATGGCAGTTATTTTTCCACACGGAAAAATAACCAGTGAGGAGCAGAATGCCCCGGGGAACTTTCCAAAGCTGCCAAGTCCTGGGCTGCCCCCAGAGCTCGGGATCCTGTAGGGCTGGGTAAAGTGGCACCAAAGAACTCCAAGATTAAGGAGCTCCCCTAGGGTCCAAGGGGCTTCTCCAGTAGAGAATCAGTAGGCCAGGTTGGGCTCATTCTTCTTGGTGTCCCAAGCCCCTAAGCCAGCTTAGCCAGAGAAGAATGTGCTGTCTGGCCCAAATGCTGAGCGCCCCCCGGTAGAAGAACAGGAGTAGCCTTTGTAGGCAGATGTCCAGGTCGCCCCCATTGCCTCCCGGCCGCGCAACTGTGAGCCACACCCACCCTGTCCAGGCCGTGACGGGCTCTCGTCCATCGTGCCCGGTTCCGCTGCAGAGCCTGGAGCCAGCTCGAGCCCAGGGGAATGCGGCTGCACTTGCTCCTCTGCTCAGCCCATTTCACTTCCATCCATGAGGCTAAGGCAGTATTGGCTGCTAACCATGTTGGCTTTTCTAGCAGCTGAGACAGCAGCCCTGCCCCCATCTGCGGCATCTGGGGGGAGGTCAGTGTTGCCTCGGCCACCTGTGTGTGTGGCATCTGTGTGCCTGTGGGCTCTTGGGCCTGCCACTGCTGCCTGGCTAGTAGAGCGGCAGTCCCCTCAGTCAGTCTTGGAGTTCTGGGCCGTTCTGACCATCAGTGCCCATGTAGACACTGGCGGGTCAGGGGCCCAGAGGGAAGGGACTTGCCCAAGATCACCCAGTGAGAACGTGGGCCAGCCAGGGCCCAAGTCTCCCTCCCGCATCCCCTAGTGCACTCCTTGTCCTCTCCGTAGAGACAGTCATGCCTCCACAGGGTCTTGACTTTATGACGTCAGATTCACCACACTCCTCTAGAAAGCTGAACCAGTCAGTCACTTTAGCTCACTTTTTAAGAGCATCTTTCTTTTTGATTCAGAATACCTGCTTGAAAAACAGAAATAAAGCCCAGGAGAAATAAAGCCCCCCAGGTAGTATGTCCACCTCAAGCCAAGAGAAACATTCTGTAGGCAGCTGGCCCTAGATTTCTGGATTTTGCGAACCACAAAATTGCTCCCCAGATTTCAGAGGCCAGCACAGCTTGTTATGTTGCTAAGTGAAGGCATTTCATAACCTGCTACCTGCTCTCACCATCATTCCGTACTAACATATTAGTGCACCAGACAGTTAGGGTGTCATTCCAGAATAAAAGTGAGTCCTGGAAACCCAGAACATGGAGCTTTTCAAAACATTCATGGTGCGGTCTATTTCTCATTCCATTATAAACCAATGAGAAGCTTCAGCAGCAACTGGGCTTCTGGGGCGGGGGGTGGGGGGGGAGATGACAGTTTTGTGGTATTTTGAGTGAAGCCATCATCCCATCGGGACACCACATGGAGAGAACAAAGCAGAGGCAGGAAAGGCATCTTTCCCTTCTGTCGTCGCCTTTGCCACAGTAAGAGTCCCCTCTTGAGACAGACCTGTCTCCATAGCCTTGGAAGCAATCTAGGGAGGCAACGCCCCCCAAAGAGACGGCAGCATCATGGCATGTGTCATCTTCCTTCAGTGCGGTGGGGCACACTCGGCACTGTGGCAGCCCCCGAGGGCGCTCGCTGCGCCTTCCTCACTGTGCTCAGTCCTGGCCGGGAGCTTCCCCTGCTCTCAAGCGGGATATGCTGGGAGAAGGGGGGCCGGCAGCCAAGTACACATGATGTCTTTTCCACAGTGCGTCCAAGGGTTGAAATACTGACATCTTCATTTTGGTTGGGGTCGGGGGAGTCCGAGCACTCAAGCTGCCTTCTATCAAGAAGCCTGGCCCCATGTCAGACACCCCAGTGAACCTGGTGGCTACCACATAGCCACTGCAGGGCTTCAGAATGAGGCGGGGCCCCTTGCCTTGGGCCCAGAGCAGCTAGCCAGTGCGCTCCAGGCTCCAGAAATGCATCCTTGCTTTGCTGCTCGCATCATCCAGTGAACTGTATGGCACTTTCCAGAAATCAGATCCACCTTCTAAAGCCAAAGATTTCCCCCCTCCCACTGAGGGCATTCCCAAAGAGGCGGCCAAAAGTGCACCACGCTGGGCTGGGCTCCCAGAATCCAGGCACATGGTCTCCAGATGGGGGGATGTTTACTGTGGCCGCTAGGCTGCAGTTCCCTCACACCCGGGTCTGATCTGCTCCCAGACCCACATGCCAGTCAGAGGCAGGGTCAGGAAGTCCAGTGAGTTCACCCAGGTGGTTCTCGTTTCCTTTCTGACTCCTAGGAAGCTAAAAGGGTAGGGAACAAAGCAAAAGCCATCTTTGCTCCCTGGACCCTCCAGGCTCTCTGCTCTCCCTCCGGCCATGCCTGTGGCTCTGTGGGAAGGAGTTCTGATATGACGAAGCAAGTGCTTTCGGAAAACCCCCTCCCCTCTTTTTAGATCCATTCTTCCGCTGAGGCTTCCCTCAGGCGTCCCTCCCTCACTGAGTGGCGGAGCCGCAGAGGACAGTGATGGTCGCACCTCCCAGCAGGCCAGGGCAGGCTGGCGTAGTGAAGAGCAAGAGATGTCCCCCGCTTAGAGCAATGTAAATGGAGGGAAGGATGGGCTCAGGGAAGGGCCCCTGTCCCCATGCCATCAAGGAGCGCTGCCCCAGGGAGCCTCTTTTCTAATGGGAGCATATCATATCCCTCAGGTGTGTTGGGGCGGAAAAAAAGGTTGAGAAGTACTGACCTAGGATAACAAAGTATTGCCAGACACAGGTATTTATTGATGAGTGGCTTGCAATGAGCATATCGTGAATGCAAATGACTCTTTCTAAAACGTTTGTAGTGTGCCCTGATTGTTCACCCTGCCCTCCCAGTCTTCTGAGTGCTAATCATTTGCTCAGCAAACCCTCTCTTGGTGGATGACGCAAAGGCTGGCCTCAGCCACGCCAGAAGCACCGTCAGCTACCAGGGAGTGGGGTGACCTAGATGAGGCTTTGCTGTCACGATATGTGCCCAGTGTGGCCCCTGTCCTCACCCAGCCCCACCCCCGTGCGGTAGCCGGGACAACAGTGCAAGCCAAACTTTATCTCATTTTCTCTCCCACAGATGGAGGTAGTGAGTACCTTCAAGAGAAGCGGTTCATTTCAGGGTGCTGTGCGCCGGCGGTCTTCAGTCCTCAGCCAGCTCCATGACGTAACCAATCTTTCTACCCCTACTCACCTAATTCTCTCTGCTGCCAATCCCGCCAGTGCCGCTGGGAGTGAGTCTTGAGTCCCCTTTTCTCTCATAAATGGCATCTCTGGGGGAGAAAAAGCCTCCCCACGTCTTCCTTCTCTTTTTTCCAGTCTTGCATCCTCCGCTCACCGTGGCTTTTCCGTTCTTTCTTTACGCCCTGTCCAGTCCTTCCTGCCCAGACGGTGTCTCTCCAAAGCCATACTCTCTTATGAAATGTATTGAATCCATGGCACTGCTGGACCTTCTGTTCTTTTCTTTGTTTGAGTTTTTGGTTTTCATTTAGTGCTCCTTCTGTCATTGGTTTTCTTTTCTTGAACTTGTCTGCCTTTGCCGATGGTTCTTCATGAACTCAGGCCGCTTCTGGGGGTGTCTGGTGTCAAAGTGGGGCCTTGGTCGGTGTCCTGTGGGGCCATGAAAGGGAGGCACACAGGCGCAGGGCCACCTTCCGGGGCTGGAGCGGCAGGCAAGTACCTTTTTGGCCTCATTTGCAGCAGAAGAATCCAGCCCAACTACTTGGGACTAAAGTGGCAGCTTCCAGAACTCTCCTTGAAGTGGTTTCCAAAAGCAGTAGACCTGATGTGAGCTTCGGGAGGCTGCTGTCATGTGTCCCCAGGTGGGCTCAGTGGTGGCCAGCTGCTCCTGCTCAGGTGCTGCCTGCCCTGTAGGCCCTTGCCCTGAGCCACCGGCTGTTAGAGGTGTCCGAGGTGTCCCTCGACCAGGAGCCCTCCTCACACCCCCAGCTTGCACTCTGCTCCATTTCCATTTGTTCCCAAAGCACCTTTGCTCTTTCCAAACAGGCCTCGGGATTGGAAGGTCTTAACCCCATCTGGTCACCACTCTTTCTCCTCCTTGCTCCGAGAAGCTGGGAGAAATTGACCCTTCTTTAAGTTCCAATGAAAAGTTCCCGCCATGTCAGTCACATTTTAAAGAGCCTGTCCTGAAGAAGGAGAAACTTCCATAATTGCTCACATCTTTTTACAAAGACAAAGGGAAAGCCACTAGACCATTGAACCGGCCACCCCACGGCTCCCCAGTGAGAGAGAACGCAGCGAACCGTGTGAGCCCCCTGCTCCCCCCAGGGCCACCTGCTTCTCGTCACAGATTCGAGATTTCTAAAACCGAACAGTAAACTTTTGAGGGTGAGCCCAGAGCCCCTGCCGGGGCGATTTGATGCCACCTCCTTCCTTTCCTTCCAGTGAGACAGCAGCTCTCACCTCCGGGAGCACAGCCCTCCCTGCAGACGGGACGCTAACTGTACCTTTCCCCTCCAATTCTGGGATTTGGCTTTTGCTCGATTTCTTCTCTTTTCCTTTTTTGTCTTGTCTTTTCTTCTTTGTCTTTTCTTTTTTTTTTTTTTTTCTTTAGGAACTGGTGAGAGGTCCCCGGTGGGGGGCGTCCCTCCTCTTGCTTAAGCTGTCACTTCAGGCCACTCTGCCCTTTAAGGAAGGGATGTAGGCTGCACTGGGTCCCCACCAGGCCACCTTGTCCCCTTCGGAAACAGCATGTGTGCACGCACACGCGTGTGCACACACACACACAGACACACACACAAACCTCCTCCAAACAGCACCTCCAGCTCCCTCACACACTCACTGGGCCACCCACCCGGGCCACAGATATTGGCCGACAGCCATCACAGGTGGGCTGGGAAGCTCTGACCTCGTGCCAGAGGGGCCTTGCCACGACTCCACCCAGAAAGGTCTGCAGGAGGCTCGGCCACCTGCAGTCAAGGACAGAATTGGTGTGTGGCCTCCCAGGTGTGCCTTGGCCGAGGCCCAGCTGGGCAGCAGCACCTTGCTTCCTGGGAACAAAGGGACAAGAGGGGACGTGGGTCTGCTCAAGGGGCACGCGCTGACTTGCTCCTGTCCCTCCCTCCCCCTTGACTTCCTTCACATGTTTCTTTACCATCTCTCTCTGCTCTTTCTGTCTGTCTGTCTGTCCATCTGCCTGTCTGTTGACTTGGGAGGAAGGCAGCCGACAAGGCCTTCATCCTGCATGCCCCTCAGGCCTTCTCCACAGCTCTGGCCTTGTTCCACTCCAGGGCCAGCCTGGGCCTCCCCTCCACGCTCCTGGGTGAGGCCTGCCCTCTCTTGGCTCCCTCTGGATTCGTTGGGCTTCCTCCCTGGAGGCAGCCTCTCTCTGTCCTCTCTTCCTTGGCTTCTAGCACCTTCCTTCCTTCTGCAGCCATGTGTCCCTCACCCTCTTCCCACTTCTGGGAGCCCAGCAGTGCCTGGTAAGAGCAGTGGGAGAGATGCTACTCCTCCCAAACTAGTGCCTGGCCAGAGGAAGGGCCACTGTCCCTTTCCTCACCATGTGCTGCTGGGCAAGGAGCAGGTGGCAGGGCCTGGTGAGAGCTGAGGACCTTCTGTCTGAGGAGGGCGCTGGTATGACAGCAAGGGCCCCACTGTGGAGGAAGATGCTGGTTGGAGGATCGGGCAACACCGGGGGACACGCCTGCTTTCGGAAGCTGCCGACCAAAATCGCTTTCTGCCATCCTCACCAGATTGGTTTGGAACTCTGAACCAGCCCCCAGTCTGAGCTGCGAAGACCCCAAGAAATCACCAAGCTAGCACTCTCATCGTACAAATCAGGGGAAGGCCTAGCAGAGTAGGGGCTAGTCCCAGGCCGTCTCCCTCTCTTGGAACTTGTCAGAAGGAAGGCAGGGGGCAGGTCATGCCAGAGCTCCCAGCCTCGCCAAGAGGCAGCCTTGTAGGAGGTTCAGTGGTCGTAGGTCACAAGGTTTCCTAAAGAAAACCCCACTCTTATGGGAAGGTTCCTGTCCTTGCCCACTGCCCAGCCAGCCTGCGCCTTATCCCCTGTGCCAGGGCAAGTCCTCCAGCACACCAGGGCCTCTGTCCACCAACGCTTCCACCAAGAAGCTCAGGCTCTCCAAATGGAAGGCCCAGTGCAGGCTGTGGACAAGGAGCCTGAGGGCAAGAGTGATCGGTGACGTTGCTCACCAACACGGGCCCTGGCACGTAATGCCAGTGCAAGAAGTGGTCGGAGAATGTCCTCAGAGCCAGAGGGAGAGGAGAGCTCCCCCCCGAGGGGTGACTGGGGGGCTAGAGATGCAGCGATCCTTGGGGCTCACTGCACTAACGTTCACATCCGCCCACCCTTTCTAGCCGACCCCTGACCCCCCAGGCTTCCCACTCCCGCATGCGCTCGCGTCTTTGCTGCTTCTGGATTTGAGTCCCAACACAGTCCCCACTCTCTCAGTTGCACACAGTGACCTCCCAGCTCCAGGATGGCCTTGGCTGCCTCCTCGTCATTCACTCAGCCATTTCTCCTCTCCGCCTGGCCTGGTGGCCACCCTACATCCCGGACATTTCATTCTCGGCCTGGGGTGTAGCGCCTTCCCCTTCAAGGCCGCCACCTCATTTCATGGGATCTCAGTCATGGCCTTGAGGCCAGCCCATGTGAGTGGCTCAGGAAAGAGCATTATTTAATAACCACTTTCAGCCGATCCCCTGTTGGCATGTCAGTCACCCCCATTCCTGCCCCAATCACACTCTCTCACACACTAATGCTGCCAGAAGCTCAGCATCACTCCCACAGCTGGCTGTCAGGGTCCCCAAGGTGTGGCCAGAGATGGGCTGTTCTCTTCACTTGGGTATCCTAACTAGTAGCAAGCCTAGGGCATGGATGGCCGCCTTCAGGTGTGAGCGGGGACACACAGTCATACCCCAGCCCCTCCCCAGCCACACACCCAAAGCCTGTTCCCCAGCAGCTTGCCCCGACGGCCCTCCCACTCCAACCAGCAGCTGAGCCTGGCCCTCGGCAGCAATGCTGGGCCTCTATACTCGAACATTTACTGTCGCAGTGGTTCATGAGAGGGCTCCTGACCCAGCCCGGCAAGAGGCGGAGGTGGGCAGTGAGTTTGGTCAATTGTGGCCAGAAGGGCTCCCTCTGGGCCAGTTAGTTCTGATTAACCATGCTGGAAACAGATCATGGCAGTTGCTTTATTTTAATTGGCTTTTGCAACATGAAAACCTTCCATCCAACTTGGCAAAGCCAGGCCAGGTGAGCCCCCACGATTTCCTTGGACTCTCCCTTCTGGAGCCCAGGGAGACATGCAGCTCCCATAATTAAGGCAGCCCCACGGAGGAAGGAGCCCTGTAAAGTGAAGGCAGTCTTGTTTGTTGGAGTTTGCTCCTGTCTCAGGAAGTTCGTTGACTTTGAGCCAAGTCTTCCCACTTGGGTTTCTGGGAATAGTGTATTGGCATTTTCTCTCTGCTATTTGACAGTGTGCACACTGTCTCCACACTAGGAAGAGTATCAGCCCTGCCCTGCCTGAGCATTCCTGCAACCACGGGCCCTTCCACAGAAAAAGATCTTCAAGACAATGCCTAAAGCATGTGCCAGCTTGCAGCCTAGGGCAAACCCCGGAACCCCTGCTCCGAGCCCTCCCCAGTACGTGCTTCCAGGCTGACTCCCAGGGCTGGGAGTCAGGTCCCAGGGAGCTCAGGGGACAGACTTGAGGCCCTGCAGTTGGACACTCACTGTACCTGGGGCAGTTCAGTGTGATGGCCTAGGCTTTCCCCGTCCTGGACACACGCGTGCACACAGGATGGGAGGTAACCTTCACAAAACTCACCAGCCATTAGCATTTTTGGCTTGCCAATGTACACACTGTATGTGTACATTGCCAATGTACACAAAGCCATGTCTTTAGTTTGGTTTGGGGTTCAATCCCTCACTGAAAGGGCCAACTCTGGAATTTGCATGTCAATGTCAATGTTTCCTGATTCCATGGTGAGGAAAGGGGGCCTTCCCCTCACTGCCCCCTCACTGTGGGCATGGTGGCCCACGCCTCTTTGTGTTTCTTTCAAGTCCTGATTCACCCTCACATCTACAGGGAGGGTTTGGGACCTGGAAACCCCAGAGTTCCCGGCAGGCAGTTCCCATGGCTCTAAATCCAAAGCCTGGATGCCAGGGGAGCTGACAGATCCCTTCCTCTCGCAGAAGGTTCTGGATTAGTGGTTGGTACAGTGCCAGGCATGTCCATCAAGCGGCAGTCAGACGGAAGGCTTCTGAGTTCTGTGAGCCTCAGCAGTGAGGGTAGAAAGCGTGATGACCCCCGGGGCCCACTTCTCCCACCGCCCAAGGGGGAAAGGGCCAGAAGGTGTCAGGCAGTTTCTGTTGTTACTGTTGTCATCATTCAGGAGCCTTTCTTTTTAGTTTTCTCTTCTCTTCTTTTGTTTTTGTTCCCTTTTTGCATTCCTTTAATGGGGTGGGTCCCGCAGCCCTTCGCTTGCCTCCCTGCTTTCATATCCCTTCTCCACCCACCCCCACCTGCCTTGCGAGCTCGAGCAATTGAAAGCCAAAACCAAAGCGGGGCACATCCACTTTCAGCCATGATCTTCACCCCCTCTGCTCACGCCCCAAGCCTCCATAAGTAGCATGGTCACCTCGCAGTCTGACACAAGCATCCCTTCTGCTTCGGCTCAGTGTGGCTGGGGTGGTTCTGTGGGTCTGGAATGCACCCGCCCTGTCCCCCCTAGCAGAGCTCATGGTTCAGGTGAAGGCAGACCAGGGCTTCCATGCCCCCCCCCAAGGGGAGGGGCAGGCAGCAATCAAGGAACAGAGAAGTAAGCTTAGGCTAAGGGCAGATGGTCACAAGCCTCGGCAGAGAAGAAAGCAGAGCAGGAGAAATGTTAGGGGCGCTATTTTGCATAAAGTGGTCCAGGACAGCCTCTCGGAGGCTGGATATGTGAGTTGACTTCAAAACAAGGAGAAAAGGCCAGCATGGGCCCATCTGGTGGAAAAACAGTCTAGGCAGGGGAAAGGGTAGGTGGCACGGCCCTAAAGGAGACTCAAGCTAGTTGGTTAGAACAAAGTGGGTGGAGAGCCGCCGTTGGGTGAAACCATCATGGGAGACACATGTCAGGTCTCGTGGGCCCTCTACTTTCAGCACCCACCCACTGATCCCCTGCTGGGCGCAGGTGCCATGATGGGTGCTGGGGACATTAGTGAACCAGACAGACAGACCCCTGCCCTCGGGCCTTATGTTTTGCGGAAAGGAGACAGAGCCGAGAATAATGGGATGTGTAGGGTGTTGAAGGTGAGCTGTGCTGGGGAGAAAATGAAGCAGAAGCAGTGCAGTGGTGCTGGGGGAGACAGAGTTGTGACTGTAAACAGAGAAGGAGGTGAGGCTCCCTCCCTGGGGAGGAGCCTTCCTGGCAGAGGGAACAGCCAGTGCAAAGGCCCTGAGGCAAGAGTGTGCCTGGCGTGCTTGGGGAAGAGCTGGGAGGCTGATGCTGGAGAGAGTAAAGGAGGAAGAGGAAGAAAATGCAGGCCCAGCAGGACTTCCAGTTTTCCTTTCAGGAAGACACAGCTACTGAAGGGTTTGGACCAGTGGAGAGGGTGACATGCTCTGGCTTTCATTTGAAAGGATTGCTCCAGCTGCCATGCTGGGAATAGACTGTGGAGGTCAAGGGCAACAGCAGGGAGACCAGGCCGGAGGCGTGGTGGGGAGGGGGGTGAAGTTGAAGAGGCAGGCAGAGCTCAGAGTCTGGAGATAGAGGTGTGGGACTTGTGAGAAGCCAGATGGGATGTAAGGCCGGGGTGGATAGGAGATGCGTGGATGTAGACAAAGATGAGAAAAGGTCCAAAGACGAGTTCTGGGGCCCTGGAGTGTGAGATGATGGGGATAGGAAGGAGGAAGACCTGGAGACTATGTCCTGCGGGGAAGCAGGGGTATGGTGTGCACAGCACTGAGTGCCCAGCCGGGGAGGACCCTGGGGAGTGGGGACAGGAGAGAACAGGGTGAAATAAAGTGGAGGCTGTGAGTATCAACAACCCTCACCAACTGTGGCCAGCAGCTGAAGGGGACTGCGGCACCAGGAGAGGGTCTCCTTTAAGACAGGACAGATGAGTAACCTAGACAAGGGAGAGGGAGATGGCTGCGTGACATCCTTGAGTGGGTGCAGGGACTGGGATGGGGTGCCTGGGTAGTTAAGGAGGAAGCAGGGCCACGTCTCAGATGCCAGGAGGTGGGGGGACGCGTCGGGCCTCACGTTGGGTGAGGTGGAAGGTACAGGAGAGCCCCCAGCCCCGGCCCGACCTGATCCTCTTTGGCCTTCCCAGCCATCTAGGCCATAACCCTAGGAGTCGTCTTAATGGAGGGTGCTTTTCAGGTCTTTCTTTTACTTTTAAATGATCCGAAGGGAGGTGAAGGAGCAGCAGATGCATAAGTCTGGCATGCTGGGAAGGGGCGGGCCCTGGCTGCAGACACAGGGGGAGGTGGTGCAGAGGGTGTTTATGGTATCAAGGTGGTCTGTGGGCTGCACGTGGCACTGATGGCGTTGAGGGCAGCAGGTCCCTTTGGGAGTGGTAGTAATGGAGAGATGGCCCGAGGACCCCGCCCTGGGCCCCTGGGACGGTCCCAGGCTGGGTGAGGAGCCTGAGGAGGCAGTAAGGGTGCTGGCTCCGCTCGACCTTGATCGTGCTTTCACTGGGACACACTAAACTCCACTGTGGGGCTGTCCTCGGGCCCCCCGTGTGTGAGCTCAGGCCTCCAGGGCTCAGGCCTTCCTCTCTTAGAAACACTTGCTGGTTCTCACCAAACCAGCATCCCAGGAACTCACTGTGCCCTTCAGCATTGGGTGGCCTGAACACACCCCATCATAGGACCAATACAAAGCCATCTGTTCCTAGCCCAAGATTTGAATGCAGGGAAATGGGACCTGGGGGAAAGCTGACTCACCATCAGCTGGAGGAGATGATGATGGGCCAAGCTCAGAGCCCCGAACAGCAGAAGGTTTGTGGCAGCGGCCCTGGCACCCTCTGTCAGTGACTGAGCGACTGCTTTGTTCCAGGTTCTGGTGATAGGCAGCAAACAGGGCAGAGGCAACCCTTCCCCTTGAGGCTGGTGATGAGACTGCCATTAAAGTGAGTCTTTGATTACAGCCAGGCCAGAGCAGCAGAAGCTGTGGAGGGAAGGGCTGGCTGCCCTTTTTGGGGCAAAGACCTTAGAGTTTAGCCAGGTGCAAGGAAACATGAGGATGGGTTTGAGCAGGGGTCTGGCCTGAGCATGTGGCGCAGGTCCAAGTGAGGGGACCAGCTCAGTGAGCAGAAAGGTTGTAGCCAGGGTCACCGGATCATTGCTGGCAAACTTACCACAAAGGCCCCAGGGTCACGGGCAGCTTGCTTTCATTTCTGTGACTGGAGAAGTGTGGCCAACAGCTGGAATAGGTACTCCACCAACGCTGTGGCTTCCCCACAATTCTGGCACCAGAAAAGTCCCAAATAATGAGGCCACATCTGCAATGGCTACAAAAAGTAAATTCTGTTTCTTTACATTAGAAACATCAAATGATTTTCAATTTCTGTGTTACCCCTATCTCAGAAGCCAGTCTGGGGGAATTAAGGAACTGAGTGCAGATAGTTGGCCATCTGCAATCAGGAAGATGTGGCTTCACCAAATTCAGAGAAAATCCTAACTAGATTTAAGATATGAAGCTCGAAAATTCCCATTTAATGGAGCTCTTTGACTGCCTCTTTTGCACTCGAAAGACTGCGAGGTTCACCTGGTTCGAACTGATCTAGGAGCACTATGCTTGGCGGAGCAAAGCAGGCCCCAGGGTCCAGGTGCTGGAGCGTTGAAAGGGACTCATTGTCAACAGTGCGATTCATGGTCTAAACCAGGGGGCAGTGAACTTCTCCTCTAAGCCAGAGAGTAAGTATTTTCGGCTTGGCAAACCAGGTCTCTATCACAACTACACAATTCTGCCCGTGGATCTCAAAGACAACCTTAGTGCGTGAACGGATAAGTGTGGCTGCATGCCAATCAAACTTTATTCACAAATCCAGGCTAGGGGCTAGAGTTAGCCCTTGGGCCACAGTTTGCCAACACTTTGTCTAAACCAAGCAAACCAAATCCTAGAACCTTGGACCTGGAAAGGACTTGAGAACTCGTGTTGTGTCCACCCACTCACATAGGGAGGGGCTGGCTTCCCCATCTCAGCACAAGGCCAGCTGGCTCGTGTGGGCCCAGCAGAGGCCTTCCAATCTACTCTGGCTTCTAGAAGCAAGAGGGAGCCGAGGCTGGGGGACCAAGGAGGGAGCAAAGAGAGGCAGCAACTCTGTGGCTTGTAAACCCTATGAGACTTGGGCACATGTGTAAGTGAGGGGAGAGCAGCAAGCGGAGGGAGGGCTTAAAGAGACTGAGGGGCTAATTCTGGGAGCAGGTGCCTGCAGGAGGTGCAGGAGCCAGAGGATGCCTGAGCTCAGCTGGGGCCGAGGGCCGCAGCAACTGGGAAACAGAGCATTGTGGGAAGCTCTTCCCTGTGTGGAGTTAGGCGGATCTGAGGTCTGCAGGTGCCAGTGGGGCAACCAGGGAACAAGGTGTAGAAAAGCCTGGCATATTTCAGGGACTGAAAGAAATTGTCTGGCTTGGAGGGTGAAGAGGAGAAGGAGAGTGCAGGGTGAGAAAGGTTGGTGCGGCAGGTAGCACCGGATTGCAAAAGGCCTCTGGGGGCAGGAAGGCTCTGCAAAGGGCAGTGACAACCTAACCAGATGCACCCAGCCATTGGCCAGGGGCCTGGAAGGAGACATGAGGAACCACCACAGTGGATCAGGGCATCTGAGCAAGACAGGCTCGGTGGGTGCAAATCAAAAGTGGGGCCATTTTCAGTCTTGGATGCCTCCAGACGGGGGACTGGTGGGCTCTCGGGCCTGGAGCTCTGAGGAGAGGCATGGGCCACAGTCCGTGATTATAGCCAGATGAGCCCCAGAGCCATGGCCAGGGCTAAGAGGTGGGCCTGGGGGTGTGGACAGACAGGAGGAGGGACAGGGCCAGGTCAGGGCTCTGGGGCACCCTGGGACAGAGGAAAGAGCAGTGCAGGAGACTGGGCCAGAGCAGCCAGTAAGGTAGGAGGAGGGCCAGGCAGGGGCAATGTCAGGGAAGCCAGGAGGAGTTTCCAGAAAGAGGGGCAGTCTGCTGTGGAGAGTGCCCCTGAGGGATCAAATAAGATGGAGACACAGAAGTGGTTGCTGGGCTTAGCAGCAGGGAGACTGACAGCCCAATGGGTCTAGGCATGGCGGGTGTGGGCTGCGGCCACAAGACCTAGGCGGACAGAGGAGAGATCCCTAGAGAAGCCAGGGAGGGAGACCCACTTGAGAAAGGCCAGCAATTTGCCCATTGGCTTGGGACTTTCTCTTACCAGCAAGTTCTTCATACTTTCTCTCTCCAGCATTGTCCCTTTTGCAGTCAGCTGTGTGTTCTACCAAATTGGAATTTGGATCTGGCATTCAGAGAGCCCAGGGGCCACCTAAGCCGGTCCTCCCCCAGTGCAGGGAAAGGGGAAGTAGCAGCCAAGAGTACGGGGTGTCCGTTGCTCTTGAGTACCAGAATATCTGCCCAGGTCAGCCTAGAGAGAGCCACTGCCGCTTGTCCTGCTTGTGGATCAGTTGACAAGACTGAGACCCAAACCTGAAAACACTTACCACAGCCAGGCAGAGCCACCCCAAATGTTCTGTTCCAGTGGATGAACATTTTTCATGCAGCGCCCCCTGCCATTGATATGGGTGGAGCTCGCCAGCACCAGCCAGCCATTGATTGTCTCCTTCCTTCCTTCCTTCCTTCCTTCCTTCCTTCTTTCCCCTTCCTTCCTCCCCCCTCTCCCTCCCTCCCTCCCTCCTCCCACCTCTGGCCCCTGTCCCTCCACCTCCGGCTCCAGATCCGGGTGGTGAAAGCCTTCCGTAGCTCACTCTATGAAGGCCTGGAGAAACCGGAATCCAAGACCTCCATCCACAACTTCATGGCAGCGCCCGAGTTTCTGATCAATGACTACACCCACAACATCCCGCTCATTGATGACACGGACGTGGACGAGAACGAAGACCGTCTGCGGGCCCCCCCACCCCCGTCCCCCAACCAGAACAACAACGCCATAGACAGCGGCATCTACCTGACCACGCACGGCACCAAGTCAGCTACCTCGTCAGTGTTTTCTTCCAGACCCGGGAGCCCGCTCCACAGCGTGGAGACGTCCCTCTAAGCAGAACTGATCTCGGCACGCGCACACCTGCACACACACACGCACTCGGGCGGGCAGCACAGGCCTGCAAGGAGGGATCAGCCAAGAGACTTGCAGGAAGCCAATCCATTCAAGGCTTCTTACCCGGACCGAGGACATGGAGGAGGAGCAGGAGGAGGAGGACGACGAAGGAGAAACTAGAGAGCCAGAAGAGCTGTGTTTCCCCTTTTTTTCTATCAAAGCTATTTAGCTATTTTTTTGTGTGTGTGTGTGAGGAGATCAGCCCTGAGCTAACATCCACCAATCCTCCTCCTTTTTTGCTGAGGAAGACGGCCCTGGGCTAACATCGGTGCCTATCTTCCTCCACTTTATATGGGACGCCGCCACAGCATGGCTTACCAAGCAGTGCGTCGGTGCGCGCCCGGGATCCGAACCAGCGAACCCCGGGCCGCCGCAGCGGAGCGCGCGCACTTAACCGCTTGCGCCACCGGGCCGGCCCCTCTATCAAAGCTATTTTTTAACGAACACTCCAATTCCCCCGATGTTCACCGTTGGGGCTATGCAGTGGGGCAGGGGGCTGGTTTCGGTTTACTGGGAGCTTCGTTGCACCCACTGGTGAGCAATCGTGTTGATAGAGTCACACAAAAAGGAAAAAGGCAAGTGTCGCTTTGCAGACCCGGGAAGGATGCCCCCACCCAGACAGCCCTCCCGAGGTAGTTGCCACCTGCAAACGTCCCTGCCCTGCCAAGCACACCATCCCCAGGACACATGTGCAGCGTGTATGTGTGTGCGTGTGTGTGCAGATGTGTGTATGCGTATAGACATATACGTACATGTATGACCAGATGCAGATTTACAGAATAAGGAACTATTTATTGGCATGATACTTCCATTCCTCTTATCAAGTGTTTTCATTCTGAAATTTCATTATTTATTGTGGCACATTTTTTCAGGGAACTAGGCAGCAAGAATATCTTTTTGGTTGCTCAGGAACAGCACCCCCCTCCCCCCCCCCCCCCCCGCCTGCTGCTCCCCTCCCCCATCCATTATCCTGGCACACTTCCTGGGAATGTTGGGGGAGATTCTGGAGGAGAAGGTCGGTGGAGGGAGGCTCAAGATTGGAGTGTTACAATAGGAACATTTGCACTTTGAGACTATAGAGGAAAAAACCTTTCAATGGAATTTTTTATTTAAAAGGAAAATACCAAAGTATTGATGAGAACAGTCCCCTCCAATAGGTCGAAGGGGGAGTTTTGTTTTCAGTTTCCTTTGGTTTCAACTCCAATTCCAAGTAGTGAATTCTGGCTGGTGGGCTTTCTTTGTCTCCACCCCAACTTCAAGAGCATGAAGCACTGCCCCCTGCAGCACCTGACTCCATGAGAGGATCCAGAAGCCTGGGAGCAGCCCCAGGAGAGCCAGGGGTGGGGCTTGCCAAGAGTCAGACAGAAAGTGGCAGATGAAGAGGTACCACCAAAACCCAAGAGAAGCTGATGCGGCCGCAGTGCAGACCCCAACCCCCTCAGCCCTTCCACCTGCATTCCCACTCTTTGTTTTGGCAAATGCCAAGAAGTTGTCACTTAGGCGCCTGTAAAGGGCCTGGGAAAAGTTCTCAATCACCACCTGCCTAAGCGCTCTTCCGACCCTGGTCTTCTCACTTAAGGACAACTAGGAGCCACAAAGGCATGGGTTCGTGTCTACAGTCACCCACGTGACATTGGGGAAGCAGAGGCAGAAGCAAAGCCCCTGGAAGTGAGGGCACCTCGTCGGAAGGCTGAGGAGGTCAGCTTTGCCACGTTGCCAGAGCACCTGGTCTACAGGTGGGGAGAGCTGGGCCTAGGCTCTCCAGATGGTTCCCTCGGGAGCCTCTCCTTGCAGTGTGGGCACCCAGTGTGCCAAGCCTCAGTTTCCCCCAAATGCCTGCTAACCAGAGAGGGAAATGTAGAAACAGCAGAGGTTCTTTTGTGTTCTGAATGCATCTGTCTCACATTTTGCAGGGAGGCTATTGGGGTCTGACCACGGCTCATACATGTGCCTGTCTCTTGGGCATGGGGATGAGTCACTGGGGGACAGCTGGGAGCTGAGGGACGCAGGGTCAGCATGGAAACTGCGGGTGTGGCTGGGCACGCTCAGCAACTGAGCAGCTGGACTAGTAGCAAGGCTGGTTCGCCCATCACATCCCCTGTCCCGCACCCACCAGCGGGGGCCTTGTCTCACCTCCACCTGCATCTGTGAGCATCCGGACGGGCGTCCAAACTCGCTCGGTCCCCATGTTAACGTTAATGCCATGTCCACCCTGAGCAGGAGTAGTCAAATCTCGGGCAAAGGAATTTCAGTTAGAAAAGAAAATCCCACTTAGAATGCCAGCTACAGATAACTAAAGCCATCCCTTGTTTCCAAAGGGCACATTGAGAATGTCACCCATTTGTAAATTGTTCCCTAATGTCCTTGTTTAATCAACAACAAAAAAGGGCAACTTAATTTGTTGAGGGTCTCTGTGTTCTTAAACAAGAAATAAAATTGGAAATGTTTAAATTGAAGAAGATAAGCTGCATAATGCTCCACTCATGGGCTTCTTCTCATTCTCTGTTGTAGACACATCGATAGAACAAATGGTCAATATATATTAAACCCCCTCACTGCTGCTATACAAAGTGGCCTCCTGTACGTGTCGGTTGTTAGTCCCTAGGTTGCCTTTCTGTGGGGCGTGCAGTTCTGGTTTCTCCGCAGTCTTCAGGCCAAGGGACCTGTCTCCTCAGGAAGCCCCTCTCTATAAAGCATCATCTTACATGGAATGGCTTGGTCAACTGTGTTCAGTTATTAAATATGTTCTACATTTTTATCTGCCTGTTATAAAGATGAACAAAAAATATCTTAATGAGGAAGACCACAGATGCATAATAATTTCAAGTCTGTAGTTGAATTTCCTAATTTAAAGAATAGACCAAAATTTCTGTGTATAAAAAAAATGAAAGGCTCCTACAATCCTGGTCTGGGTAGTGGTGTGTGATTTATTATTTGGTGAATTTTCGTCTGGAACAAAAGAGAGGTGTCTTCATCCGCTTCACTGAACCAACAGTGGCAGAGTTCCCCTGGGTGTGTGGCCGCCTTTCTAAACCTTATGGAAGGAGGAAAAGTCTCGCCTGCCCTGAGGGGTCAGAGGCACTCCTAGCGGAGGTTTGCACGATGGTCCTCTAACTATCTTGACCTGGAAGGGCCTGGGGTGAATGTCCCGGCTGGTGTCCTCAGAGGAGGGTAGGTGCGGTGGACCCAAGACGATCGATCATGACAATTCAATCTCAGCAAACGCCAGAACCGTGACACACACACAGACTCCCTCTCTTTTTAACTGTGGCAAAATATGCACAACATAAAATTTACCATTTTAACCACTTTTAAGATTACAGTTCAGGGCATCAAGTACGTTCACACTGTTGTGCAGCCATCCCCACCATCCACCCCCAGAACTTTTCATCTTCCCAAACGGAAACTCTGTCCCCATGAAACACTAACCCCCCCTGCCCCTCCCCCAGCCCCTGGCACCCACCATCCTACTTTCTGTCTCGGTGAAGTTGACTCCTCTAGGACCTCATACTGGTGGAATCATTACAGCATCTGTCCTTTTGTGACCAGCTTAGCTCACTTAGCATAATGTCCTCAAGGTTCATCCATGTTGTAGCACGTGTCAGAATGTCCTTCCTTTTTAAGGCGGAATAACATTCCAGTGTATGAATGGACCACATTTTGTTTATCTACTCATCCGTCGATGGGCACTTGGGTTGCTTCCAGCTACTGTGAATCATGCTGCTGTGAACATGGGTGTACAAATATCTCTTTGAGCCCCTTTCATTTCTTTTAGGTATATACCCAGAAGTGGAATTGCTGGATCATATGGTAATCCTATGTTTAATTTTTTGAGGACCTGGCAAACTGTTTCCCACAGTGGCTGCACCATCTTACATTCCCACCAGCAGTGCACAAGGGTTCCAGTCATGAACTTCCTCTTTAACCCAAAGTCATGGAAAGAAAATCCATTATTTCACTCATTCACTTCTTCCATGTATCATTCTCCAATTCATTCCTTCACTCATCAGGTGTCTTTGAACACCTGTGCATGGGGACATCTGTGCTCTGTGGCCCGCCGCCTCTGCTCTGCCAGCAGAGGCATGAAGGCAGCTCTGGCCCGAGACTTGCAAATAACTACTGTGGAAATGGCACAAAGACTCCACATCTCGTTTCCTCATATTTCTATTTCTCCACTCCACACATCACCCTTTTAGACTTGGCAGTGCCAGAGGACACATTTTCCAGGGAAGCTGCCAAGAAAGGAGAAAAATGGCTTCTAAGTTCCCTCCTAACTACTAGAGCCTGTACTACTGAAAAAGGCAAAAAGAGAAGTAGCAGAAAGCAGCTGACAAACAAATAGCAGAGCCCTTATTCGTTGATGTGCAAATCCATCTTGAGCCATAAGGCTAAGTAAGTCTAGATCAGGCCAAATGCTATATCAAGATAGCTGGAACCTTATAAAGAGATATTGTGCTCCCCCAAAAGACTCATTAATTTGTGTCTGTGGATTCTCTTTTCCACTGACTTCCACTATCAAATATGACACAGGTTCCCATGGGAAAAAACTGATACTTAGCCAAATGGCTTGGAGCCAGGAAGAACTACAACAGCCATCCCTCCACAGAGCTGGCTGCCATCTTCACCACCCAGCAGAACCCTGGAGCAAGGGTGCATGCAGGCAGTCTTAAAACAACACACATTTCTTCTCTCCCGGTTCCGGAGGCCAGAAGTCTAAAATCAAGGTGTTGGCAGGGTCATGGTCCCTCTGAAGGCTCGAGGGGAGGATCCTTTCTTGTCTGTCCCAGCCTCTGGTGTCACCAGCAGTCCCTGGTGTTCCTTGGTGTGTAGACGCATCACTCCAGTCTCTGCCTCCTTCAACACATGGCTTTTCTCTGTGCATCTGTGTCTTCACATGGCATTCTCCCTCTGCGTCTGTCTCTGTGTCTCTTCCCCTCTTCTTGAAAGGATACCAGTCATATTGCATTAGGGCCCACCCTACTCCTGTAGGATCTCATCTTACCTTGACATCTGCAAAGACTCTACTTCCAAATAAGGTTCCAGGGGTGAGGACATGGACACATCTTTTGGGGGACACCATTCACTCCATCACAGCTGGAAAGGAAGAGATGGGCCTAGTCCCTCGTAGGATCTGGTTTGCCCTCCTCCTTCCACTCGTTGACAGGCCAAGCAAGGCTCAGCCATTTATCACTTTACAGTAATTAAGATGTGCTCTGAACTAAAATGCTCCTGGAAGCTTCAGGTTCTAGAAAACCTTATCTCAATCTTTCATTGCTGACCTCTTTGAACATGAAATAAAGGAGATAGAAGGTTATATATCTTTAATCTCCATTATTTTCTACAAGAGCCTCAGTAATAGGAAGCCAAAACAGAGAAACAAACAAAACCATTAGTACCACTGACTAATTTATATTCCATGGCTGAAGTGTCCTTACAAAGCAGGGCTGACCGTGTCACATATTCCCCAACAGTGTCACGTATGTCCCAATACCTTTTCTTCATCTCTGTTCCAATGACAACACACACCGAAGATGGAGCTTCAGCCTGGGCCACATTAGGAAGACACACAGTGAGCCCTGAGTGGCAAGTGCTCAGATGACAGGCCCAGTGAGCCCTCAGGGCAGGGTGACAGGCACACAATCAATAATCACAGTCCGAGATTATTTGTTCTAACCTGCTCAGTTTACAAAGTGGGAAACTGAGTCCCATAGAGAGAAAGGAACTTGCCTAATATTCGGTCATCGTGAAAGGAAATGTTGACCCACAAGCTCTCCCGAGAGACTGCCCTGGTTCTGCACAGTGGCTCTAGCTGAGGATGGAATGCTCACAGAATCCCTAGGGAGCTTTGTCCAACTATCCCTGCTTCTTTCTGCTAAGTCCTGGGGTGGGGGAGGGAACAGGCGCGTGGGAGAGAGCTCTCTGGAGAGTTCTACCACACGCTCTACCCAGCCCTCCCATCCAGAGCAGGGGTTCTGCTTTCTGAGAGCTGAGAAAACCACCTCACATCAAGTGTGTGAGGCCAGCTGCCTCACTGGAGGCTGAACCTGAGGGGATCCAAAGAAATGGAAGCTTCTATAAGAGCTATAATCTTGTTGGGGCAGAGAAGACAGAGAATCCAAAAGCAAAACATCCGTCTCTTAGTTCCATTCAAATCCACAATAAGTGCTGGCCAAAGGCAGTGCCCAGTCAATGCAGGGCAGGCAAGGCCGGGGGCCAGCAGGGGCACCTGGGCCCGGCCTGCGGGGAGGAAGGGCACGACAGCAGCGAGGTGCTTTTTAAACAGAAGGCAGAAAGGCCCAGCAAGAGAGCTGAAGCTGCCCTCAGAGGCCTGCCAGCTGGGCCCCTCACCCTCCACCCTTCATGCTCAGAGCCCCAGCGCCGGCCCTGAGCCTGGGTGCCAACCCTGTCCTCAAAGGGCTCCCAGTTGAGCTGCGTGGACAGATGTGGAAAGGATACAGTGGAAAAGGGAACATTTACTCAGATCCCTCACCCTGAAGACAAATAACACAGTCACTTCATAAACTCAAGCAAGTCACACACTGGTGACTGACTTGTCACCAGTGTGTGACGCCTCCCTCTGCCCCCAACCAGGGATGAGCACTCCGAAGCACCCTGGTTGACCCCCAGGCATTCCAGCCAGCCTCCACACCTGTGGGTGCTGGAGGGCATGGCAGCAGTGTCCTGAGCCCACCATCCCCTGGGAACAACCTCCAAAACGCGGGGATGCACCCGGACAGCCCTCCAGCTCCCACACCATCGTGTGTTGAAGACAGTCCCACCAGCATGCATCAAGCCCAATGGGGGTTCCCAGGGAGAACAACCCAGCTGGTCTGTTTCTCTAACGCACCCAAGAGCAGTTGCTCCTGAAGAAGTGCCTTTTGAGTGGGAGGCAGTGGGGTACCATGGCTCTAAGATTCTCTAGACGCCCCATCTAGACTCACTGTCTTGACATTAAAACAATCCCATCTATTACTTCCTAGTTATATGTTGGTCAGATCTGGGTTTTTTGAACCCAAATGATACTCCCTAACTCCTCTTTCCAAAGTTTATGCTCACTCATCAAGCAGGACAATTGCCAAGCCCTGCAAATGTCCCAGCAGAGGAGGAGTGAGGACACATGGGCTCCTTTAGGGGATACTGCCATGACGTGGGTACACACTGTGCCAGCACGCCTTCAGGAGCACCTCAAGAGCGCAAGGGCTGATGCTCCTGGAGAGCATTTCAGGGGAGATGGAGTCTGGGCAGCACTTATAAACACCCCAGGGCAGCACAGGCCACAGAGAAAAGACCGGGTGTCTCCGTTGATTGGTATCATCTTTTATTACACAAAATAAAATTCCGTCTATGTTGCACATTCATACTTTCTATAAATCTGGCTTTTAAAAACTCCCCAGGAGTGTAGTCCATCTGTTCTTTGATTTTTCTTCCAACGACATCACACCTCAACTGTAGTCGGTATCCTCTCAAAGGACAAAAGCGGACGTGGATGCCTGGGGGCCACCCCCCATGGCGCACTCCTGGCCTGCCCGCTGGAGTCGCAGTCCCCGGCACCGTCTGGACCACTGCTGCCGGGGACAGTCAAAGCATGAGAATCAAAGCGGCAGCATGTCATCGCCTTCACCAGGCCGTCTCCAGCAGCACAAAACCCGTCCTCCCAGCTGGTCTTCTGGGGACTGGGCGTCACGGTGATGTGGTGGCGCCGTCCCCAGGCAGCCAGGCGTCCGGGCTTCTCTTTGGGCAGGCCTGGACCAGGGCCTTAGGGGATCTCTGTGTCCATGCTATAAATCTGAATGAGATCAGACACAATGTTATCAATGATTGGCTTGGTAAGGTCGTCACTAAACACCTAGAAAGGAGAAGGAAAACAGGCTCTGATTAGACTCCCTCTGCATTAAGCAAGGACCCTCCCACTAAGCACAGAACCACATTGTAGGGGGAGCACGGGCACCAGGCTATCGGAAACGATGGTGGCTCCCTGCAAAGCCTGTTCAGTTCCAGCTTTCCAAGGCTGATCACAAAGCAGGGAACCTTCCAGATGGAAGAGGGCTTGGTGATCATCCAATCCAGATACAAGAGGACTTGTCCTAGGTTACACAGGGAACTGGTGACAGAGCTGGGCCTGGAGCACAGGCTCCTGCCTCCCCAAGGACTCTCTCAGGTCCAGGATCTCTGGGGATTTTGGGAGAGGAGAGAGTGGGGGTCCATTTCCAGAAATAGGCAAGCTAGATCACCTGGACCCCACCCTAGCATAGGCTGGCCCCTTGGGAACACCTGGACCTGCTCTACAGCCTGGACTAGATCTCTTGACCATATCAGAGAGCTTTAAAATTGTAAGGCAAGTCCCAAGGGGCACAGGGCTATCCCTGCACATTCTCAAGGAAGGCCTGGCTTTGACCCCTGGGCTCCTGGGAGGGGACCTCTATGCCCCTGGCACGTCCTGCCTGATGAGAAGGTCTTGGTTTGCCTGGGGACGAGGGCCCTGCCAGGCATGCTGACAGCGTGATTTGTGGTGGGGCCTTGGGCCGCACACATCAGCCTGAGCTCCGGGGGGCTGAGACTGAGTAACTAAGGTCAGGCATGCGGGCACTCCAGGCCCGCAGGACCCACCCCCAGTAAAGACCCTGGACACCGTGGCTCCAGGGGAGCTCCCCTGGTGGCAGTACTCCATGTGTGCTGTCACACATTGCTGCTGGGAGAAATTGTGCTGCCGCACGACTCCACTGGCAGGGGACCTGGAAGCTCCTGCCTTGTCTCTCCCGGACCTGCCCTACGGACGCTCCTTTTATCTTTGCTGATTTCAACCTGTATCCTGTCACTGTAATTAACCAGAACCACCAGAACCACAAGGATAACAGCTTTTCTGAGTTCTGGGAGTCCTCCTAGTGAAGCATCGAGCCTGAGGGTGCTCTTGGGGACCTGTGACCACATGGGAAGTAAAAAGCAAAACAAGGGAGCTCTTGGTTGGATGCTGTGGCTCCCCTGGGGAACCAAGGTGTCACAAGGGTCAAGGCCTTGGGCCAAGCCAGGGCAAAAAGTGGACTTGAGTCCATCCACTCCATGGCCACATCCCCCAAAGAAAGCTAGGACCCTCCACTGGCTACCACCTCAGGTGTGAGACAGTGACCTGGAAACCCCCTGAGCCCTGGCTCAGGAAGATTGGCTGTCTCACCCTGGACTCTGGGTGGAAAACAAATACTTCAGAAATAGGGGTTTGCTCATTAGGGTCCACTACCTATGTGCTCCTGGAGACCTCAAGCCGATAAATGACCACCAAAAATAAAGGGTAGTCCAGGGCCAAAAGGTGGAAGCAACTCAGGTGTCCATTTATGGAGAAATGGACAAACACCATGTGGTTCATCCATACCATGGAATAGTATTCAGTCTTAGAAAGGACGGAAATTCTGACACATGCTACTGCTTTCGAGTCGGCGCCTCATCCACCCAGGGCCTGACCCACCTTGGCCAAGGCCGGCCCTACCACTAGTGCACTCGAGTGCAGACAGGCTTCTGGCAGGGAAGCATGACAAGCTCTGCCAAGTCTGCTGACTAGCATGGCAAAGCCCCAGCCCACAGCAGACAAGTGACAACAGAGAGGCAGTTTCTGTAAGAAGTGGTGGCCGAGAGCATGCAAGGAGGAAAAGGGTTTCACAAATCAGACATAAGCGTCCCAGGGCTGGGTGTGAGGGGACGCCATCGGGAGCCGCTCACCACAAGGCAACTGGCCAGCGCACCTCCCGAGCCCAAAGGGCGCCCAGATTCTGGATGCTCCCAGTGCATGCAGCCCGTAGCCTTCCAGAAAAGGTGAAGAGCTGAGTGAATATGAGTGTGCCACCCCAAAAGGGGCCACTTCTGCCCAGTTTTAGCAATTACCGGGTAAGTCTGTGTTGCCCAGAAAACAGGCCCATGGCAGAGCTGCTTCCCGGCACTCTGCTCTTGTGAGGCCGAGAGCAGGAAGCAGAGGCAGAGCAGTGACACCCAGTGAAGATCAGGAGCGAGTGAAGAGAAAGGAGAGCAGAAAGGAAGACACACGGAGGAAAGTCGGAACGGACAATGGGAAACAAGTCATGACATCACAGATGCAAGCAGCTGAGGAACAGGGGCTGCCGTGCCCACCAGATGCCCTGAGTGCAGGGCCAGGAAGTGGCAGCCCCTTCTGCCACCACCTGACTCCAACAGAGCAGGGACACCACAGTCACGTGATCCAGAATCCCCGAGAAACCCCAGCATGGAGCAATCCTTTCTGTCTACACAGACGCACTTTTACCCCCATGCTGCTGCTGGGGTTGCATCTGGCCAGAGACTGGGGCTGCGGATGCGTTTGTTCCAAGACACGTGAGCCCCGACTGTGTGTCTGGTCTAGGCACTGGGCTGGGGCAGGTGATAAAGCAGACAAGATCCCCGATCTCTGGGCGCTCAGTTTGCTGTGAGGGGGGATCAGACAGACAATCAAGGACAACAAAGCAAAGAGCAGGAAAAGCTGTGGTCTCCCAGGGAGGGCAAGCAGGCCAGGGAGAGGGAGCGTCAGGAAAGGGTGAGGCACCATTTGGAGCAAGAGCTGTAGGAGGGGAGGAGAAAGCAGGCATGGGCCCAGGAAGGCACCCAGGGGGCACCCACAGTTCAGGAAACAGATGACACATTTTAGAAGATTTCTGGCCACTGTGGGTTTGCAGGAGAGGGCTAGGGCGCCAAAAGGAGAAACCTTCAGTTATCTCAAACTCGGCTTACATAGAACCTCATTCTAGGACAAGGCCAGACAATGGAGGTGTCATGAGAAAGGAACAGCAAACTTTAAGTATGGGAAAGGAAAAAACATAAAATGATCTCAAAATTCCATTTTGAGAAACTGTGGGCCTACTCAGGGAAGATCAGACAGGACTGCAGAAGTCCTTGAGCACAGCCCTTCTGACGGACAGATTTCAACTCACTCTCTACAAACTACACTTTGGATTCAGTAGGTCTGGGGTAGGCCAGGGAATCTATCAATCATCAGTCTCATCTCTCTCTATCTATCCATCTATCCATCCATCCACCCATCCATCATCTATCTACAGCTATTGTCTATCTACCTATCATCCATCCATCTTTTGAGAGCATCCCCTATATAGTCCTGCATCGTTTAACAACGGGGACACGTTCTGAGGTGTCATTGGCTGATTTCATCATTGTGGGAACATCATAGAGTGTACTTATACAAACCTAGGTGGTACAGCCTACTACACACCTAGGCTCTATGGTACTCATCTTATGGAACTACCATCATCTATGCGGTCCGTCATTGACCGACACATCGTGATGTGGTGCATGACTGTACTCCCGATGTGAAGCCAGGTTTATTAACCTCTGATGTATGATGAGCTCCCACTCAATTCAATGAAAGTGCTTGGCTGAGCTCAGTGGTTCTTAACTGAGCAACCCCACTCCAGGACACTTGGCAATGTCTGGAGACATTTTTGGTTGTCATGACTGGTGGGGACACTGCTCAATATCCTATAGTGCCCAGGACGGCCCCACCACAGAGAATGAGCCGGCCCCACACGGCCCCAGTGCCGAGGGGGAGAACCGCTGCCTTAGACTATTATGACAGGGCATTTTCAAGCTTCAGCATCCCCAAGTAGCCCACATCTTTCTTCACAGATAATTACTACAAAGAAACATGAACACCAGGTACAGGGACTTCCGAAAGTGCTTAGGCAAAGGAAAGGGGGACACACGCCAGTGCACTGAGCAGTCACCTCACCTGCCACCATGGCTTCTCGGCCTCAGCCTCGGCGGGCACCTCGACCCCATAGGCCTGCAGGGCCAGGTGGAGCACTGCCACGGCTATGTGCTGAGCCCGGAACCGGAGGCACAGCCCCCCGTGGTAGCTGTCCCGCAGCAGGGCCCAGGCAGTGACGGAGATGGGGGTCCGCTGCCAGCTGTAACGATTCAGCCAATTCTTGAGGGAAATCAGGTAGTGGAGCAGGTACTGCAAAGACATGCCAGTCAGCCAGTTGGCCTTCGGGGCTCGGGACCCCCAGTCGCCTGCCTCCTCACTGTGAGGCACTGTGGCCCCTCCGCCCACCAGCCACTCTCCCCTAAGCTGTCTCGATGTGTATAAAACACAGAGCAGATCGAGTCACTTCCCTGTTCAAACCCTCCAATAGCTCCCTGCATCACTTAGAAAAAAGCCCCAGTGCCTTCCACTGGCCTCCAGGCGCTGCCTCGCCCTCGCCTCACCCTCTCGCTGTTTGACGGCGCCAGGCAAGCTCCACCTCAGGGCCTTGGCACTCGCTGCTCCCTCCACCTGAAATCATCCCATCCCCGCCCTGGTCCCCATGTGCCTGCCCACTCTCATCCTCCAGGCCCAGCTCCTAAAACCCGCCTGGGCCACTCCTGATGGCCACCCCCACCTCAATCCCTCTCCATCACATGGCCCTTCTCTAGCCGCCGTCGGAAATCATTCTGCTCATCCCCTTGCCTGACTCAAACAAAAGCACCAGAAACAGCAGCCTTATTTGCAGAACAGAACACTGAGCCCGTGTGCCCGGCCTGACAGGACGCCTGCTTTCAGGACTAGAGACTGGTGACCATGTTTCCCAGTAGTGCCGTCCTCGGCTGTACACTCGGAAGGACCTTCCCGCTCAGCAGCCTGCCAGCTCCAGCTCTGCGGAGACGGCTGCTTGGCCTGAACCTCACGCTCTACTGAACACACTGCTGAGCCCACTCGACAGACCCAACCACACGTGCAGGGGACTCTAGCCCGCCACAGAGGTGGCGGCTCTTGGCTGCTTTCCAGACCATCCTAACCTAGTACACAGGGAAGGCCGTCAGGCTCACAGCCACGCCGAGCCCCGCTCTCCAACCTGACAGTCCCCGAGGCCAGCTGGGAGCTGTTCCTCCCCAGACTTGGTGCTGTGACTGCCCCCAGCAGAGCCAGGGTGACCTCTGCCTTTCCCCTTGGGTGTTTTGTCAATCATCCTGCTGACCAAAAACACAACTCTCCACCAGGGGGTTCCGGGATTAGGGAGGCGTTAGAAGAAGGGGAGTGAGACTGTAAAACGGGCAACATGAAGCACAGCTGCGGCGACGGTTCACTGTGGTGGTGGATACATAAGGATACACACGTGATACAACTGCATAGCACTGCCGGGGTACAGCACACAACCAAGTAACCACCCGAACCAGGGAAACCGTATCCATGCCCACACCCTGCGGGTTACATTGTATTCGAGTTTTGCAAAGCGTTTCCTTTTAGGGAGACTGGGCAAAGTCTCCATCGCAAATGGGATCTCTGTGTTATTTCCTCCGACTGCTTGTAAATCTACAATTACCTCAATAAAAAATTCAACTAAAAAGAAACAAAATCCTGGCACAGAGCCCGATGTCACACACACACACACAAACACACACCCCGCCCTCTGCAGGCCACCCTTCCAGGCTGCCTGCACATGGGCCCGCGGCCCCCAAAGGATGACATCCAAGTGCTCTAAGGGTTTCACATGTCCCTTGACTGCTGCTGAAAACAGTTCTTCTGCCGGACCTTGTGTCCCCACAGTTCAAGTGTGCTACCAGACTCGAGTGACAGCTTTCACAGGGTTTCTAAGCACAGTTGAGCTGCATGCGAGCTCCGAGGTAGAGCAGCAACTCTTGGTGACAGGGACTCTGGCAGGTCACGAAACCAGCCCTGTTTCCCTGTGGCTCACCGAGCACACAATCTATACCAGTCACGGGATCTGCTTCAGAGGGTCGCCTGGACCCCAGCTTGTGGCCACAGCCCGCCGGACGGAAAGACAGACGCTGACATTAGAACTGCCAGAGGGAACCCCAGAGCAGGACAGGAGAGGGCGCCTGAGCCCGGCACAGGGTGCAGTCAGGAGCCCCACGTGCTCCCGATGGTTAGAGGGGTGCACTTTCAGGATAAAGAACAGAGGCTCATGCCTGAAGACACAGTTGCCAATTGCCCAGCACGTACCTTATGTGGGTGCTGGAAGGAGACTTGGAAACGAAGAACTCGCAGCACGAGGAGCTCACACTGTACGATGCTGTCCCGAAGCACCCAGAAACGAGAGTCCAGCTCCAAGGGCTCACTGCCTGGGTGGAAGTACCTGCGGAGAAATGGCCATGCTTACGGCGGCCAGGGAGGTGCCCCGTGGAGGAGCCCGTAAGTCACATGACACCCACAGACAAACCCCAGTGTCCCTCTGCCATAGCCTAACATGGGGCTCTTCTCCCTATGGCTGTATAAATCACTCTTCATCTACATGTCTAGCATACAGGATAAAAGCAATAACCAACAGAAGAAAGAAGCCAGTTTCTAGTTCCAGCCCTGATAGGCTGTCCCGTATTACTCAGCAAGATGGCAAGTGTAAAGATGGGCTCTTTGCAATTACTCCAGAGGAACCAGAAGCTCTAGCACACTGAGTTGGTTGTGCTTCCTATTACATGCAGCCTGGCATCAAGGACAGTCTTCAGGGACTGGCCCGGAGGTGCAAGCGGTTAAGTGCACGCACTCCACTGGGGCGGCCCTGGGTTCGCAGGTTGGGATCCTGGGCATGCACCAACACACCGCTTGTCAAGCCATGCTGTAGTGGCGTCCTATATAAAGCAGAGGAAGATGGGCACAGATGTTAGCTCAGGGCCACTCTTCCTCAGCAAAAAGAGGAGGATTGGCATGGATGTTAGCTCAGGGCTGGTCTTCCTCACAAAAAAAAAAAAAAAGGACAGTCTTCAGCACCCAGGGTGGCAACGCCCAGGGCTCTCACTCTGGGCTCAAGGAAGGTATTTAAACATATCATGGGGATGATGTATTCAAAAGCGCAAACGTATTTCAGTTTTATGTTTCCCAGATTGTCTTTCCTTCGTTCCAGATCCTTCTGTCCTTATTTACACTGTATATGTCCACAACCCTCCCACCTACACAAGATCACTAAGATGTACGAGAACAAGATTTATACTCAAGTGATCAAAATTCCCTGCAATGACTCAGCCTTCCTAGCTCCTCACTCATTTTCCAATTTCCCCCAGAACCCCAGCCAGGTGCTGACGTCTCATTAGCAATTCACACAATCTCCCCTTCTTCCGCCTTGCCTGTTGGAGCCCTGGCAGTTACGGAGAACTCCAGCCGCCCTCCCTTAGGTCTCTCTCCTGTTTTTCTCTTAGTCTTTCACGGTACACCGTGACCCTGATATGCTTAGGGGGTGGCGAGTGCTTTTTCTGTTACCTGTTTATTAAAAGAGAAGCAGCACAAAATAGTTTTCTTTCCCAATGATTAGAGCTCCTAGAAAGTCTACGACACACCTTGAGTCAGTAACTTTCCATAAATCACTTTCTCCTGGGGCCCCAGGCCTCAGCACAGCCTGCCCAGCTGGCTGAACCCCCATGTCCTTCCCCAACAGGAATGTGGCTGCTCAGGCCTAGGGGTGTTGCACACGGAGAACTGTGCCCACACCAGGGCAAGAGACACTCCTCACCAACTCTGATTCGGTTCCTCACACCATTTAAATAAAATGATTGCCCAGCTGGGTCCATGCCCTCCCCTGCATGGCAGGCCGACCTGTGGGGCCCACAAACCCGACTGATTCAATACATCCTGTCCAAGATTCCAAAGGAATCTTTGATACACCTGTCCAAGCCCCCTCTGCTGCAGCTATGCCACCCCTGCCAATGATGCCAGAGACTCTCTCTTACCCACTCCCCTCCACACTCCATCTGGCCCAAGCTTCTCTCCCAGCGACCCCCTGGGCTTCTGACACCAGGCTCATTCTCGCCTTTGCTGCTAGTGCTTCCTTCTGAGCTTGCCTGCTGCCAGTCTGGAGGGCAAGCACAGCGGGACCCTTCTCTGCCCTCCCATTCGGGTAGATTCCCAGAAGCCGTTACCTGTTGGACACGTTGATGATGTCACGAGTACGCAGGTGCTGCTCCTCCACTTTGCCAGCCAAGTAAAGGGAAGACATGGCAACCAAGTAGGGGTCATAGGCGTCCAGGTTGATCTCGCAGAAGAACTTATGGTAAATGGTACAAGCAGTGGCGATGGGAATGGACTGCATCCCCAGCTTGACACCTACCGAGAGGGAGCAGGCAGGAGAGTACTTCAATCCAGTGCTCAGCCCCTGCAAAAGGGTGAGGGGAGCCACTGGGTCGGGCCCTAAGGGTGCACATCCCTGCTCAGACAGGACCAAGAGTTTGGAGCCTGGTTGGCAGTGGCTGCTGGGTCTTTCACTAAGTCCTCTACTGAGGGGTTTGGAGGCAGGCTTCTCAGACTGTAGGGGCTAACAAGCCCCTGGGGGTGGTGCTCAAGTGCAGCGCCCCCTTCAGTAGTTCTGCAGATCCTGCAGTTCTACCAAGCCCCCAGGTCATGCTCAAGCTACGGATGTGCAGACCACACTAGGAGAAGCAAAGCTCAGACTACTACTCAGTTAGCACCTGGCCTATCAGCTTGTGCACAACATCTTGGAAAGGACCACACACTGCTGTGTGTCTGTTTCCACCTTAGCAAGCATTTAACTAGAGGTTGCCCCTGCCCCCGCAGCTCACCTAACCAAAATCCTACCAAGTGAACAGGAGGGAACAAAGGCCTCCGAGCATCAAACAGATGCCCCAAGTCCCGATGTTACAGTTAAAGATTATACTCAGCAATAGTTTCCTAGTCTGCAGATTGGAAAAGGCAAGAAAAGCAAGCAGGGTGACCTCCAAAGGCAACCCTGGGCAGAGCAGGGGAAAAGCAATATCTATGGCCACAGCCAGGCACCAGGGAGGAAGCCCAACACACTGAAAAAGGACTAGAACTCAGAAAACCAGAGCACGGTGGCCTGATTTAGGGGTTGAAGCCCATCCCCCATCCCACTCCCAGACAGCTCCTAAGGAAATCACTGCATTGGGTCACAGAACCAAAACAAATTCACAATGACCAGGTTAGCAAGAGAAGTTAAATGACATCCAATAGGCTGAAAGAAGAAGGCGGAGAACAACCACCAATCAATCATTAAGATTACATTCAACATCCTTGACTTAAGAAGGTATATTACTTCCCTAGGGCTTCAGGAACAAATTGCCACAAACTCAGTGGCTTAAAACAACATTTTTTTTCACTTATAATCCTGGTGGTCACAAGTCCAAAATGAGGGGCCGGCCCGGTGGCGTAGTGGTTAAGTCTGCAAGCTCCACTTCAGCAGCCCGGGATTCGCAGGTTCGGATCCTGGGTGCAGACCTATGCACCACTCATCAAGCCATGCTGTGGCAGCAACCCACGTACCAAATACAGGAAGATTGGCACAGATGTTAGCTCAGGGTTCATCTTCCTGAGCAAAGAGAGGAAGACCGGCAACGGATGTTAGCTCAGGGCTAGTCTTCCTCACCAAAAAAAGAAAAAAATATATCCAAAATGAGTCTTAGGGGGCTAACCTCAAGGTGTTGGCAGAGCTGGTTCTTCTGGAGGCTCCAAGGGAGAATCTGTTCCCTTGCCTTTTCCCGCTTCTAGAGGTGCCTGCAGTCTTTGGCTCATAGCTCCTCCCTTCATCTTAAAGCCAGCAGCGCAGCATGTTCTAACTCTGCTTCTGTCATCACACAGCCTTCTCCTCTGCCTGTCACTCTTCCTGCCTCTCTCTTAAGGATGGTGTGATTATATTGGGCCCACAAGGATAGTTCCTCCATGTCAAGTTGCTTAATCCCTTATGCAAAATCTCCTATGCTATATGAGGTAACAGTCACAGGTCCCAGGGATTGGGGACATCTTTGGAGGACCAGTATTAGTTTCAGATAGAGAGCGAGGGTATATGCAATGTTTTGGGGTTTTTTTGTGGGGTTTTTAGCTGAGGAATGTTCACCCTGAGATAACATCTGTTGCCAACCTTCCTCTTTTTGCTTGAGGAAGATTCACCCTGAGCTAACATCTGTGCCAATCTTCCTCTTTTTTGCATGTGGGTCACTGGCACAGCATGGCCGCCAACAAGCGGCGTAGGTCCGCCTCTGGAACCGAACCGGCGAACCCGGGCTGCCAAAGCGGAGCGTGCTGAACTTAACCGCTAGGCCACGGGGCCGGCCCTGCAACACCTTGTGTAAAGAAGTCTTTCGAAAGTGAAAGCTAAAGAGCTTTTAGCGTTTCAAGGTTTAAACTTCAGTTACATAGACAGTTCCTACACGGGGCCCCTCACGTTCAGAGATGTAAGATAAGGTGGTATAGCTGCACGTGATCCTCCAAGTCTTGTTTTACGTAGCAAACCCTCAAAGGACAGCATGCTTCTCTGGTTTACATGGACACTCCAGCAGATGGGTGGCAGCATATGAGAGGACTCTGCCATCCTTCCTTATACACTTTACAACTCTTGTCGGAAATTAAATGTACAAATCGCTGGGATTAATGGTCCTGCACCATTTCCCCAGACTCTGCCCACCTTGACTTGAAAGCAGACTCACCCAATCCCTCTGCCTCAGAGCAACAAAGTAACAAAGATCGGAAATAACCGGCTGCCTGCCGAGCAAGATACTATTGAATGAGAAAAAGTGTTTCTACAGGAATCCGCTTGGCGTCATCGCCTCGCCCGAGGAGGGGAGCGCCCGACACCACTGTGGACACGATAGCCGGGGGTTCAGAACGCGAGCCGTACCCCGAGTCCTCGGTCTTCAGCAAGACTGGTCACGAGCCGCACCAACAGCGGGCACCGAAAGGTTCCGTGAGCCCGAGCGCCACACAGTGTCCCCGCAGTCTGGGAGACAGATGTGGTGGAAGGCGCCGGGCTCCCGGAGCCGGCCGCCTTGCAGCTGGGGCCGGTCCTTTTACAGCCCTCTCTCGGGGCCTGCGCGCCCGCCCGGCCCATGGTAACGACCGCGTCGGCCCGTAGCTCACAGCCCAGGACGCAGGGCGCGGCGGCGAGGCCGAGGCCCGGACCCCAAGCCGGGCCTCCCTCCAGGCCTCCGCTTGGGCCAGCTGGCCTCTTCCCTCCGCCCAGCCGCGCCCGCGCCGCGTCCGGCGGGTCCCCTCCTCCGGGAAGCGGGTCCCTTCCACGCCGGCCCCGGCCCGCCGGCTCGGCCCTCCCAGGGCGGGCTCGGGGAAAGGGCAGCTTGGCGGCCCCGTCCACCCAGTCCCGTCCGTGCAGGGCCCGACTCTCCCCGACCGCAGTTACCTGCCTCCATGATGAACCTCGTCACTCGGAAGTGCACCCTCGCCTCGGGGGCCGGCCGCCCCTCGGCGCCCGGCGCCGCGTCCCCTCCTCCGCAGCTCCCCGAGCCAAAGGCCTCCATGAGGACGGCTCCGCGGCCCGGGCGCCCTGCCCCCGAAAGAGAAGCGCCCCCAGAGCACGGCTGCTGGCTCCGGGGGTCCTCGCGGCGGGCGCGGCCGCCCTGCCCCGCCCCGCTGGCCCCGCCCCCCAGGCCCCCCGGCCCCGGCGGGCCCCGCCCCTCCCCCTCCCTTCCCTCCCCCTCCCCCTCCCCCTCCCCGCCGCCTCCCCTCCCCCGGGTGATCGCGCGGCTGCGCGCACTAGGCGGGCCTAGCCCAGCGCACAGGCGCAGGCGCAGAGGCCGTACTTGCCTGGCGGTCTGCGTGCGCCCGCCCCACCCCTGGACGCCTCTGGCTTTCTCCCCGGACACAGCCCGACCCACCTGGGACGCCGGATGCCCCGCCCTCGGGGACCTAAAGCCCCGCCCCCGGGAGTCTTCTGCCGGGTCCCCGAAGGGCACACGCCCCACCCTAGGGAGTTGCGCGCCTTGCCCTCCGGCAGCGCAACTGGCGGGGCTACTCCGCGAGGGCGCAGCGCGGTCACGGGCTTGGGGCCGGGGCACGAGGGCACCCCCAGGCACCTGAGCTACAAGTCCCTGTGGTGCCGCTAAGGTGTCGCTCTGGACTGGTGGCCCAGTGTGGTTTAGGACGGGAAGAGCTGGTGGCGTTTGCCAAGCCCTGGGCGAGGGGCGCTTCTGAGAGTTCACGCTGAGGCGTCCACGGCTCCTGACAGAAGGCGTGTGATTCAGGTTTGCCCGAGTGCCCCGAAGGGAACGCTGTGCCCAGAATGAGTGCAGTAAGGGTACTGGTCTCTGGGTTTTCCAGTGGCCCCGCATCCCGTGGGGATCTGATTTCTGCTCGCCTTTCCAGCCTGGCACACAGTAGGAGCTTAATAAGTGTTTGCTGAATGAATGATGTTGAATATCTGATTCATAATGCCATCCCACATTTCGTTTGTCTTCCACAAGCAGGAAATTGTGCATCAGGCATTAGGGATGTAGAGCACCAAAGAGACTCCCAGGCTCGTGACAGCCAGTCACTCGGGTCATTCTGATACAGTCAGAGAGTTGCCAGGATGTCCGAGTGCTGGGAACGTTGGGAGGAAAAAGCCAGTGCTCCCAAGCCCATCTGCTGGGGTGACTGGACCCCAGTGACAACCCTGATGTCTCCACTCCCATCCCCCCACCTGCCTGGGACAGCCTTGGTCTCCTTCCTCAGCCCTCCCTAACCCAACCCCCCCCCCCCCCCCCCCCCCCCCCCCCCCCGTCTTCTCTCCACACCAGCTAGGTTAGTTTCCTTGGGCTGCTGTAAAAAATGACCGCCAATTGGGTGGCTTAAGACAACAGGAATTTATCTTCTCACAGTTTTGGAGGCCAGAAGTCTGAAATCAAGGTTTCAGCAGGGTGATACTCCCTCCAGAGGCTGTAGGGGAAAATCCCTCCTTGCATCTTCCAGCTTCTGGTGGCCCTAGGCATCCCTTGGCTTGTGACTCCATCACTCCAGTCTCAGCCTCCACCTTCACATGGCTTTCTCCCCTGTGTCTGTGTCTCTCTTCTTCTGTCTCTTTTTTTTATAATTAATAATTTAATATTCAATAGACTTTTTTAGTAAAGTTAAGTTTATACAGCCTTATTTCCTATGTGTGCATAATAATGGCCATTTGCAATCACCAATAACTGGATCATATAAATGACCGAATTACATAACTCCCATAGGCTGTCTTTACAGCAGGAAGTTTTATTTTTCTGTGTTGAAAATGGTAAAATGTCCATATACCTTTTTTTTTCCTTTATTGTGAAATTTTTGTTGTACATTTTTGTTTACCAGTCACCATATAAGTGCATCCCTCCACCCGTTGTGCCCACCTCCCACCCCCTAGCCCCTGGTAACCACCAAACAGTTTTATTTGTCCGTATGTTGGTTTATCTTCCACATATGAGTGCAAGCTTGCACTGTTTGTCTTTCTCTTTCTGGCTTATTTCACTTAACATAATATCCTCCAGGTCCATCCATATTGTTGCAAATGGGACGATTTTGTCTTTTTTTATGGCTGAGTAGTATTTCATGGTATATATATATACCACATCTTCTTTATCCATTCATCAGTTGAGGGACACTTGGGTTGCTTCCATGTCTTGGCTGTAGTGAATAATGTTGCGATGAACATAGGGGTGCATAAGCCTCTTTGGATTGTTGATTTCAGGTTCGTTGGGTAGATTCCCAGTAGTGGGATAGCTGGATCGTAAGGTATTTCTTTTCTTTTTTTTTTATAATTTTATTTATTTATTTCTTTTTCCCCAAAGCCCCAGTAGATAGTTGTATGTCGTAGTTGCACATCCTTCTAGTTGCTGTTATGTGGGACGCGGCCTCAGCATGGCCAGAGAAGTGGTGTGTCGGTGCGCACCCGGGATCCGAACCCGGGCCGCCAGAAGCGGAGCGCGTGCACTTAACCGCTAAGCTACGGGGCTGGCACGATCATAAGATATTTCTATTTTTAATTTTTTGAGGAATCTCCATACTGCTTTCCATAGAAGCTGCACCAGTTTGCATTCCCACCAGCAGTGGATTAGGGTTCCCATTTCTCCACAGCCTCTCCAGCATTTGTTGCTTTTTGTCTTGGTGATTATAGCCATTCTAATGGGTGTAAGGTGATATCTTAGTGTGGTTTTGATTTGCATTTCCCTGATGACTAGTGATGTTGAGCATCTTTTCATGTGCCTATTGGCCATCTGTATATCTTCTTTGGAGATGTGTCTGTTCATTTCCTCTGCCCATTTTTTGATTGGGTTGTTTGTTTTTTTGTTATTCAGTTATGTGAGTTCTTTATATATTATGGAGAGTAATCCCTTGTCAGATATATGGTTTGCAAATATTTTTTCCCAGCTGATGGGTTCCATATTCATTTTTATCCTGGTTTCATTTGCCTTGTAGAAGCTCCTTAATCTGATGAAGTCCCACTTGTTTATTTTTTCTTTTCTTTCCCTTGTCTGAGTAGACACGGAATTCAAAAAGATCCCTTTATGGCTGATGGTGAGTAGTGTACTACCTATATTTTCCTCCAAGAGTTTTATACTTTCAGGTCTCACCTTCAGATCTTTGATCCATTTTGAGTTAATTTTTGTGTATGGCGAAAGAAAGTGGTCTGCTTTCATTCTTTTGCAAGTGGGTGTCCAGTTTTCCCAGCACCATTTATTGAAGAGACTTTCCTTTCTCCACTGTATCTCCTTAGCTCCTTTGTCAAAGATTAGCTTCCCATAGATAGGAGGTTTTATTTCTGGACTTGCAATTCTGTGCCATTGATCTGTGTGTCTGTTTTTGTACCAGTACCATGTTGTTTTAATTACTATCACTTTGCGGTATGTTTTGAAGTCATGGATTGTGATGCCTCCGGCCTTGTTCTTCTTTTTCAGGATTGCTTTAGCTATATGGGTTCTTTTGTTGCCCCATATGAATGCTAGTATCCTTTGTTCTATTTCTGTGAAGAATGTCCTTGGGATTCTGATTGGGATTGCATTGAATCTGTAGATTGCTTTAGATAGTATGGACATTTTAACTATGTTTATTCATCCAATCTAAGTGCATGGAATATTTTTCCATTTCTTTATGTCATCATTGATTTCGCTCAATAATGTCTTTGTATAGGTCTTTCACTTCCTTGGTTAAATTTACTCCTAGATATTTTATTCTTTTTGTTGCAATTGTAAATGGGATTGTCTTCTTGAGTTCTCTTTCTGTTAGTTCATCGTTGGTATATAGAAATGCAACTGATTTCTGTAAGTTGATTTTGTACCTTGCCACTTGGCTGTAGTTGTTGATTATTTCTAATAGTTTGCCAATGGATTCTTTAGGGTTTTCTATATATAAGATCGTGTCATCTGCAAACAGGGAGAGTTTCACTTCTTCGTTGCCTATTTGTATTCCTTTTATTCCTTTTTCTTGCCTAAGTGCTCTGGCCAGAACCTCCAGTACTGTGTTGAATAAGAGTGGCGAGAGTGGGCACCCTTGTCTTGTCCCTGTTTTCAGAGGGGTGGCTTTCAGTTTTTCCCCATTGAGTATGATGTTGGCTGTGGGTTTGTCATATATGGCCTTTATTATGTTGAGGTACTTTCCTTCTATACCCATTTTGTTGAGAGTTTTTATCATAAATGGATGTTGGATCTTGTCAAAAGCCTTCTCTGCATCTATTGAGATGATCATATGGTTTTTATTCCTCGTTTTGTTAATTTGGTGTATCACACTGATTGATTTTCGGATGTTGAACCATCCCTGTGTCCCTGTTATAAATCCCACTTGATCATGGTGTATGATCTTTTTAATGTGTTGCTGTATTTGGTTTGTCAATATTTTGTTGAGGATTTTTACATCAATGTTCCATCCAGGATATTGGTCTGTAGTTTTCCTTATTAGTATTGTCTTTGCCTGGCTTTGGTATCAGGGTGATGTTGGCCTCATAGAATGTGTTGGGAAGTGTTCCATCTTCCTCTATTTTTTGGAATAGTTTGAGAAGGATAGGTATTAAGTCTTCTTTGAATGTTTGGTAAAATTCTCCAGAGAAGCCATCTGGTCCTGGACTTTTATTTTTTGGGAGGTTTTTGATTACTGTTTCAATCTCTTTACTTGTGATTGGTCTATTCAGGTTCTCTATTTCTTCTTGATTCAGTTTTGGGAGGTTGTATGCGTCTAGGAATTCATCCATTTCTTCTAGATTGTCCAATTTGTTGGCATATAGTTTTTCATAGTATTCTCTTATAATCTTTTGTATTTTTGTGGTGTCTGTTGTAATTTCTCCTTTTTCATTTCTAATTTTATTTATTTGAGCCTTCTCTCTTTTTTTCTTGGTGAGTCTGGCTAAGGGTTTGTCAATTTTGTTTATCTTCTCAAAGAACCAGCTCTTTTTTTCATTGATCCTTTCTACTGTTTTTTTAATTTCAATTTCATTTGTTCCTCCTCTGATTTTTATTATTTCCATCCTTCTGCTGACTTTACGCTTTGTTTGTTCCTCTTTTTCTAATTCTGTTAGGTGTAGTTTGAGGTTGCTTGTTTGGGCTTTTTATTTTTTGTTAAGGTGGGCCTGTATTGCTATGAGTTTCCCTCTCAGGACCGCTTTTGCTGCATGCCATATGAGTTGGTACAGTGTATTTTCATTTTCATTTGTCTCCAGATATGCTTTGATTTCTCCTTTAATTTCATCAATGATCCATTGGTTGTTTAATAGCATGTTGTTGAGTCTCCACAGCTTTATCACTTTCCTGGTTTTTTCCTTGTAGTTGATTTCTAACTTCATGGCATTATGGTCTGAAAAGATGCTTGTTATGATTTCAGTCTTCTTAAATTTATATAAGCATGCCTTGTTTCCCAACATATGGTCTATTCTTGACAATGTTCCATGCGCGCTTGAGAAGAATTTGTAATCTGCTGTGTTTGGATGGAGTGCTCTGTATATGTCTGTTAAGTCCATCTCATCTAGTTTTTCATTTAGGTCCATTATTTCCTTATTTATTTTCTGTCTGGATGATCTGTCCATTGATGAGAGTAGGGTGTTAAGATCCCCTACTATTATCGTGTTGTTGTTAATATCTCCTTTTAGGTTTGTTAATAGTTGCTTTATGTACCTTGGTGCTCCTGTATTGGGTGCATATATATTTAAAAGTGATATGTCTTCTTGGTGGAGTGTCCCTTTTATCATTATATATTGTCCCTCTTTGTCTCTCATTACCTGTTTTATCTTGAAGTCAACTTTGTCTGATGTGAGTATGGCAACACCTGCTTTCTTTTGTTTGCCATTAGCTTGGAGTGTTGTCTTCCATCCTTTCACTCTGAGCCTGTGTTTGTCTTTAGAGCTGAGATGTGTTTCCTGGAGGCAGCATATTGTTGGGTCTTGTTTTTTAATCCATCCAGCCACTCTGTGTCTTTTGATTGGAGAGTTCAGTCCATTTACATTTAGGGTAATTATTGATATATGGGGGCTTGTTGTTGTTATTTTATCGCTCTTTTTCCAGTTCTTTTGCATTTCTTTTGTTTCTCGTCCCATGTGTTTCAGACTACCAATGCAGTTTGGTGGTTCTGTATGGGGATTCTCTTAGTTTTCTCTTTCTTTATGGTGTGTGATTCTGTTCTGATTATTTGGTTAGTGGTTACCATGAGGTTTGTATAAAACATCTCATGGAAGTGATAGTCCATTTTTTGATGGCCTCTTATTCCCTTAGACTAACTCGATTGGATCCCTTTCCTCTTCCCCTTCTATGTTATTGTTGTCACATCTCATTCCTTCTTGTGTTGTGAGTTCGTGTTTAATATAATGAGGTTATATTTATGCTTGGTGCTTACCTTCCCTTGATCTTTGGTTTTATAATTCAGTGTTTACTAATCTATTTTGATAGAAGACTGCAATTTTTCTGGTTTTGTCGACCTATTTTCCTCTTCGTTCAAAACTTCGAATCCCCTTGCCCTTTTTTCCTCAGGGATGAGGGCCTTCTTGAGCACTTCTTGTAGTGGGGGTCTTGTGGCAATGAACTCCCTTAGCTTTTGTTTATCTGGGATAGTTATTATTTCTCCCTCATATCTGAAGGATATTTTTGCCTCATAGAGAATTCTTGGCTGAAAGTTTTTGTCCTTCAGAATTTTGAGCATATCATTCCACTCTCTTCTAGCCCATAAAGTTTCTGTCGAGAAATTGGCTGAGAGCCTGACAGGAAATCCTTTGTATGTTATTATTATTATTATTATTATTTTTTGGTCTAGCTGCCCTTAATATTTTTTCTTTGTCATTAACTTTTGCCAGCTTTACTACTATATGCCTTGGAGAGGGTCTTTTTGTGTTGATATATTTAGAAGATCTATTGATTTCATTCACTGGTATTTCCAGCTCCTTCCCCAGGATTGGGAAGTTCTCAGATATTATTTCTTTGAACAAGTTCTCTGCTCCTTTTTTCATCTCTTCTCCCTCTGGAATACCTATAATCCTTATGTTGGATTTCCTAATTGAGTTGGAGAGTTTCTTCATTTCTTTTTAGTCTTAGTTCTCTTTCCTCCTCCATCTGGAGCACTTCTGCATTGCTGTCCTCAATATTGCTAATTCTTTCCTCCATATTGTCGGCTCAGGTGCTTAAAGCTTCCAGATTTGTCTTTATCTCCTCTATTGTGTTTTTCATCTCTAGGATTTCTGATTGGGTTTTTTTATAGTTTCAATCTCTTTTGTGAAGAAACTCCTGATTTCACTGAATTGTCTGTGTTTTCTTGTATTTCCTTAAGCTTTTTATGATGGCTATTTTGAATTCTCTGTCGTTAAGGTTATACATTTCTGTGCTTTCTGGGTTGACTTCTGGGTGCTTGTCATTTTCCTTTTGGTCTGGAGATTTAATATATTTTTGCATGGTGCCTTTCAGTGTTGGCTTACCTTTCCTCATACTGAAAATATACGGTCGCAGTTTCCTCTTGCTGCTGCTGGGTGGGGGTCAAGGGCTTTGTATTCTGGCCCACTTCAATCCGTGGGCACTCTTATCGGCCCCTGGCTGATCTGCAGTGTGGCTGAGTGGAGGCTGCTGTGGGGGTAGCGTGGAAACAGCTGGAGCTGGAGTGCACTGGGCCAAAGAAGGTGGAACTGGAGTGCGCTGGGCTGAAGACACTGGAACTGGAGTGCGCTGGGCCAAAGAAGCTGGAACTGGAGTGTGGTGGGCCAAAGAAGTTGGAACTGGAGCACCGCTGGGCCAAAGAAGCTGGAACTGCAGTGTGGTGGGCCAAAGAAGTTGGAACTGGAGCACTGCTGGGCCAAAGAAGCTGGAACTGGAGTGCGGTGGGCCCAAGTCACTGGCGCCAATTCAGCTGGAGCCTGCACACAGGCCAAGCCAAAGCAGCTCCTTCCACTTACTCTGGAGATTCCAGCACCTCAGTCCTCAGGTGTATGGCTGCCTGGGTGCCTCAGACGTCCCCTGTGTTGTGTGAATAGCTTCTGTTGGAATGTGAATGTCCGTTTTGTTGTGTCTTAGAGGGGGAGAGTTCAATGGGGGAAGCTCACTCTGACATGATGCTGACGTCACTCCCCTCCTCTTCTGTCTCTAAAAAGACACTTGTCATTGCATTTAGGGCCCACCTGTGCCATCCAGGATGATCTCAACTTGAGATCCTTCACTTCATCACGTCTGCAAAGACTCTGTTGCCAAATAAGTTCACGTTCACAGGTTCCAGAGATTAGAATGTGGGTATCTTTTAGGGACCACCATTCAGAGCACAATACCAGCCATCAGAGTGAGCTTCCTAAAATGCAAGGCTGAACAGACCCTACCGTGCCTAACACTCTCCATGGCCCCTTCACCTCAGGAGAAAGCCCAAGGCCTTGGCCTGACATGCCAGTCTTTGTGGAGTCACCTTGCCGATGGGTCGGCCGTGGGTTTCACCATTTTGCCACTCGTGGCAAGGGCCTCAGGCAGCTCCCCAAAGGTTACGGTCTCCCAGCTCAGGGTCTTTGCACATGTTCCACCCAGTGAAGGAATTCCTGCCCCACATCCTTCTCTCCAGCTTCCTCTGTGTGAGGCAAGGCACAGGCCCTCTGGGCTGAGTACCTGTGTGCAAGCGCACGTGTGTGGAGGGGCTCAGGGCCCCCAGCCCCCTGTGCTTCTGACCTCTGCCAAGCCTTGAGCACTCTCAGTGCTCTCTGTCCCTGGAGCAGCTCCACTGTCTCCCTGGCTCAAGGCTGTGGGTCTTGGGGGATGGGGCCACTGCCTCCCAGCTTCCCACATCCGTGCACACTACACATGCCCCCCCCCACACACAAACACATGCACACACATGCAAATCAGGTACTCCCCACACGTACACAAGGGGTGCACACACCCAAATCTTATCAGTCTTCGCTCTGGACCCTGGCCCAGTGGCCTGCCTGTCACATCCCCGCCTGCTGTTGCTGTTTTGCCAGTTAAACAGTAAAGCTTGAACTCCTCCTTCTCCCCTGGGCCTTTTGTGGTGTGAAAAGTCTGGGCTCAGCAAGTAATAGGTGCCTGTGAATGTGAGTCAAGGGAATGACTCAATGAACACATTAATTTTTAAATCTCTGGGTCACAGGGCACCCGCCTGGCAGACAGCCTGGGTTCAGTGGTTGATAAATGAGTAATTCACTCGCCCCCAATTGGAGCCAGCAAACCTCTACCCACTGCCTCCTCTCCCACCGATAAGCCACACCCTCTGCAGGGGCCCTACGTTCCTTGCCACCTGTCACCACTCCCAAATGTGGCATGCCCCCTCTCTCCCCCTCTCCCCTCTCCTCCACTGGGGATCACCTCCAGGCATGGCACAGAGAAGACGATCAATAAAGGTGGGGTGGACAATTGTATCAGAAAAGGATTCTAGGATATTTACCAAGGTTTCCTTATCTAACCCTTACTGCACGCCGCTACACTGAGTGAACCACAGTGTCCTCCTCACAAGGGTGCTCTCATCTAATGAGGGAGTGACCAAGCAAGGAGCTCAGGCTGAAGCTCAAAGGACAAGGCAGAGAAGCAGGGAGAGGCATTCCAGGTGCAGAGGAAAGGCTGTGCCCAGGCAGGGCACTGGGAAAGCCTGGGTGGTCTTCAAAGGCAGGGGGCGATTTCCAAAGTGCCCGCCTTGCCCGCCTCCTCCCCAGCGGCCTTCACCTGAGCAGCCTCCTCCCAGTCCAGTCCTGCCATTTGTCCTTGGAACCTTCTTGCTGCCTGAGAACCTCGCTTCACTGTCGCCCCTTCTTCCCCACCTCTCCCCGTCTCCCCCAGCACCTTCTGGGCCAGCATGGGCAGCTGCTTGAGCTTCCTCCCTCTCACCATCAACAAGCCCAGCAGCCTCCCTCCAGGTGCCCCTCCCCACCCTCCTGCCCACCCACCCTTCTCAACTCCACATCTCTGAAGCCACTTGTGTCCCTGGACTGTATGGCCTCCCATCTGTTCTGCCTTTGGCCCCCTGCATCCTCCAGCCCCTGCTGCATGACACTGTGTCATCATCATCATCATCATTGTCCCCATCGTGCCCCCTCCCCCCCGGTCCTTGTCTTAGTCTGTTTGGGCTGCTATACAAAATATCACAGACTGGGTGGCTTATCAACAACAGATATTTATTTCTCACAGTTCTGGGGCTGGAAATCCAAGATCAGGGTGCTAGCATGGTTGGTTCTGGTGAGGACCTTCTTCTGGGTTGCAGATAGCCAACATCTCGCTGCCCTCCCATGGTGGCAGGGGTGAGGGAGCTCTCCGATCTCTCTTATCAGGGCACTAATCCCGTTCATGAGGACCCTCATGACCTAATCACCTCCCAAAGGCCCCACCTCCCAATATCATCACCTTGGGCATTCAGATCTCCCCATATGAGTTTGGGGGGACACATTTAGACCATAGCACCCATTGAGGTTATGTGCCCCCTTGGCACTGCCTCCTCTTGGCAGCTCTCATTGCAATTGACCGCTCTATAATCAAGGGTCTGGCTCCGTACTTAGATGTCTGACTGCTGACAGCTTTGAAGCCTCATCCTTCCTGTCCCCTTGTGCCCCACATCTGGGCAAGCTGATGAGAAAGCCTGGACGTTCCCTCCTTTGGCACCAGAGGGGAGTTCAAACCACACACAGGAACCCTCACCCTGGCCCCAGCCCCAACCAACCAGCTTGGGGGCCTGCCCTGCTCTCCCCAGAAAGCCTCAGTATGTGCGTAAGGAAACTTTTCATAACCTCTTGGTGGGTGTGGTGCCATCAGTCTCCACAGCCAAACCAAATTTTGGGTGGGGGTCCATCCTGTTTCCCTAGAGTGACCACAACACACTCCTTCCTGCTCCGAACACTTTCCCCTTGTTGATTCCGGGCCCCCCCACTCTCCTAGCTCCCCTCCTCCCTTCTGCTTTGACGGAGTGCCCACAGGAGCCAGGCTCAGGCCTGGTGCTGGGACAAAGCAAACAGGGTCTCCCTTCAGTAGCCTTGCCCTCCTCCCCCACCCCTCACGCTTCAGACAGAGCGACTTTTGTAAAGCCGAAGTCTGATCAGGGCCCTTCCCTCTGTGAGCCCGCAAGAGCTGTACCAGCTGCCAGAATGCAGCTCTATTTACCTGGCAGGTCAGGGTTCGGTTTTATTAAAGAAGGTGGAAGTTTCCTTACAAGTGGGGACACTGGTGGGATTACGCTTCTTGGTTAATCTACTGCCTGCGATTATTTCCTTTTTCAGAGTTTTGAGTAAAAACAGGCTCAATAGAGAGAAAAATGGTGCGAGCTCTGAGCACCCACGAGACCTTTTGTGTGACCCAGTTGGAGCTCAGAAGTGCTACGAGTTGGCATGAGGGTTGGAAAACCCACCATAGCAATAGATCTGTGCGAACAGGAGCTGAGGGCTGGGGGTGCAACGAGAGTGACTGCTAATGGAGACAGGTCTTCTTTAGGGGACAAGAAAAACGTTCTGGAATTAGATTGTGGTGATGGTTGCACAACTCTGTGAATATATTCAAAATCATTGATGTGTACAGTTTAAATGGGTAAATTTTATGGTATGTGAATTATATCTCAATAAAGCTGTTATTTTAAAAATTACCATGCACAATTGTGCCATCAAGGACAAACTGTCCCATGGGGAGAAGGAATTTCATAAAGAAGAGCCGGAAGACTGGTCAACATAGAAAGTTGAAGGGCAGAGCAGTGCTGGTGGAGGGACTGCAAGATGTTTCTAGTGCCAGAGAGTTCTCTGAAGAGCTAAGGCTCTGCGTGGGCAAGGGAACTCACAGAAGCCATGGGGACGTCAGCAGTAGGACAGCTGCAGTGAGTGCTGATGCTGTGCCACAGAAAGGCCCAGGGACTCTGGATGGTAAGAAAACAGGCAGTGCAGGCAGGACCTGGGGGGGTGGGGCATGCCTTAAAAGTCCTGAAGTGGGGCAAACAGTGTCAGTTCTGCCGACGCAAAATAACCAATAACCATTCTATGGGTATGAGAGATAGGTGAGTTTTACTTGAGCCAGAGTAAGAATTCTAAACTGGGAAGGGCTTTTCCAGAAAGGAAGAAAGCGTTCCAGAGAAGCATGGTTTTCAGTACAGTCTTATACCTTTTTAGAACAAAGAAACATACATTAAACACACCCAGGATACATATTCATCAAAGTTTCAAAGAGATATTCAGTTGCAAATTAGCAGGTCAACATGACCCTGATGTTGGGTAAAGGAAACTTGTTGCAGGAGTACTACTATGCGCATTACCCATAGGGCATTACAATAGGGCGCTACTGGCTTTGTAGGGGGGGAAATACGATTCATATTTTAATGGTTAAAGCAGATATATGATGTATGTTTGATAGGCCATAAATCAGCCTTTTTTTTAAATTCAAGCCGAAATCAGTTTTGCATCAGAAGAGTTAACCCATATACCCCAATATGTGAAAGTCTCTTTGTCAGTTCTGAGACCCAAGGCTCCACTATGTGGGGCCCCTTGGGTGGGGCAGCTGGAGTGGACTGTTGGAGATGGAGGAACATCCAGGCCTGGGGGTGCTGGTGGAGAGCTCCACTCTGTAGTTCTGCACACCCAGGATCCACCAACCGGAGAGGGGGCTGATGGGGACATCTTGACCCAAGTCCATCTCATAGGTGATCTCCTTAACCCATAGGCCACATGAAGATGGAGGTAGGGATTAGAGTGATGCGGCCACAAGACATGGGACGCCTGGAACCACCAGACGCTGGAAGAGGCAAAGAAGGACCCTGCCCTAGAGCCTGCAGAGGGAGCATTGTTACCGAAACTCTTAATCTCAAGTTCATATGCTGGATGCACAGTAAGCCAAATGCTAAGACATCAGTGCTTTGAGATGGAGAAAGATTTATTCGAATTGGCAAAGATGAGAAGGAGGGAGCATAGGTTCTCTCAAATCTGTCTTCAGAAAAGACAAAAGCAGGGGTTTTATAGAGCTAAGGGGTGTGGCAGGAGGAGTTTCAGAGAAACAAAGGGGTAATCCGTGTTTCTTTCACTCCAGATAAGCCCCTGAGCAATCTGACTTCCGGGCATCAAGAGGGCAGCTGGGGGATGGTTATCTGGTGATCCTTGAAGGCATTTGCTTAATTCTGTAGAACAAGCTCATAAATCCTTGTAACCCTTGTGTTACCCCTCAGGTTAAACAGGAAAACAGCAAATTGATAAGATTAACTTCTTTCCATAACAAGGTTGAGAGGTAATCTTACTGAATATTTAGTGTAACCCTCAGGTACCTGGCTTCAGCATGGCCCTGCTGACACCTTGACCTCAGATTTCTGGCCTCCAGCACTGGGAGAGAAGAAATTTCTGTTGTTTAAGCCATTCTGTTTGTGGTCATTTGTTGTGGCAGCCCCGGGGAAACTCCCATAAGGGGGTAAGGAAGGGGGTGGTTAAGCCTTTCCCTTAGATATCTCCTGATGAACGAGAGACTGTAGAGAAGATGAATGTCACTTCCAATGCATGGACCCCTCATAACCCCTGTTGGTAAAGGGAAGAAGGCCTGAGGAGGCATAATCTTCCTCCCAGAGCATTGGGAAATAAAACAGGTGAAAAGAACACAGAGGAAGAAATCATATCCAAGGAAGTCAGGTGGCTTCTCAAGGTCACCCAGCGCGTGGATGCTGGTAAAGAGAAAAACCACAGGCCCAAAATGGTGTCACTTATGCTAAAGCCCGTGATACAAACCTAATCTAATTGCGGTTTTGACCTTCCCCAGAAATGTCATCTTAATCAACCAGTCTGGAATTTTCTGGTCAGCATCATTGAGGTCATCTGTCACATGGGCCCTCTCCACCACCAGAGGAAGAAGAGGCAATCTGCATGATAAAATCCTTGCCTTTCCCTTCCCCCAAAAAAGATGTCCTGGCTTAAAATAATCCTTTCTTTTCTTTTGCTAATACCTTCTTGCTCCACCCTCCCTCTGCCCATAAAAACCTTCCATTTTGTGCAACTCCTTAGAGCGCCCTTCTAGTTGCTAGGTGTGATGCTGCCCAATTCATGAATCACCTAATAAAGATAATTAGATCTTCAAATTTACTCAGTTGACTTTTGCTTTTTAACAGTGCCATTCCAAATGTGGGGCTTTTAGCTCCTGGCAAAGTGCTTTCCTTGTTATCACAAGCAGCCTTCATTGAGGTTGGAAAGTGAAATCCTCACCAGTTTGGTGGTCCTTGCCAGGCCCCTCTCTCCTGTATACTGTGTCATCATGCCTCTCTAACTCCAGCCCTCTCAGCATTTCCACTGAACCCTCTTGAGGTTGCTGCCAGCAAAGCCCTTCCTGTGGTTGGGATCACTGAGGCTAAGTGCCAGAACCACTGCCTTCTCCATCCTCCTCCTGCCTTCCCCACTCCTGTATCTTTGGCCATGGGACAAGCACAGCCCAGACTTTCACTCATGTACCCACCTACAGCAGCTCCAGTAGGAGAATCTGATTGGATGAGTCTAGTTTATGAACGTGTCACTCTGAAACAGGAAGCCAAGTTTGGTCAAATTAGCTGGAGGGTGGTCCAATGTGTGTACAGGTTCCTGAGGAAGGGAGTATGGGGAGGGAGGCAGAGACTGGCCACTCCGGTCCAGGAACCCGGGGACACCCATTTGGCAGAGCCACTGTAAGGGCACCTGAACCCATTGCCTCAGGTGTCACACTTTGTGCACCACCCCCATACACCTAGAAAGGGACTCAAGGAAAAGAGTGGGTGAGATCAGCCAGAGATCTTGTCTGTGCTATTTTGCTAGGCAAGGAAGTCAAACCCTCAACTCTCCTGGCAGGCAATTAATAGAGAAGGTCTAAATTGCTAGATGAAGAAATAGCTGTGGAAGCCAGTTGTCTAGTGATATGGAGGCACCTACCAGAAGAGTTACAATATTAAGATGAAGGCAAGCAAATGAAATAATAACAAAGTGCATCCAGACTGGAAAAGGAGAAATAAAACTCTCTCTGTCTGCAGATGACACAATCTTGTATAGAGAAAACGTGAGGAATACACAAACACACACACACACAAAAAAAAACTAGTAGAGCTAATAAACGAGTTCAGCAAAGTTGCAGGACACAAGATCAATATACAAAAATCAATTGTGTTTCTATACACTACCAATGAACAATCCAAAATGAAATTAAGAAAACAGCTCAAAAAGAATAAAATACCTAGGAATAAATTTAACAAAATAAGGGCAAGACTTGTACAACAATATACTATTAAAAGACATTAAAGACGATCTAAATAAATACAGTCATGCATTGCCTAATGACAGGTATGTTCTGAGAAATGCGTCTTTAGGTGATTTCCTCATTGTGTGAACAACATAGAGTGTACTTACACAAACCTAGATGGTGTAGCCTCCTACACATCTAGGCTATATGGTACCACCATCGTGGTCCCATAAGAACTGCTAATGCAGTTCATCATTAGCCAAAACATCGTTATGCAGCGCAGGACTGTAGAAAGACATCCCATGCAATCTCTATCAAAATTCCAGGTGGATTTTTTTGCAGAAATTGACAAGCCAATCTGAAAACTCATTTGGAAATGCAAGTGATCCAGAATAGCCAAAACAATCTTAAAAAACAAAGTTGAGGGACTCATACTTCTTGATTTTAAAACTTACCACAAAGCTACAGGAATCAAGACAGTGCAGTACTGGCACAAAGATATAGATCAATGGAATAGAATTAAGAGCCCATAAATAAATCCATACTGCTATGGACAACTGATTTTTGACAAGGGTGACATGACATTCAGTGGGGAAAGGACATTCTCTTCAACAAATGGTGCTGGGACAACTGGACAGCCACATGCAAAAGAAAGAAGTTTGGACCCCCTACCTCACACCATATAAAAAGTTAACTCAAAAAAACAAACAACCCAATCAAAACATGGGCAGAGGATATGAACAGACATTTTTCCAAGGAAGATATACAGATGGCCAATAGGCACATGAGAAGATGTTCAACATCACTAATCATCAGGGAGATGCAAATCAAAACTACACTAAGATATCACCTTACACCCATGAGAATGGCTATAATCACCAACACAAAAACTAACAAATGTTGGAGAGGATGTAGAGAAAAGGGAACCCTCATCCACTGCTAGTGGGAATGCAAACTGGTGCAGCCACTATGGAAAACAGTAAGGAGATTCCTCAAAAAATTAGAAATAGAAATACCTTATGATCTTGCTATCCCACTACTGGGTATGTATCCAAAGAACTTGAAATCAACAATCCAAAGAGGCTTATGCACCCGTATGTTCATTGCAGCATTATTCACTACAGCCAAGAAGTGGAAGCAACCCAAGTGTCCCTCCACTGATGATTAGATCAAGAAGATGTGGTGTGTATATATATACACAATGGAATACTACTCAGCCATAAAAAAGACAAAATCTTCCCATTTGCAACAACATGGATAGACCTGGAGGGTATTATGTTAAGCAAAATAAGCCAGACAGAGAAAGACAAACACCATATGATTTCATTCATATGTGGAAGATAAACTAACACACAGACAGAGAGAACTGTTTGGTGGTTACCACAGGGAAGGGGGTTGGGGGGTGGGCACAAGGGGTGTAGGGGCACATTTATCTGGTGACTGACGAATAATAATGTACAACTGAAATTTCACAATGTTATAAGCTATTTTTTAAAAAGACACATTTTCTCTTTAAACGTTTAAATGCATGTCCTTAAATTAAGTCCATATGCTCCTTATCAATTTTCATTTACTTTAATTCATTAAAATGCTGCTTTGGAAGTTAAAAAAAATTAACTCAAAATGGAGCATAGACCTAAATGTAAGAGCTAAAACTATAAAACTCTTCAAAAATATATAGGCATAAATTTTTGTGACCTTGGATGAGGCAATGGTTTCTTAGCAACAACACAAGCAAGAAAGAAAAAGATAAATTGAACTTCATCAAAATTAAACAATTCTTTGATTCAAAGGACACTACCAAGAAACTGAAGAGACAAACCACAGAATGGGAGAACCTATCTGCAAATCATTTGGCTGATAAGTGACTTGTATCTAGAATATATAAAGAACCATTACAACTCAATGATAAAAAGACAAATAACCCAATTGAAAGGGGTCAAAGGATCTGAATATATATTTTGCTGAAGACTATATACAATGTGCTGTGAGTTAATGAAAAGATGCTCAATATCACTAGACATTAGTGAAATGCAAATCAAAACTATGAGAGGGCCGGCCTGGTAGCATAGTGGTTAAGTTTGCACACTCTGATTCAGCAGCCCGGGGTTCGGATGCCGGGCACCAACCTACACCCTGCTCATCAAGCCATGCTGTTACGGCATCCCAGATACAAAAAAATAGAGGAAGATGGGCGCAGATGTTAGCTCAGGGCTAATCTTCCTCACAAAAAGAGGAGGATTGGCAATGGATGTTAGCTCAGAGCCAGTCTTCCTCACACAAAAAAAAAAAAACACGAGATACCACTTCACACCCACTTGGGTAGCTATAATTAAAAAGAGATAATAGCAAGTGTTGTCAAAGATGTGGGGAAACTGGACCCCTCAAACATTGCTGATAGGAATGTAAAACAGTGCAGCCACTAGGGAAAAGTCTGGCAGTCCCTCAAAAGGTTAAACATCAAGTTGCCATATGACACAGCAATTTCACTCCTACCAAGAGAAATGAAAACACATGACCACACAAAATCTTGTACATGAATGCTCATAAGCAGATTTATTCATGGTAGCCAAAAAGTGAAACAACCCAAATGTCCATCAACAGATGAATGGATAAACAAAATGTGATCTGTCCATATAATGGAATATTATTCAGCCACAATGGGAAATGAATACAGGAATGAATGCAGATGTGACATCAGAGGGCAAAGCTCATGGGGGCCAAATTTCTGCCTGCCACAAGTGGATTATTTAAAAGCTATTTGGGGGGCCGGCCTGGTGGTGTAGCGGTCAAGTTTGTGTGCTCCGCCTCGGTGGCCCAGGGTTCGCAGTTTCGGATCCCTGGCGCAGACCAACACACCACTTGTCAGGCCATGCTGTGGCGGCATCCTATATAAAGCAGAGGAAGATGGGCACGGATGTTAGCCCAGGGCTAGTCCTCCTCAGCAAAAAGAGGAGGCTTGGCAACGGATGTTAGCTCAGGGCTAATCTTCCTCACACACAAAAAAAACACCTATTTGTGATGTAAACGCCCCAGGATGGGTGAAGAGTTAAGTGTTGTTGACGAGGAAGGAGGGGTATCAGGGAGGTGTCCCTAGTTTGGGGAAACCCGAGGGGAAAGGCATGGGAAGCCACAAGAGTGGCTGCAGTCACCCAAGGAGAAGGTGGCCGGTAGGAAAAATGGCCAGGTAGGGGCCAGCTACGATCCCCTCCTGGGATGCTCTCCTCATGCTCTCTCGAAACAAGCTTAGCCTGCAGTTTTCTCCTTGGACCCAACATCGAAGGATCAGCCTCCTGTTTGTCTCCTTCTCCAAAGACTCCTCACCTGAGTCAAGCCTGGAAGGTATCCCAGTGAGTCAGGCAGCAGCCTGCCCCCCATGAGCCCAGCATGCTGTTCGAAGCCTTCCACTAGGGGGCAGAGTCGTCTACACCAAAAGCCACACAGCTGGAGCGTGCACCTCTGTGTGTGTGCACACGCGCACGTGTGCACGCACATTGGAGGCATGCTCGTCACTGAGTTGAAGGAACGCAGTTCACTCCCCACACCATGTCAGAGCCTCCTCCCTGCCTGGGCGCCTCTGCTGGGAACAAGGAAGCAGGCTCTTCAAATAGGAAAAGGTCACGCAGTGAGAGAGAGCCCCCACTGGGACGGGGTCCCACCCCAGTCACCCCCAAAGCACCCATCTTCCCCTGATCTGGCCAAAGAAAGGATCCAATTGGATGCTAGAGATTGAGTCTTGTGGCAGCACAGACAACTTTGAAGGTCAGGGTCAGGAGTTGAGAATCTCGTTCAGAGAAAGAAGGGGAGCAGGTCACTTATCCAACTCCCCAAACTTAGGCCCAGCACCCTCAACGCCAGCTCTGCAGAAATGAAATTCACAGTAAAATGCAGAACTAGTGAATAACTGGGCTCAGGTCCCAGAAATAGGCTGCCCTTTCCACAGGGTGACGGGAAGATCCTCCCCGCTTTCTGTTGCCATGGTTTCCACTCAGCTACCAGGCAGCCATTTCCCGCAGTGGGATGCTGGTGCCGTCTGGGTGTGCAGCTGGTGGCTGCCAAAAGAGAGAGAGATGGGTGAAAGGAACCTCATCCCAGAGATCCCCTGGCCAGAGAGTAAATGTCAGGGCATTACATACTCCTTGAGTGCACAGAGCACAGATCAAGAGGCCTTGAAGGGAGACTACACAGAAAAACATCACAAAATGCTAAAGCCAACCCAAGCTTGGGCAGAGCAAGCTGTGGGATGGAGCACTCAGCACAAGTTCTTGGGACAGGAAAGCCCATCTTTTCTTCTAGCCAGAGAAACACAGCAAGAGGGGAGAGCCCCTCAGCCGTGCTCCCCACAGAGGGGTATCTTGGGGGTCCCCAGCCTGCACAGCACAACAGACCCTGAAGTCCAGCTCTTTTGCGCCCTGATGTTTGGAACCTAGGACAGTGCTAGTAGGCCTGAGCTGGGGGCCCACAGGCCCAAGGATGCCCTGTAGGCCTGCACACCCCTGGCAGCCTGCCACCCTCCTAGGAGAGCAGGCAAAGACCTGAGCCCCTCTGATCCCCAAACCTGCGTGCTGCCCCTGTGCCAACTCAGGGACATTCTCACCTCTGTCCCGCTGTTTGTCCCCAAACCACAGCCCGATGCTTTTCTAACCACACCAAGTCTCTCCTTATTCTGCCCCCATAACCTAGTTATGGGAAATGTCTTCTGGGGTAGGGAGGGGCTGCAAGTCCACCTGGATCAGCTTTCAGAAAGTAGAGGGCCCCTTGGGGTGCTGCCCTCCTGCCCACGGGCTCCTCTCCGGGCTGCCTTCTGGGGGAGACCTCTCCTCCTTGTGGCATGGCTGCTGTTCCTTGCTCTGCCCATGTGCCAAGCCCCAGCTGAGGCCCACCTGCTGGCCCCACCTGGAGGGAAGAGAATGAGGAGGCCACCCCAAGGCCTGGCCCAGGGCTGGACATGACCAGAGCCCAGGAAAAGGGATTACACCTGGGCATGCAGCCCCTCCGGCATTTCCTGGGGCTCCTCCGGCCACTCCGACCTTCCCTGCGGGTGTAACTCCTGATAGGGTTTGTTTATGCCAGTCACGGTGTGTTCTGGCACCTCCCTCCACCCCTTCCCCCTCCGCCTGACCATTAACTTTTCTGGTCCTTTCGGACGATTAAAATTCAGCCCAGACTCACATCCCGTTGTAAGCCCCTCCTCATCCCCAGGACTGGAATGGACCAGAATGGAGACAAGGTGCTCTGACCTCCCCTCCTTTCCCAACTCCCCTCCTTGAGCTGGGGTAGGCAGGCCTTGTCTTATGCCATCAGCCCAAGGTCGAGGGGGAGAGGGTGCTCCCTCTTTCCTATGGCTTCTGCTGAGGGAGTCATCGCTTTCCCAGGGTGGGCTCAGCCCCCTTCTTGCTAAGGACTCTTTGGGGTTGGCCAGCCCTGTCCTCTTTGGACCCCACTCGTGACCACAGCCCAGCCCCCTCTCCAGGTGGGCGTCCCCTGAAAGGCCGGTTGCCTAGGCGGCCCTCCCAACATCAGCCCTCTCGTCCCCATGCTTCCTGCTCCCAGGGTGTAGGGGAGCTGGGATACGGGTGCCCCATCCTTTCTTTCCCAGCACACACCCTCAGTCCCTCCTGACCCAGCTGGGCACCTCCTCCAGCAAGCCTCCCGCCTCCAGAAACCCCGGCAGGAAGACGCAGGTACCCACCCGTGAGTCCAGCATGCACCTCATTCCCGGGGCCACACACCCAGCTCTTCCCAGCACTTGCTCCTCACGAGTTCTGCTTGTGAAGTACGGAACTGGGCTTGCCAGGAGAGAGCAAGGGGCCCTTCTCCCCAAGTGACACTCTTTGAGCCACCCTCTCATTGGGCTGCAGGTTACCCTTCTCCCCATTAAACTATTAACAGCTTCTGTGTGAGGGACAGGGTGGGAGGCAGAGTGAGGGGCACAGGCCTTGCCCTCCAAAGATGGCGGAGGCGTGGGGGAGGGGCTCAAGGAAGGCTTCCAGGGGAGGGTGCTGCAGAGAGAGAAGGATATATTTTTTTATAATTTTATTTATTTATTTATTTATCCCCCAAAGCCCCAATAGATAGTTGTGTGTCATAGTTGCACATCCTTCTAGTTGCTGTATGTGGGACGCGGCCTCAGCATGGCCGGAGAAGCAGTGTGTCAGTGTGCACCCGGGATCCGAACCCGGGCCGCCAGCAGCGGAGCGCGCGCACTTAACCACCAAGCCATGGGGCCGGCCCAGAGAAAAGGATATAGAGATCTGGGTAGAGCTCTCCAGGCTGAGGGAAGGCCATGAAGATGTCACAGGGAGGCAGATGGGCTGCATTTGGAAGCGACTTTGAGACTAGAGAGCGCCGATACCCCCCCAACGCCCCCAACCCCCCCACACCCGGTCTCCAGGTGCAGCCAGTGGGCTGGGTCTGCATCTATATCAGGGCCTTATTTTCTCCCAACTTTCTGGCATTTTAAGGATTGAAGAAAAGAAAGCATTCCTCTAAAGGCAGCTTGCTTTAATCTGTGTTTCTATAGTAGTCGAAGTGGATCTCCAGGCCAGCTCCACAGTGAGCAGAGACTGGATTCACTCCCTGCTCCTCCGCCCGGCTAAGGGACGCACCTTTCTGGCCCCATTTGACGGAGGAGGCTGGTGTGACCTGCCCAGGGTCAAGGGCCAGTGATAGCAGAGCCATTGGGTCCAGAGGCCAAGAGGAGCCAGGAGGGCATTCAGCACATGTGCAGCAGCTTTTCTCTTCTCTTCTCTGGAATACTTTAAGGACTTTTTTGCATTTTGGTATAAAGATCTTTTCCTAAGGTTGTTTTTTTCTAGGAATAAGTATATTTTATTAAGATATGTTGTCCATCATTTTGGGTCTCCCAATCCCATTTTCCTTTGTGAATTTGATAGAGTGAGACATAACCTGCAGCCGAGGGCAGGGCCTTGTGGCCGCACTCACCCTTCACCGACCGCCCCAGTGTGGCAGCGGCAAGGCTGCAGTGATCACCCCCTCGGGCACGGGCCGGCCGCTCAGGGCCCAGCCAGAGAGAGCCAGTGCTCTAGGAAACACTGCGGCATGGAGGCATGTTTACAGCTAGACACGTCTACTTTTGAAAGAAGAAGAAAAAGAGCCCCCAGGAGAGCCAGTCACCCCTAATCCAACTGCGGAGCAATCCTCAGAGGCATGCCGGGGACAGAAGGGCCTCGGTGAATTGGTTTCAAAATGCTTGATTTTTTTAATTAGGCAAATTGATCATTAGAGAACTGATTAAGCTGGAGCCACTGTTAGAATAAAAGGTGAAAATAAACTCCTTCATTTGAATTCCAAATTCAGGCTTGGAGGTGACCTGGTAATTAGGCGAACTGGTCGTTAGGCAAACTGGCTGTGGGTGGACTGAGTGGCACACAGATCCGGTGGGCGGATGTAACCTTGAGTCTTCTCTCCTCCAAGAGTAGGGGTGCTGGGCCTTGCCACAGAGTAGGGGCCACAGGAGGTGGTGCAATGTTCCTCGTGCTTGACCCCAGGGGGCCCAGGCACAGAGGCTGCTCAGGGATTGGAGCACAATCTCAGAGGGCCTCTGCTGTGCCCGCCTGAGCGCTAGTTACGGGATCAGGATGGGGGCAGGAGGCCCCCCGGAGGGGAGGCTGCTGTGATCAGCAGGTGGGAGCATTTGAGCTGCAATTTTCCAATGGGTGCAGAAGTACTTCAGTACATTAATCACGGGTACCACACTACCCGGAGTACCAACTGCTGTGACTAAGACTGCAGGGTCAGAGCACTGGGCCCTGCTCCCCGGGGAGGCACCAGGGCCTGAGGGTGACTTCTGAGGTTCCCAGCCAGGACAGGATCATTCTCCTCTCCACAGCTAATTCAGCAGAACTCATAGTGTTTAAAATTATTTCAATTAGATAAGGAGAAGACATGACAGAATATTTACAAAATATGTGTTAGTATGAAGAACAATTCCAAGAGCCCCTGTGTACTCACCACCCAGCTTGGAAAAAAGAATGGTGACATTACCTGTGAAGGACTTCGGGTGTCCCTTCTTGTCCCCTCTCGGGGTCAGAGGTGACCTCTCTCTTGAATTTTCCATGTCCCACTCCAGTGCTTCTCTTTCTCGTTTCACCTGCTTTGTATGCTTCCCCAAACAACATAGTGTTTCCTTGTGTCTGATTCGAACTTGATAGAAATGGAATCACGCTATTTGCATTCTTCCACAGCCTGCTTTCTCACTGAACATAGGGTGTCCGAGCCCTGTCCATGCTGCTCTGCGAGAGCGGAAATCCATCTGTCCTCCCAGAGCTCCTTTCTGTTGCGGGACTAACCTCCATCGTTTAGGCCTGTCGTCAACCTGATGACTGTTGGCTCATTTCCACTTTTCATGCTGTTACAAACAGGGCAGTTCTGCGCACTCGTGAACAGCTGTCCTGACGCCCTGCACAAGGTTCTCTAGTGATCACATCCAGGGGCAAATCCCTGCGCCCCAGAAATGTGCATCCTCCACTCTACAAAGGAATGACAAGTGGCTTTCGCCAGCAGCTGTGCCGGTTCCCAGGCCCTCCTGCAGTATCTAAGTTTTCTCGCGGTTCCCCGGGCTTGCCAACACCTGATGTTGTCAGACTTTATTTTCCATATGCATAACCAATCGTCCCAGCATTATTTATTAAAAAAACATCTCCTTCCCCCACTGACCTGCGATGCCAGTTTTGTCATAAACTGAGTTTCTACATACGGCTTGTCTGCTTCTGCGTTCTCTGCTCTGTGCCATCGTTCTATTCGCCCATCCTTTTGCCAATACCACAATGTCCTTTAGAATAATTCTTCGAATCTGCTAAGGTAGCTCCCTCTACCTCCTTCTTTAGGAGTGTCCTAGCTATTCTTGGCCATTTGCTCTTCCATATAAATTTAAGAACCATTTTGTCAAGCTCCATTTAAAAAATGACATTTAGATCACCATTGTATTCGATCTATAAATCAAATGGGAAAGAATTGGCATGTTCAAAACATTGATTTTGTGGAGAATTCTGGGTAGCCAAGATAATGGCAGCCACGTAAATCTGGAACTCTCAACATAGCTTCCAAACAAAAATCAATTTAAAAAAAAACAAGAACAAATAAAACCACACAAAACCCATGCCCTCAGCATAACTAGAAGACAGAGAGCATCCAAACTTCAAATTACCTAAAACAAATCCAATCACAAGAATGAGGGTAAATATCCTAAAATGAAATACAAATGGACCAAACCAAACATCCAACAGCTGTGATTCCCCTGAAGGGGAGAAAAGAACCAACCAAGTCACCAGTGGACGCAGTCCTGGGACACACGCCCTTGAGCCAAGGAGAAAAAGAACTAGAAACAAATATTGAACTCTAGAGAGTGGTTTTCTTCTTTCCAGAGACATGAGTTGACAGTTCCGAAACTACTTTCTGAGTATTCTAGGGTTGCGCAAATACGTAAATGTATTGTGGATGATGGGAGCCAGCTTTCTCAGTGACAGAGAAAGAAGTTACAAAGAAGCAAGTGGGAAGAAGGCTAAAATAAACCTGGAATTAGAAGTGTCAGTATGAATTCGTAGAGATGGATAAATGGATGGATGGATGGATGGATGGATGGACGGTTGAACAATAGGTAGATAATTGATAGAGAGAGAGAGACAGATGGACAAAGAGATAGACATTAGATAGATAAATAGATGATAAATACAGATGTATGGAAGTGTCCATACATATATGTTTATATACATCTACATATATGCATGAATGTGATATGTGTGTGTGTGTGTGTGTGTGTAGTGTGAGTGTGATTTACCAATAGGTTTCTAAGTGCAATTATCCACTCAAAATGAACCAGGGATCCTAGGATGAATGGCTGATTCTAGGAATGGGGCACAGAGAAATTCTGGAGAAGCATAGAACATCTTGTTCTTCCGGAAGGTAAGGAACCCATGAGTCCACATTGATATAAATAAGTAAGTAAATGGGGAGAAGGGAAGCTCTTCTTCACAATAGAAAGTCAAATAATAACTGTAGAAGGAAAGATGGAACTGGAACATCACCGTTTGGCAACCATCATAGTAATGATTGGTTCAAGCAAAAATGATCAATGGATGAAAAAGCTAGTGGGCGAAAGTTTGATGAGGAATAAGATATTTAAATAGTCTCAAAATATCTCCCCGTAAATGGAAAATAATAGCAACTTGACGGTGGAGAAACCTGGCAGACACCACCTTAACCAAATGGTCAAAGTTACCATCACCAGTAATGGGACAAACCGCCACTGTGTGCCTCCACATCTGCTACACTGAGACGGACACGTCACTTCTCTGACATTCCTGCCCAAAGTGCACAACCTGAATCTAATGGTGAGGAAACGTCAGACAAACCCAGAGGGACATTCTACAAAATAACTGGCCTGTGCCCTTGAAAAATGTAATGCCATGAAACCCAAAGACCAAAGAACTGCTCCAGATTAAAGGAGACTAAAGAGATACGACAACTGAATGCAACGCATGATCAGAGATGCGGCCTTTTCCAGAAAGGACATTATTGGGACAGTTGCCAAACTCTGGGTAAGGTCTGTAGATTATAGTATTATATCAATGTTAATTTCCTGATTTTGATAACTGTAACGTGGTTGGATAAGAGAATGTTCCTTGTATTTAGGAAATACACACTGAAGTATTTAGAGGTAAAGGATCATAATGTTTCAATTGATTTGAAAGATTCAGAAAATAAGCGTGTGTGTGTATACGTGTAGATATATAGAGACAAGAATAAAGAAAACAGTAAAAATGTCAACATTTGAGGAATTTATATGAAAAGTATAGAAATCTATCTAACATCCTTTTTTTAACAGCTATATTGAGATATAATTTGCACGCCATGCAATTTACCTATTGGGACTATGACACCTAGGAGTGGAATTGTTGGATCGTATAGTGACCCTCTGTTTAACATTTTGAGAAACTGCCAAACTTTTCCAAAGCAGCTGCACCACTTTGCGTTTCCATCGGCAATGTGTGAGGGCTTCAGTTTCTCCACATCCTCACTGACACGTTTTGTCCATTTTTTTTATTCCAGCCATTCTAATGTATGTGGAGTGGTATCTCATGACGATTTTGATTTGCATTTCCCTAATGACTAACGACGTTGAGCATCTTTTCATGTGCTCATTCACCACTTGTACATCTTCTTTGGAAAAATATCTATTCAAATTATTTGCCCATTTTTAAAATGAGTCAATTGTCTTTTTATTGTGGAGTTGTAAATGTTCTTTATATAGTCTAGACACAAGTCCCGCATCCAATATATGATTTGCAAATATATTCCCTCATTCTAGGGATTTTTTCACTTTCATGATAGTATTACTTGCAGCACAGAACTATTTTAATGAAGTGCAATTTATCTGTTTTATTTCTTGTCTCTTGTGTTAAGAAACCATTGCCTGATCCAAGGTCATGAAGATTTACATCTATGTTTTCCACTAAGAGTTTTATAGTCTTAGCTCTTATATTTAGGTCTCTGATCCATTTTCAGTTACTTTTTGTGTATGGTGTGAGGTAGGAGTCCAACTTCATATTTTTGCATGTGGATATCCAGTTGTTCCCACATCATCTGTTGAAAAGACTATTCTTTCTCCCATTGAATAGTCTTGGCACCCTTGTTGAAAAATTAATTGACCATAAATGTGAGGGCTTATTTCTGGACTCTCAGTTCTATTACATTAATTTATGTCTACCCTTACGCCAGTACCACACAATCTTGATGCCTCTAGCTTTGTACTAAGTTTTGAAATATGGAAGTGTGAGTCTTCCAACTTTTCTCTTCTATTTCTAGATTGTTTTGGCTATTCTGAATCACTTGCATTTCCATGTGAATTTTAGTATCAGCTTGTCAATTTCTGCAAAAATACAAACTGGAATTTTGATAGGCATTGCACTGAATCTGTAGATCAATTTGGAGTGTATTGCTATCTTAATATTAATTCTCTGATCCATGAACATGAGATGCTTTTCTACTTATTTAGATCTTCTTTAATGTCCTTCAACAATATACTGTTGTTCAAGCCTTGCCCTTCTTCTTTTTTTTTTCTTTTTTTTTTTTTTGCTGAGGAAGATTTGCCCGGAACTAACATCTGCTGCCAATTTCTTCTTTTTTTCTTTTTGCTTGAGGAAGATTCACCCTGAGATAACATCTGTGCCAATCTTCCTCTATTTTGTATATGGGTCGCCACCACAGCATGGCCACTGACAAGTGGTGTAGGTCCACACCGGGGAACCGAACTTGGCCCACCGAAGCAGAGCACGCCGAACTTAACCACTAGGCCACAGGGCCAGCCCCAAGCCTTGCCATTCTTTTGTTAAATTTATTCCTAGGTATTTTATTCTTTTTGATGCTTTATAAATAGAACTGTTTTCTTAAGTTCATTTGGATTGTTTCTTGCTGTGTATAGAAACACAATTCATTTTTGTACATTGACTTTATATCCTGCAACCTTGCTGAACTCATTTATTAGTTCTAATAGTTTCTTAGTGGATTCTTTAGGATTTTTTATATATGAGATCATGTCATCTGTGAATAGAGATAATTTTACTTCTTCCTTTCCAAACTGGATGCCTTCTACCGTATTTCTTTTTCTTGCATAATTTCCCTGGCTGGAACCTCCAGTACAATGTTGACTGGAAGTGACAAGAGCAGACATCTTTTTCTTGTTCCTGATCTTAGGGGGAAAGTTTCCAGTCTTTCACCATTAAGTTAACCATGATGTTAGCTGTCGGTTTTTCATACATGCCTTTTGTCAGGTGGAAGATGTTCCTTCTTATTTATTTCTATTCTTGTAAACTTTTTATAAATTTAAAGTTATGTTAAAAAACTTAAAAGGAAAAAAAATTATGTGTTCCAATCCATGAACATGGCATATATTTGTATTGTCTTTTATCTTTCCTTCAATGTCATTCAAACTATTATAAATTTCTACGTAATGGTCTTGCATGTCTTTATTAGATTTATTCCTACGTAGTCATATATTTACACTATTGTAAATGTTATCTTTCTTTTATTTATAAATCCTGTCTCTGTTTATTTTTATACATTGATTTTGTATCCAGAAACCATGCTAAATTTTCTAATTAATTTGAATAATTTATCTGTAGATTCTTCAAGTTTTTTGCATAAACTATCATATCACCCACAAATAACTTCTAAATCTTTTTTTTAAATTTGCCTTGCCTTACTGCACTAGCCAGAAACTCAAGTACAATGTCAAACAGAATTGGTGTTAGCTGTTAATCTTACATTGTACCTGATCTCAAATGTAAAGCTTGCAACATTTCACAATTAAGTAATTTGGTTTTTAGCTATTTTTCCCTAATGTCCTTAGGTGTGCATTTCTCTTCATTATTCTGCATGGAGTTTCCAAGCCCTCTTTACTGTGTGGTTTGAGGTTTTCCCCCATTTTTGGAAAGTTCTCAGCCATTATGCCCTTAATATTGCTTATGCCCCATTCTTTCTCTCCTCTTCTTCTGGGACTCCAATTACACATATGTTAGATCTCACTGTGTCCTCTCTGTCACTTTCTCTCTCTTTTTATTTTCCATTCCTTTGTCTTTCTATGCTTTATTCTGGATAGTTTCTTCTGATTTATCTTCCAGTCCACTGACACTCCCTTCAGCTGCAGGTATTCTGCTGTTATGCCCATTCATTTGTTTCTTAATTTTGTTACCATCAGTTTTAGTTCTAGAATTTTCAAATTGCTCCTTTTTATAATTTCAGTCCTCTGCCATAGTTTTCAATATTGTCATTTATATCTTCGAACAGTGTATGCTTAGTTATTTTAAAGTTTATATTTGATAATTCCAATGTCTGGATCCACCATGGATCTTTTTCTATTGTCTGTTATTTCTGTTGCTTTTCATTCATATTGCCTTCTCTCCTCATATGCCTAGTTATTTTTATTGTTTGCTGAACATTGTAATTGCAAGATTTTTTGTAGCAGTAATTTAAGGGTCAGGATGATGCTATCTTCCTCCAGAGAAGATTCCACTTGGCTTTGTGAGGTTCTGAGGACACTAGCAATCTCGGATCATTCTAATCCAGTTTCAGGGATTGAGAAAGATGAAAAGCTAGCTGAAGTTCCTAGGAGACTATTTCTATTTCCCAATCACCTTACTTCTAGGGAGCATCTCCTCAGGGTCCCAACTAAAATGAGGGAGATTCACGAGGGTGCTCCCACGGTAGGCCCTGGATTCTGATGCCTGTCCTTCTAGCCCCATGTAGCTGTCAATACCCCTCTGGAGTCTCCAACTCAGTCATTCTAGACCCCGAAGAAACCCCCAGGGGGTAATCAGTTCCAAACACTGGCATCATCTCCCTCCGTTTCTGTCCTTCTCTGCATCCTGGCCTGGAAATTCTTTATCCTCTTTTTTTCTGTGATGCCTTCAAGCAGCTGAGTTTTATATTTTTCCAGCTTTTCTAATTGTCCTCACCAAGACATGAATTAACTAATTTATCATTACCAGAAGTGGAAGTCCTTCACCGAATTTTTAAATTCAATTATTTTATTTTTCACTTTTAGAAGTGTTATTTTGTTCTTTTTCATGTCTATTTATATCTGTTCCCTTTTTCACTTGTGTGTTTAGATTTTATGACTGGATATTTTTGGTTCTTAGAACTTCATGGTGGGAATGCCTTGAAACCTGAATGGAAGGTGGGTTCCTCCAGAGAGGATTTGCATTGGCTTCTGATGATTTTCTAGGGGCACTCCAGCCCAGAACCATCTTAAACTAAATTCTTGGTGTGAGGAGTTTATAGACTACCCAGGTATTATAATTCCAACTGCAGATACACTTGGTGCTGGCTTGTGAGTACAAACTCGAAGGGCAGATTTTTTCCCCTCCTTCTCCTGCCAGGGTTGGAAATAAGACCTGGTGGGTGAGGAGGTGAGGTCGGTATCTCTAGGTCACCCTTCCAATGACGACATAGCGTTTTACTACATCTCACCTTCATGCAAGGGGGTGGGGTGGGAGGGTGGGAGGGGGTGTTTCCTATTAGGCTTCCTATATTTTAAGCCTTGGGTTTCGAGGCCTGTTGCCACAATCCATGAAGCCATGACAACTGAAGCTCAAGGTCATCAGGGTCCACAAATGCCCTCAGGGTGAAAGTTGGCCTCAGCGTTCTGTTTACCTCCTTGGGTTCCTGACTTGACTTAATTTTTGGACTCCAGGATTCCTTACTTTTTCACCATCCCATTGGTGCATTTAAAAAGACGATTTTAAAATCCTTTATTCAGCAATTTTAGTTATTTTCATCAGAAAGGTCATTCAGAGCATCTAGTTTAAATGTCACAATACTTACATGCATGCTGACATAAAAACAGCTTCCTTCTGGGTTTTCTGATTGAAAAAATCTAGATATATTCATCTAAGGTGACTCTTTCTCTCACTCTTGCTTTTTGTTGAGGGGCAGCCTTGTATCTTTTTCACAGATACTTTTGCAATAACAATCACACACTTACTTATTAGATGTGTCGTCAAATGGCTGTCCACCCTGATAAGAACAGGGACCTCGTCTGTTTTGTTTTCTCCTCTGTCAGTTAGGATTAGGTTCAGGTACACATATGAGAAACAACTCATAATAATGGTGGCTTAACCAGGGTAGACATTTATTAGTCTCTTGCATTACCGGGGTCCAGAGGAAAAATGTTCAGGGCTAGTATGGATATTCCATAAAATCATTAGGGATCAAGGGTCCTTCCAGATCATTACAACTCACTGCTCCATAATCCCTAGGGTGTGGCCTTCATCCAAGACGGCAACTAGAGTTCCAGCCATCACCCAGAAGGGAGACGAGGAAGAGAATATAGGGAAGGGGAACAAGGGAACAAGGAGAATCCCAGCGTCTCTGAAAAGACCTTCCCAGAAGCTGTTATTCAAGACTTCCAATTAAATTGCACTGTCCAGAACTGGTCATGTGGCCACCCTTGGCTGTGAAGGAGGCTCGGAAGTGAAGTCTTTATTCAGGCAATCATGGGCTCAGCTGAGGATCTGCCACTGGTGATGAATGAGCGAACAGACGCTGGGGAAGCAATCAGCAAGCTCCATCATAACCACTGCATCCAGAGAGCCTGGCCCAGTGCCGGCACATGGCCAGCACTCTGCATATGTTGAAATAATGAGGGGAGGGTGGGAGGGAGAGAGGGAGTATTTACAAACCTGCCGAGAGGAGGTAATTATCAGTAATGGCCAGTGGCTGGAAACAACACCATCACCCATCACTCGGGTCTCGTTGGGTCAGCTGTGCTAGGCCTGCATCCTGGAGCACTCTGCATCTGGATGAAAGGATGGGGAAGAGCTCCATACACCCCCTTGGATGTCTCCAGGACATAAGGACACATCCGAAAGTGAGGCACAGTGCAATATGCTACCTTTTGTCTAATAAACAGGGGGATATAAATATACAGATATTGTTTCATGAAAAACATTTTCTGTAATTAAAAAAAAAAACAAAAAGAAAAACAAAGCAATCCCTTAGAATCAAAACCAAACGGTAATAAATGAACATGACCATGTAAATGTTGGTGTCATAACCGTACAAAGAAGGATTTCAAGGGTCCTGAAAACACGGTATTTCGATTGCACATACCTAACGCGATCTATCTGAAGGATAAAAAGAACGGCAAGGAGGGGCGGGCCCAGTGGCGCAAGCGGTTAAGTGTCCGCGCTCCACTGCGGCGGCCCTGTGTTCGCCAGTTCGGATCCCGGGTGCTCACCGATGCACGGCCTGTTAAGCCATGCTGTGGCAGCATCCCATATAAAGTAGAGGAAGATGGGCAGGGATGTTAGCCCAGGGCCAGTCTTCCTCAGCAAAAAAGAGGAGGATTGACATTGGATGTTAGCTCAGGGCTGGTCCTCCTCACAAAAAATAATAAATAAATGGCAAGGAAACCTGAAACTGTACTCAGCAGTGCCTGGGTGTGCTCTCTCAATCCCATTTCCTTCCAAAGGAAACCAGGACTCCTTGGAGAAATGTCGCATTACACGTCTGGAACAGGAAATGTACAAGATGAGCCTGGGACATCCTGCTGTGGCAGGAAGTGAGGAAATCCTCAGGCCACTAGAACCGCATCAGGGGGACGTGTGAGCCACCTTGATGGAGCTCCCGTGGGCCAAAGATGGGACTATCCGAGCATCAGAAGGAAGCATGAGGGCAGTGCTCGGTATGTAAGAGCCCAGGCATTCTCAATGACTGGTTGTTCTGGAAGCTGCTAGGGAACCAAGACATGCCTCTGAAGGGTAATAAACAGAAAGAAGGCTCGTGCATCTATCCTGCTTTTCCTGGGTCACTTGTATTTCATGAAAACCAAATAGTTGATGAGGGAAAGTTCTTCCATTACAGAATTCGAACTCCGAAATGCATGAAGAATTATAGACAGGGAAAATTGTCCTTTCGTAACCCTAAACAATGATCCTAGACGGAGATCATCAATGGCTGCTAAACTGCTGGGTGCAGAGTTGCTGGGGAGTTTTATAAAAGCTGGTTCAAGTTGACCCCACCTGCATCTACCGATCCATCTTAACATCGCTGAAAGTGGGCGACCGGACGAGGTGTGCCTCCTGGTGCCACAGGATGGGACGTGCTCAGCCCCACCTGGGGAGTTATCTTGCCACAAAAACTTAGCCTGAATCTGATCACGCCTCTTGCTCTAACTACCAGTTTATAGGAAATTCAGGGGTCAGAGAAACGTGGTAGACACCACAAGGATGCCATAAGCCACATTCAGACTGTGAGAAATGCTACAAGACGAAGGACTGGCTTTTCCAACAAGTAGATGGCATGGAAAAGGTGGGGTGGGAGAGCTGTTCTAGATTTTAGAGGACATAAGAGACACATCACTCCCATGCTGAGCATGCACCTTCCCGGCATTCACATCTGAACAAACTAGCTATAAAAAGAGACAATAGGGGAAAGCGTGTGTTAGGTGACATTAAGGACTTATTTTTAATATCAGTCATTAGATGTGATAATGATTCTGTGGGGTTGTTTTTGGAAGCCCTGATCTGTTAGAAATCCCTAGGTGAGTATTTATGTGTGAAATGACGTGACACCCAGCATTTATTTTAAAATACTCCAGACTAGAAGCAATGTGGGATCCTGGATGGGATCCTGGCACAGAGAAAGGACATTAGCAAAAAAGCTGGTGAAATCTGAATGAAGTCTCGAGTTTAGTACCAAGGTTAATCTCTCAGTTTTGACAAACGTACCTTAGTGAGGTCATTAGGAGAACCTGGGTGTAGGGACATGGGAATTCTCTCTACCTTCTTTGCAGCTTTTCCGTAAGGCTAAAGTTATTCCACAGTCAAAAAGTTCATTTAAAAATTATTTCAGGAAAAAAAGGGAGAGTTTTCATGAAAAGGACGGGCAAAACTCCACAGTAACAAGACAACAATCCACTTCATAAATGGCGAAGAGGCACACGAAAGCTGCTCAACATCATCAGCCGTCAGGGAAATGCCAGTCCAAGCCACAATGCAGCATCCCCACGCGTCTATCAGATAGGGGTCAAAGATAGGGGCAGCAGCAAGTGCTGGCACGGCTGTGGAAAAGCTGGATCCCTCGCCCCTTGCTGGTGGGCACATAAAAAGGGGTAGCAGCTCTGGAAACCTATTTGGTAGCTTCCTGTAGAAATAGACATCTATCAAGAGGTAGCACAAGGATCTGCATGGTGACAGAACAGGGCTGCATTTGCAGTGGTGTCACACGGATGTACACAGGTGATGAAACTACAGAGACGCACACGTGCACTGCATGCATGCACGCATGAGTGCACGCACAACCAGTGCTACCCTGAGCAGCTCTAAGACGACACCAGTGGCGCTGGGGAACTGGGCAGAGGGGGCATCAGCCTCCTGTATGTTTTTGCACAACCTCCTGTGACTCTATTTCAAAATAATAAATTCCAAAAAAATACTCCAGTAAATGAAAAATCATGTATTTTTTGTATGTATAAATGTAAAAACAATATATAAATGAAAAATACAAGCAAATTATTGTTCATTGTTGACACTGGCTGATCCGTCCCCGGGGCTTCATTAACGATTCTCTCTCCTTTTGTTTATGGTTGACATTTTCCATGATAAACAGTTTTCTTAAGAGTCGCTGCTAAACCAATGTCTGTTGAATGAATAAATGAAGGATTAATGAATAACCCCAGTCTAAACCTGTGGTTCTATAGATAATGGAAGGAAGACTTAGCGGGGGAGAGGCCTGCTCAAGGCCACACGGAATAGCAGAGGCCATGCCAGGCCTCAAAGCCAGGCCTCCTAGCTCCAGTCTAGCTCTTTTTAAATAAATTTTTTTGAACTTTACACAGCAGTACGTAAACACCCGCTTGTTGTAAAAAAAAAAAAAAAAGAAAGAAAGAAAAGAAAAGAAACAGGGCAACATAGACCATCAACTGAGGGCTCCCACCTAGGGGGCTTCCCAGGCGATGGCAAACAGAGCCCAGGTGGGCAGCTGTGCCCAGGGACGGGGTGCGGACACTGCACAGCCCACAGACAGTCAGAGGGCTCCACGGAGAGAGATTTTCTTCCAGATTAAATCACTAGAAGGCTTGGTGTGTTTGAACGTCTTGAGAGAACATTTACACCCCCGGACGAGCCTAGGGTTGAATTAGTGATAAGTGCATGGGAAGTTGAGCAAACAGCGAGCCAAAGGACAATTATTAACTCCTGGGAAAACAAACTGTGTGCAGAGAAGAAAAGTAACCACAGCTCGCACGGCTTGACTGTGAATGGCATTTACGTGGCTGCATAACTTTCAAGGATGGGGGGATGGAAGGAGGGGAGAAGCACTGAAGCAGGCTGGAGCCGTCAGGGTGCCCGACCTCCGGTTGGGGCCACCTTGTGAGCAAAGATTCGCAGGCAGGATGGAGGGAAGCCTATGAGAAGGTTTTCAAGATGTGGCTGCTCCCTCTTCCAAAGTGCTCAAGGGCTCAGAGGATGTTTCTTCGCTCTGCACACTCCTCCCCCACCCCCACCATCCACCTGGCCCCATATTTCCCTAAAGAAGCAGAACCCGCCACCCCAGCTGTGCCGCTGCCCCTTGCTTCTTCCTGTCCCTCCCAATGGCCTGTCCTTGCTCCCTTCTGAGGCCAGCCCCTCCACAGCGGCACCGGCCCCCTCCCCACTGGCCCACTCCAATCAAGGATTTGGCCCTCCAATGCCCATCCCCCTGTCAGTCACACACACGGACCTCTCAGATACCAACCTGTGCACGTGCCCAACCACAGACATACCCAGGCCACTCTGATGAGAGGACTCTTGTCCAGCTGTGTGCTGGACAATGGCTAGGTGACAGGGAGAAGGGAGAGACTCAGCTCCCTGCAGCCACAGCGGGAAAGGGCTGCAGAGCGCATGGCTTTGCTGGGCAGCTCTTTCACACATTCAGCCAAGAACAGCCACCCCACAGATGGGAACACAGCCATGGACCGGGCAACCCAGGAATCCCCACAAGCTGTTGTCCTCAGAAGTGGGGTGCCTGAGAACGTGACGCAGAGTGGGTGTGGTGGGGTGAATGGTGGCCCCCAAAAGATATGTCCCATCCTGGACCCTGTAAATGTGACCTTATTAGGACAAAGGGCCTTTGCAGGTGTAATGAAGTTAAGGATCTTGAGATGAGATCATCCTGAAGTAGGGTGGGCTCTAAATCCAATGACAAGTGTCCTTATAAGAGACAGAAGAGAAACAGAAAGAAGGTCATGTGCAGACGGAGGCAGAGACTGACGTGGAATCTACCAGCCAAGGAACACCTGGGGTCCCCAGAAGCTGGAAGAGGCAGGAAGCATCCTCCCCTAGAGCCCCCAGAAGCCCTCCAACACCTTGATTTCAGGCTTCTGGCCTCCAGAGCTGTGAGAGAAGACGTTTCTGCTGTTTTAAGCCCCCAGCAGCGGTAATCCCTTAGGGCAACCCAGAACACTCCTACGGTGGGGGAAATGGGGACGTGAGACAGAGCCCCTTTATGCACAGGTAGGGGGAGGGTCGCTGGCCACAGCAGGCCCACCAGGGCCTCACAGCAGGGGGCCCAGCTAGCCTTCCTGACCCATGTCTGCCAGGGCTGTGGGGTGCCGCTCCTGGCCTGAGGGACAAGAGTTGTCAGTCTTTGTTCAGTAAGTGCCCCAGACCCAGCATGCCACCCAGCCTGTTCTCACTGACTGTGAGGACTGGGTCATGGGGAAGAAAGGGCAGGGTCCCTCCAGCCACCAGCCTCTCACTCACAGTCTCTGCCCATTCGATCGCCACCCACCCCTCCTCTAACACTGCTCTGGCCAAGGCCGCCAGTGCCCTCCATGTGGCCAAACCCCATGGCCACCCAGGGCCCACCAGTCACCAGAGGGCAGAGGGCTGGAGAGTCGGGGACCTGGCACAGCCATGCTGGCCCCAAGGGACTCTGGGAGACTCCCTTTATCTGGGTAACTATCTGGTTCTCCTGCTTGAATGTCAGCACCATGACAACTGTCGCTGGGTTTTGCTCAACTTTCTATCAGCATGTGGCACAGCACGTTGCACGTCATGGATGCTTCACCATTTGTTGAATGAATGAATGAATATGTGAATGAATGAGGAGGCCCAACACTGCAAGAGCAGGGAGCAGAGGGTGGTCTGGGCAGCCCCTGCAATGGACCACTGTCATCAGGGCATGGCTGCTGGGCCCTCTCCCTCTTTGAGTGGTGGCCTGGTGATGAGGGGCATAGCTGACAGGCCCCCAGGGGCAAGGGGTCTCCTGCTCAAAGCCACATAGCCTGGAGCCTGGGGTCCCCTGGGGACACATCACCGAAGTCCTGCTGTGGATCCTCAATGTCCCTGGATTTAAGTATCTTCCCCATGATCAGTTCTCTTGGACCACCCCTCAGGGCTAACACTCACCAGGCACAGAGACCGCATGCAAATGGGCCATAGCCTGACCAGGTGGCAGTCCAGGAGGTGAGGCAGGCCCGGCAGGGGTCTTCCCTCCAAGGGAGGGGGAGGAGCTGGGGTGTTGGGGGGGCAGGTGAGGAGGAACTGAGGAGGAAGAATGGGGGGCTCTCCTCCCTGGGCCCCTGCATCCCTGCCTGGCCGTCTCCACATCTGGTTGGCCTGGCCATCCCCAGCTCTGTTCTCTCCTTGTCTGAGGCTGGCCCAGGATGTGCAGGTGAAGGAGCTGGGGCGCAGAGAAAGTGGGCACTGGCCAGGCCAGAGCAGCTTCCTACTGGGGGCAGGCAGGCAGCAAGGCACTCATTCTGCAGTGGATCCTGGGCACCCCAGCAGGGAAGGGGCCCAGAGAAGGGGTCCAGGGCAAAGCCAAGCAGTCAGTGGGAAGTAAGCAAGCCCTTCAGGAGGGAGGGATCCAAGCCAGTGGTGGGGAGGCCAGGCCTAAGGAGGCCATGGGGTGACTTTGTCAAGGCAGGGGCCTGGGCAGCATCTGCAGGAACTGGACGCCTCCCCCAGGGCCACTGTGGGTGCCACCTGGGCTTGGCAGGTAAAAGGAGACTGGTGGTTCTCCTGAAAGTCTGTAGACACTCCAGTCAGCTCCAATAGCAATCCACGCATGGCCATCCTGCTCCATCTCTCCTCCATCCACCTCCCTTCCTTGTGGCCAGGGGGCCTGGGACCTTCTCTGAGAAGCAGCCTCGCCCACCGCAGGCAGGGACGGTGCCCCAAGGGCAGCAAGCCCAGATTCGGAAACTTGGCCCATGTCCACACCAACCAGGGCAGGTGGCTGGCCCACTCAGCAGGGAGCCTGCAAGAGTGTCCCAAGTTTGGCTCAGGCTGCTCGGTGGGGGCGCCCAGGAGCTCTGAGTTCACAATCTGCCTCTGGTCTCCCACAGGACCGGGTCAAAGCCAGCGTGGGTGGGAGGTATCTGCAAAGGCCACATGCGGAAAGCAGGGTCCTGGTGTGGCATCAGGCCCAGACAGCAATTGCTGCAGGCATTTGCTCGCTTGAGGAGGCAGAGTCAAGGGGAAGCAAGGTCGTAACCAGAAGAGCCAGAATGTGCGACAACTGAGTGCAAGGGTCAGATGGGACCAGAGCTGGAGCAGGGAGAGCAGCGCCCAGGAGCCTCAAGGGGCGGGCAGGGAGGAAGCCAGGCACACTGAGCCTGGGGCGCTCTCCCCCACTGCCTGGGACTTCCTGTGCCCGGCCCAGGCTTGCAGCCGAGCCCCAGATCTGGGGCCCAACAGCCCACCTACCATCTCACAGGGATGCTCTGGGAAGGGCCAATGTCCTCCAGCCCAGACCTGCCTCCACCACCCAAGCCCTCTCACCATGCTTCCTTCCGAGCCATTCAGGGCTGCCTGGCTCCCTCCTCCCGGCCCCTGTCTAATGCAGCTCCAGGTGCAGTTGTCCTAAAGCAGAGGCCACAGGCACTCGGCCCCTCAACACCCTCCAATGGCCCTGGTGGCCTTGAAGATAAAGTCCAAGCACTGTGGCCTGCTTGCATGGCCCTGTGTGACCGCCTCCTGTTCCTGCCGCCTCCCCACCCCTCTCTCCCAGGACACTTCTCCTGCCCCAGCTCACTACGGCTGGTTGCCAGAATGTACTAGGATGTCTTCTGTCCCTTTGCCTTATTCTAAATAAGCTCACATTCTGAGGCTCCAGATGGACATATATTTTATGGGGCCACTCTTCAGCCCACTACGGTCCGCCCGCTGCCCCCAATTCACATCTGGTCCAGGTGCAAAATAGATTCCCACATCCCTCCATCTTACCCTGCCATGCCTGCCACCTCTTGCCGTCACAGTCCCCCTCTGCCTGGCAAGGGCACACTCATGTTCTTCCACTTGCCAAGGCCCCTCCCTGCCCTGGGGCTGCCCTCCTCCACCCCCCTTACTCTTGGCACGTGCCATGCTGCCTCCTCATTCCTTTGGCCTTGTCCTACCTCCAAGTGAGGACTCTGAATTCCTGGGGCGGGGCCCAGAGAGTTGCCTTTGTGCCTTTCTTCCATGCTTTCATATACCCCAAGCCTGCAGGCACCAGCCCTCACCTGCCTGCCCCATTTGTTTGTACTCCAGGCAGCTGGCTGGGGCCCTGTGGCTGCTCCAAACCTTGCCTTTGCTTCTGTTCAGACGGCAAGAATGGGACTGGCCACACCTTGCCCCGCGCTGGGCATATGCTGTGAAGAGAAGGTGGACAGGGCCGGGAGAAGGACAAGCTGCCATGTCGTCCCATTGGCAGTCCTCAGGAGACCTCTACCACAGGTTTTGTGACCAGGTAGCTGCAGGCCTTGGTGACTGCAGAAACCGAAGGCTCGTGTGGGTGCCTGTCACCTGGGAGGAAGGAGACAAGCAGAGCACGCCTCTGCAAGGGACAATGCACAGGGTGTCCACACGGTTGCATAGAATCCCACTGGACGGACCCAAAGATGCACACCGAGCGCCTGGCTGACTCCTAGGGCTGCAGGGGCCCCGGGGTGGACTGGGGCTGTGCCCACTGCAGGCCAGGGGAGAGGAGGGGGGAACACTGGGCACGTCTGCTGCTTTTTGGCATCAGTGCTGGAACTTGCACCAACAGCAATGCAGTGGCCACACACACCTGGAACCAGGGCCATCACATGGTGTCCACACTTGGGTGTGCACGCACCTTCATGGGGCATACATATACCTCTCCAGCCATCCAGGCAGACTGGCAGGGAGCCTGCCAAGGTTGAGACACACACACGCACGTGTGCACGCACACACACACACACACATAAACTTAAGATATAATTGGACCACATAAACTGTATCCAACATAAGGGACAATAACCAAAAAGACTAAAATGTTCTAATATAACATTAGTATAGAGCTTGTTTTAGGTTGAATTGTGTCATCCCCCCCCCAATTCATATGCTGAATCCTAACCTCCTGTACCTGTGAATGTGACCTTATTTGGAAATAGGGTTGTCACAGATGTAATTAGTTAAGATGAGGTCATACCAGAGTTATGGGGGGGGCTCTAATCCATATGATTGGTGTCCTTATGAAAAGGGGATATTTGGACACAGACACATACAGGGAGAATGCCATGTGAAGATGGAGGCAGAGCTGTACAAACAAAGGAAGACCACAGACCACCAGCACGTCACCAGAGGCTAGGGAGACACCTGGAGCACATCCTTCCTGAGCACCATCAGAGGAAGCATGGCCTGCTGACGACTTGATCCCAGACTTCTGGTCTCCAGACTGTGAGACAATAGATGTTGTGGTTTTAAGTCACCCAGTTTTTGGTACTTTGTTACTGCAGTCCTAGCAAACTAATACAGAGCTTTACTGTTTTCAAAATGCTTTCTCGTCTGTTGTATCATTTAATGCTAAAATATCCCTATGAGATAAATGGTCTTAGCATTTCACAGATGAGAAAACTAAGAGGCAGAACACTTGAATGACTTTCTCAGAGTAATTTGGTCAGTTTGAGGTAGACCCAGGGCTCAATGCAACTCTTCTGGTTTGAAATCTTGATGCAGTAAACGTAAGAGCTCTAAAGTCTCCTGGCTTCCTGATATAGTCAGGTTTTAATTTTATTTTAAAATGCATATTTCTGAAGCTTTGGGCTTGACAGATATTGTTGATTGAGTGAGTCAAGGCAAATTACCCACCCTTACTCTATACACTGTCCTACCTCTGATAAATGGATTTCTTTTTAGGGCAAGAAACCATCAATCTTTCTTTTTTTGCTATAAATGTCCCTCCTCAGCACTGCTTTAGCTGCATTTCACAAATTTTGCTATGTTGTAGTTTTATTTTCATTCATTTCAGTGTACTTTAATTTTTTTCTTTAGACTTCCTCTTTGCCCCACGGATTATTTAGAAGTGTGTTGTTTAGTTTCCTAGTGTCTGGAGATTTTTCTTTTATCTTACTGTTATTCATTTATAGTTTAATTCTATTGCGATTGGGGAACACACTCTGCGTGATTACAGTTCTTTTCAATTTGTTGAGGTTTGTTTTATGGCTCAGGATATGGTCTATATTGGTACGTGTTCCATGGGTGTTTGTCAAGAATGAGTGTCTGCTGTTGTTGGGTGGAGTGTTCCATAACTGTCCATCAGATCCTGTTTCTTGGTGATGTTGTTGAGTTCTTCTATATCCTTGCTGATTTTCTCTCTTGTTGTTTTGTCAGTTGTTGAGAGAGGAGTGTTGAAGTTTCCAACTATAATTGTGGATTTGTCTATTTCTCCTTTCAGTTCTACCAGTTTTTCTGTCACATATTTTGCAGCTCTGTTGTTTGGTGCATGCACATTTAGGAGTGCTATGTCTTCTTGGTGGAATGACCCTTTATCATAATAAGTTTTTGTTGTTGTTGAAATGAATTTTTCGATTTTTGTGCAGATGAATTTTTTTTTTACCAGTTGTAGTTTTTACAATGTAGGGGCCCAGCAGCAGAAGAGGGTCTTGGAGGGGAAGGAAACTCAACTCAAAGGAGGTAGTTTTGCTTTTTTTGGCGATTCTAGACACAGATTAAGGAAAAGGAAGGACAGCTTGCACTCCTCTCTGTCTCTCACCATGGAAAATGGAGGAAGCCACCAGTGAACATTCCCACCTGCTTGGGAAATCCAACATACCACAGGTATGGATGGGGCTGGGGGGTTCGATAAGAAACTTGAAGTTTCAGGAAGCGGTGTTTGCTTATTCCACTTTCAAGACAGACCCAGATTTAACAAGCAATGGTGGTTCACAGTTGACATTGAAACAGGTCTTAGTTTATTCTTAATTAATAGCATTTCTTTAAACTCTGCTCTAAATTATAGCTTTCCCTAAATATGAATCCCAATGTAGTAATTGATGATTAGTTATATTAACTAAGAGCGTCTCTTTAGGGAGGAAGTATAATATAGTTGGCATCCAACACATGTCTGTGGAATAAATGAATGAACTGACTGGATTGGTTTCCAGGGATAATCTAGTGCTGGGGATAGTTACCAAGATGGTAGCTGAGGACCCAGGAAGTAGTGAATTGCCTTCAACAGGTGTCCCACAAAATCCACAGATAGAGCAGGACCAGGGAAAGTTCCACAGAGGTGGGCCCCCGAGCTGAGTCTTGAAGTAGGAGTTCACCAGGTGAAGCAGGGAAGAAAGTCATCTGAGGCAGGGGGAACAGCATGAGCAAGAGGCCTCTGGGTGCCCCCAGCCTCTGCCCAGCCCAGTCAATGCCCCTTGGAGGCTGCAGGGATGCTGCCGCCCGGAGGCCCCATGCCCCACATGCACCCTCTGGTCCCCAGAACTTCCAGAGAGGCACCCCACCTCCCCCTACACATGTCCACTGTGCTGGGGGTGGGTGGGAGGGCTGAGCCTGGAGGCTGCACAGTGAAGAGGGGGCAGGGCCTGGCCAGGGACAGGAGGCAATGCACTTGCAAGCTCTTGAAATGGTAAACCCAGCAGAAACTGGCAATGTGAGGGGGTAGTGGAGAGAGAGAGGAATTGAATGCAACCCCCAAGGTTGCAATTTGGGTGACTGTTGGGGAGACAGTGAGCTCCCTGTGGGACACGATGCATCTGAAGGGCCATGGGGCATGCAGGTGGCAATAGCCAGCTGGCAGTTGGAGGTGTGGGCATGGCCCCCAGAAGACACTGATGTCACAGTCATCACCCAATGAGAACACGTAGATGGAGACGATTGCCACGGAGCCCAAGAGAGGCTTGGGACAAATGGCCAGAGTAGTGGGAAGAAAACCAGGAGTGTGGGACATTGTAGAGGGCAGAGGAGGAGAGTGTTTCAGCAGGAGGGCACCGAAGTCTGAGTAAGAGCATGACCGGGGCTGTTGAGGGCACAAGTGGAGGGCCAGCTCAGCATGGGAGGAGACCTCCCACCTCTTCTGAGCCTGGACACCAGGTGACCGGGACTACAACTGCTGGAAGCTTTGCCTGGGGAGGGGCAGGACGTCCATGGAGCTCTCACCTGACTGGCCTGAAGGTGCTTGATGTTGTGGGTGGCAAAGGGGCCCACTGGGAGGGACAGGTCTGAGCTGGGCTCCAGGAGACTAGTGGTAGTTGGGAGTGGTCATCGAGGATTGTGGGAAGGAAGGTGGCCAGGAGCAAGTAAGGGATTCTGCAGGCGGAGAGTGGGCTTCCAAGTGGAGATAGGGCCAGGGGCACAGGAGAAGCACTGAGAGGGGGATGAAGGCTGGCATGGTGGAAGGGAGGTCGTGAGCCCAGAGCCAAGGCCCCAGCTCTGGGCCCTCAACCAGGGGTGAGGGGTGGGGTGGCTGGAAGGAAGAGTCTCGAAGGCTTTGGAGTTTGACAGGAGGGTGAACGAGTCATTTCTGGAAGCCACTACCTTGGGAAGCAAGGTGATGCCAAGCGGCCCTGGGCTCTGGGAGGTGGGTGTCTCCACCTTGCAGGCACAGGGAGGATTGCAAGAGCCATTTAGGGACTTGGGTGCTGAGAGGACAGGGGCCAGCGGTGGGGGCAGGGGAATTGGTGATGGGAGCCGCCAGAGAAGGGCAGGCTTGGCTAAGAAGGAGACAGTGTTCCGGGCACCACAAGTCCCCCTTCCTAAAGACAACTTCTGGATACTTCTCTCCCTTGTAACCTGCAGGGCCTATCCAAGCAGGCCATGGTGGATGGGGCCATGACTGGGAGCTGGAAGTTTGGTCTGGGCCACAGTGACTTTGCTCTGATGACTGGGAAGTCCTCCTAGGCTTATAGCCTTGGGGACCCCATCCTTGACCCCAAACCTTGCAGGTTGACAAACTGGGCTCTGTGTTACCCTCATGGTCCCACCTCATGCCAACCCCAACAGCTGTCCCTGGAGTGGGGGTGCAGTGAAAAGAGGCTTCCACTGCTAGAGGATCAGCCTCAGGCCACACTGCTCCAGGTTGGTGGCAGCAGAGTCAAATGGGCCCTCAGGCTGAGCCCTGCCTCTCAGAGCCCCCACAGGCTCTGTGATAATGAAATAGTACCGGGCATTTCATGGGGGTGCAGCTCACAGATCCTGAGCATTCACTGCATGCTGGGCATCAGGCAGAGGCCCTCAGGTACATCCCCACAAGAGTCACCACACTGCCCAGGCACACACGACAGAGGGAGATGGCTCTGAGGACCAGTACCCAGTCATCTGTAGGCAGGACCCCTGTAAGGGGCTCAGGGACTCTTCAGAGCCCCCCACTGGGAGGGCCAGCAGCTAGGCTGGGCTGTGGGCCTGACTCCGAGTGAGGGGCCTTGTCTGTCCCCTTCCTGCCTTCAGTGTCTCTCAGGCAGGGGCTCACTGGCCCTCACCTCTGGGTGGATGCGTGGATGCAATTGATCCCTCTGGCTTCCCTGCCACCAGGTCCTGGCTCTCTCTACCCAGGGGCTGGCCCTGAGGGGCGGCAGGATCACGTGGTGCTGCATCTGCACTGCTGTCCTCTCCAAGTTGGATGCTTTCAGGATGCAAATCAGTCATCAATGTGGGAAGCAAGTACTGCGGGGTAATGGCTCCTCTCTAAATTTAGACGGGAAAAATCCCCATTAGACTTTGCAGAAATATCCTGAGCCTTCCTTGTGGCAAGTGGGGATGGCGAAGCAAGAGCCTCCGGGGGCTACATGGAGGACAGGGGCAGAGCCAAGAGAGGGTGACAGAGAAGAAGGCCCTCATCTGGGCTGGGATGCATCTGTTCTAGGGGCCCATCTCTGTCACCCTGGAGCAACAGCCTAGGGCTCCACCGTGGTGGGGTTGGCCTGGACTCAAACGTGCATCAGGCCCTCTCTGCGGCTAGTTCTTTGCAGATCTGGACTGCCAGGACAGCTCCCCAGGGCCCCTCTGCAACCAGGAGCTGCCTGCTTCCTTGCTCTGGCTGAGTCGCTGGCCCCTTTCCTTTCCCTCCCCCAAGCCTATGAAAAAGAATGACCTGGACCAGACCCAAGCTCCCAAGGGCAGAGGCAGTCCCCTCTGTAGAGGCTGCAGCCTGGCTGGGGTCCTCGGCCTTGGCTCTGTGCCTCGGTTTCCTCATCTCCAAGGTTCGTCAAGAACTTCCAGGACGGGGGCCGGCCCAGCGGTGCAGCAGTTAAGTTGGCACGTTCTGCTTTGGTGGCCCAGAGTTCGCCAGTCCGGATCCTGGGCGTGGACCCACTCACGGCTCATCAAGCCATGCTGAGGCAGCGTCCCACATAGAAGAGCTACGACTCTACGACCATGATACACAACTATGTACTGGGGCTTTGGGGAGAAAAAAAAAAAGAGGAAGATTGGCAACCAATGTTAGAGCAGGGCCAGTCTTCCTCAAAAAAAAATAAGAACTGCCAAGACAGTTCAGTAACTGCATAGCTGCTTGTCGTCCTCGTTCCCAGCACGGTGACCAAGAGCTGCCGTTCTCACGGTCCAGGGGTCCTCCCACAGGGCCTTCTCTGCAAGTAAGGAGAGTCAGCTCCTGAAGTTTGTGATGTGCAAGCTGGAAACTTCAGAGACACTAGGGCTTCCTTCAAATGGCAGAGAGGCGGCTGCCCAACATGGCGTGGCAAGGCCCCTCCCAAGTCTCCCTCCTGGCCGCCAAGCAGCTCTATGAGCTGGCCCACCCACAGTACCCACTGTCGCTCTCTGACCCCGGCCCTGGAAGATGGTTCCTGCCACCTGCAGCCCTAGGTTCTGGCTCTAGTTTTGCCACCTCCACAGTAGGGCCTTGGGCAGGTCACTGCCTTCACTTATCCCCACAGTCACTGTGAGGGACTGACTAGGGCTTCCATGCCTGGGAGTGGGGCCCCAGAGACACACCTAGACCAGCCCAGGGAGTTGAGATCTCCCCCCAAACACCTGGGGTGGCTCCACTGGGTGGTGAGGGGGAGAGGTGCAGAGAGGTGCTGAGTGCCCCCCTTCCCCTGGAGCAGCATGTGACTCAGCCAGCCTGGTGTCAAGCCTCAGCCTGGGTGCAGGGAGCCAACAGCGGCCCAGCCTAGGCCTTGCCGTGTTGGGGTGGAGCACTGGGGGGAGGCAGCCAGACAGGGTGCTCAGTGCTATGATTAAGGGGGGCAAACCCTTGAAGAGCGAGGTGAGAAGAACCCACAGCATCCCCAGGAGCCCCCTCACTGCCCCCCACAGACATCTGAGCCAGGACGTGGGGTCAGAACGAGCCCCTGCCTGTGCCTGCCCTCACCGCCTGTTTCATATATTATCCTCCTTCCCGTGATGAGAGGGCCTAACTCGAGAGGCACGTTCCCGGTGGGGGGTGATGGAGAGATTCGGCCAGAAAGGCAGGTGGATACTCAGGCCTTTCTCGGAGCAATTAAGAGAGGGCGGCAGCAGGGGAGCGACTCCCCGTAGGTCCTGGGCACCCTGAATCTCCCCGGCCTGTCCTTCCACCCATAGGGGCTTCCCTCTATCCTCCCTCTCCACCGTATGGGGGCTGGAGAGGCTCCCCGCTCTCCCCCATCTTCCCTCTCACCTCCCTTTGCCTGTCCAGTCAATGAGCGTGGGCGTCTGGCTCTCTCCGGGTGAAAGGATTATATCATCTGTAATGTATATCCAGACACGTGCACTGCTTCTTGGGAGGACAAGACAAGGAGAAGGAGCCCGCGCAGCTGGCCGGAGGGGGGTTATAACCAGGTTATTGAACCTGAACATGACCCCTCCCTGAATGGGGGTGTTAATGGCTCCCAAGGCCTGGCCCCGCGGAAATCAATCACTGTGCAGGCTGGCTCTCCCTCCCAGTCCACCCCTCCCTTGTCTCCTCTCACTCCCTCTTGTCCCTATCTGGCCGTAGAGATCTGGGAGCTGCCACAGGGACATTTTGCTTAAAATGTCCGGACAGATGGGGTCCCTTTGGGAGCTGCTGCTCGCAGGTGCGGTGCTCCCGAACAGGGTCTACAATGTGCTCCTGAAGGCATGGCAACTGGTAGCAAGATGGGTCTAGAAGATGCTGGCTAAATGCTTTGGATGGGGGAGGGGCGGTGGCGGCCTGGGGGGCGGTTGTCATGTGAGCAAATGGCTTCAGCTGTGGATATTACTCTCAGGCGGATCCAATGGCTGCCCAGAAATAAAACCTCGGGTGTGCGTGCGCCCAAGTGCCAGGGACCCCAAGATGGGAGCAGGGTCTCCATGCAGGGGCCAGATGGGGTGGGCCTCTCCCCAAAGCGTCGCTCACCTGGAAAGTGGCCCAGAATTGGGACCTGAAAAAGGTTCACATTAACAGGTACGGGCACCTTCAGCCAAAGGCCCACTGTGGCACAGAGTGTCAGAGCTGGGCCAGCAGTTGGTGGCATTGCCAGGCTGAAGACCTCTCCACCTCAAGCAAGGCCCAGCTTTCTGCCCCTCCACCTTGAGCAGGGCTGGCAGTTCCTGGGGCGTCCTGCTGGGAAAGGGAGCAGGGCTGCAGAAGAGAGGGTGAGGGTTGAGATTTATCTTAGGAGCAGACGGGACCTGAGCACGGGACCTGAGCACGTGCACTTGGCTGCTTCGGAGACGGAGGCCCAGCTGTGCCTTCAGAACAACTTCGATTCCGACATGTTTGGCCTGCGTACTCAAGTCCTCGTCAAGAAGGTTCTCCACTTTATTCCTCAACAGGGCCCAGGCCAGGCCTTGCTAGCCAAGACAAGTCCGTGGGGCGGAGGAAGGAGACCTGGCCATTAGGTTAGCTTTCTTCTCCTCCAGCCCTGGATGGGTCTTGTTGCCTGGAGAGCAGAGGCGCTGTGGGAGGGCTGCAATGGGAGCTTTGCAGGGGTGGGGGACAGCATCATTCATTCCAAATGTTCCTCCTCCAGCCCTTCAGCCCTGAGTCACCAAAGTGCAGGATGGTGGGGGGTGGGGAGAATTGGTTATCCAACCTCTCCAGAAACTCCTCTGTTAGTCAGCTCACCAAGCCTTTGCCATGGCCCGACTGAGTGTTTGGGCCATGGGCACGGCCGTCGTATGTCTTCCCCAAATGGTAGGACCACTGAGGGGTGAAAGCCGGCCCCATCTTTTTTGGTCTCCGTGTATTTTCGTGTTTTGACTGATAAAAAAATGGTCCTGTTGCTGCATGGCACAGTTTCTAGCATATGTTGATTTCTCAGCAAAGGCCCCCTAACTTCAGGGTAACTGGCAGTGTAGACTTCCGCAGAAGCACTGGCTTCAGCTGGTGCCCACACACAGTTTCGTTCGCTTGCCCGTGTGGTGTCGTTTTGGCGGTTCGGCTCCACACTGGCCCCTGGAGCCCTGATGCAGCAGGGGAGGTGAAAGGACACCCAGCCCTGGGGCACCCTTGGCCTGCCTAGCAGAGGCACCTGCCAGTGGGTGCAGCCCAGAAAGGCCCAGGAGCCCAAGCAGGGAGAAGGTTGTAAGGGCGGGCATCTCCGAGGCTGAAAAGGGGCAGAGGGCAGGGCAGGCAGAGCGGGCTGGTGGCAGCAGGACCCTGCCCCAACTCACACATCACGAATTGAAACTACAGCAAGGCCCGGAGTGCCCTCAGAGATCATGAGGTCCTCCCCTCTCCCCCAATGTACAGTTGAGGAAACTGAGGCACCAGAGACAAAGCTGTCCCTCTCCTCTCTTTTTCCAGGGGTGATGACTCAGGGGAATTCAGTGCTGTCGCAGACACGAGCAAGGCAGCCAGGCCTCCCTTGGCTGCCCCTCATCCATGAAGCAGCTGGCATCTGAGCTCTGCCTGCCTCCTTCACAGTGTAGTCCCAGCCTGGCCTCACTTCATTTTGGTCTCCCTGGGCCAGCACAGGGGAGCCCCCAGCCGGAAGCCAGCCCTTGGCGGTGCACCGCCTCACACTGGTTCTCAACATCCCTCTGCCCCATTCCAGGGGTAGGCCCCCTGTGTGCTCCTCCCCACCTCCCCCTCCCCAGTGAGCAGGCCAGAAACCCAGTGGGTCTTCTTATTCGCACTCAGCTAAGGCTTCTGAACACAGCCAGCCTGAGCCCAGTAAGGCTCTGCCACTACATTATTGCGTGACCACCAGGAAACTGTTGCCTCAGTTTCCCTAGCTATAGCATGGGAACAGTCTCCTCTGACTCTCAGACTGGTGTAAGGAGAAAATGATGTGCCTGATGGGGATGCTTGCGGCCTTTGGTGCAGAGGAAAGCAAAATGGCCCTGCCGAGAACACCCCTCCCAGCCCCTCCCCCGCCGCCCTGGCTCCACCCCTTCCAGGCACTGAGGCTCAAATACCAGAATCTGATACATGAGAATGGGAGAAGACAGTGCAGGGGGACCTGGGGCTTGGGGAGGTCACTTGCAGTGCTGTCAGCTGGACCTTATACCCTCTCCCCTATGGCAGCAGGAGATGGCCCTGGGGGCCAAGCTGTGCCCGGTCCTCGATGGGCCCCTTCGCTTCTCTTGCTGGAAGCAGACTCTTTGCTGCGACCCTCCCCCAGTCCAGGTCCAGCCTAGGTCAGCGCCCCTCGCCCCGCTCCTGAGCCCCAAGCTCGGGGACCCCACGCAGCAGGGCTTTGGGGGGATGGGGGCTGCAGGGCGCATCCCAGAGAGGAACCACGGCGGGCGGAGCGGGCGGACGCTTGCAGGTGGGAGGAAGGCAAGCGGGGCCGGGGGAGGTGGAAGGAGACGCCGGGCAGGCAGCGGCCCCTCCCCGCTCCCTCCCTGCACGCCGCCAGCGACATTGCCCCTCCTGGGCAGGGGGCGGAGAAGACGGCGACGGGAGGGGAGGAGGCGGCGGCGGAGGCGGGATTTGGAGTTTCCCTCCGCAGCGGCGGCGGCGGCCGCTCGGCTTCAGGCGAGGCCGCCGCCCGAGGCTCCGGCGGCGCTCCGCGGCAGCGGCTGTGGCGCTTCCCGCCGCCCGGGATTCGGAAACTTCCCGACCGCGACGCGCGGAGCTGGCGCAGGAAGCCGAGCGGACCGGAGGTGAGCGGAGCACGCGGCGCCCAGGCACCCCCCCCAACCCCCCACCCCCCCCACCCCCATTCGGCCTGGCAGCGCCACCGACGTGCACTCCTCCACCCTGTACCCCCAAAGTCTTGCCGACGCGCACCCCACAGGGCCGACGCACACGCCTCAGCGAGACCTACGCACACGCCCTTGCGAGGCCCACTCGGTCCTGCCACCACACACCCCCGCATCCCACCCGTGCACCTCCCGTGTCCTGCGCCATGCACACCCCCTGCCACTTACATGCGCGCGCACAAATCATGCACCGTGGACCCGGGTCCCTGCAGTGCAGTGCACACACCAGCAGCCCCTAACCCACCACCCACCGCTGTCCCCAACTCAGGCGGGAACCCATCCCAGACCCTGCCACGCCCCAGTACACACTCAGGCACACGCACACACTCCCGACACATCCCTGCGATATCTGCACTAACATAGCTCCCTCACCGTGCCCCCACCGTCTCCAACTCCCCATATGCTCATTACAGACACCCCACCCACGTTCCCAGCCCAGAGACACGAAATCCACCCACCCCCCAGCAAAGCCCCAATTCTAACCCACACCCCAGCGGCCGACACTTCCCACTCTCCATAGCCAGGCCCACTCCCCAGGCATACACCCCAACATGTCTGCACACCTGCTGGATTCACACTTCTAGCACCCTGCCCCGCCCCCATTGCAAATAGCCCTCAACACCCCTCTGCACAGCCCTGACTCCCTTCCACCACCACCCTCAACACCTGGCCCGCCGGGTATAGATGCTGCAGCATTTGGTGGCTCTCAGGCACCTCTGGCTTGCTTTGGGCAGCCGCTGGCCCTCCTGAGGCCCCCGAGGTGCCTCCCTAAACAGACCTTGAGTCTCTTCAGTGACTGGCTTGCCCTCTTCCCTAAGAGATAAAGAAGGCACTTGGGGCTCAAGGTACCCTACTTAGATGTCAGGGCGTGGGGAGGGGGGCGGGGAGGAGGAAGGGAGAAGCAAGCATTGAGATGCAGGCGGCCCAGCTGGGATCAAAGGGGTGCCAGTTGCCCAGCCAGCGCATAGTAGGTCGTGGATTCCATGAGGGCAGGAGTCTGGGTGCAGTGTGTGTGCCTGTCTGGGACTGTGCTGGGGGGAAGGCTGTGTGTGCACGTGTGCTTGTGCGTGTCTGAGGGGGCTAGTGTGTGGCCCGCTGAGAAAAAGAGCAAGAGCAGCACCCTCCTGGGTTCCCTCATGCAACAATTGGTTTCATTCATTCTTGCCTTCTTTGTTAACGAGCATTTCTTCCGTGAGCGCTGGGGCGTGTGCTGGGCCCAGCACTGGGGGCTAGGACCAGCTTGGGGCCGGGCATACCCCAGCTCCTGCCTTGGAGGAACTCCCAGTTCCGCGAGGAGACTGACCAGGAAAAGCAGAAAGCCATCGCCAACAGAAAGTGGATTTGGTGGAAAAGGCACTGGATTGGCAGGAACGCTGTGGCTGGCAGTTGTGTTCCTGGCCATGTGACCGGGCCGCGACAGCCGAAATCCTGCCAATCAGCCTGGCGGGAACCGTGCATTCCGGGGTGAGGGGATGGAGGGGAAGGTGGGGTGCCGCTCTCTGGAGGCTCCGGGGACCAGAGGGCGCACGCGGCATGCGTGGGGCCTACGGGCAGCAGGCGTCCCCGAGGCCTACAAGGAGCATTGACCGGGCCGGCGGAGGCTGGAGGCGCCCATAGGGGGCTGGGGCGGCGGGCACAGCGCCCACCCTGCGAGTGGGTCTGGCGAGGCCCTGGCACACAGCGCTGCCTCCCCCTGCCCAGCCTGCCCTGGGAGCAGCGTGGGGCGGGGCGGGGCCCAGAGCAGACGCTGCAGGGGGCCTGAGTACCTGGCGCCCCGGCGAGGGTCGAGGGTCGAGAGAGGGGGGGCTTGGCTACGCTCAGCTCTGCAGTGCGGAGGTGGCAACAGGTTCCAGTTTGTCCTGCTGCTGGCGCAGCGGGCGCTGCTGCCGCCCAATGCATTGAGCACTCCCCTCCTGAGCGCTTTCTCCCGCTGGGAGAGGCTTGCCAGCAGGGGTCTGGAGCAAGGTGCAAGGGAGCCACTCTTCAGGCGTTGGGAGACGCAGGTGCCTGCACAATCCCACCCTGAGGGGGTTCTTGGAGCCTAGCTTCCTCTCCCTTCACCAGTGCAGAAGTTGCCTCCCTCCCCATCCCCATCTTCCCAGCCTGGCTCCCATCACCTCCTCCAGGGAGCCCGTTCCAGAAAGCATGCCTCCGAACCTCAGGAGCTCCTACCTCCCTCGGGGTTGGCGACCTTTTCTTTCTCCAACCACACTGAGCCCCATGACAAGGAAGGTAGGGGCATGTATCTCTCCATCTCCCTGTCTGGCGTTGCCACCCCCACTACCCACAAGGCGGCCAGGCTGGCACATTGCAGAGTCCCTTGGTGCCTTCAACCCCTGCCCACCCCAGGGTCCCGCCCACAGCTGCAGCGGGCCTGGAGGGAGCCCCCAGGCTTGGGACTCATGGCCAGGTGGCAGCCCACCTCTGCCTCTGGGAACTAGGATGTGTGGGAAAGGAGATGACAGAAGACAAGAGTCCTTGCCCTGGAGCAGCGAGACAGGGAGAAGTGGGCCCTGCTCCAGCCCCAGCCTCCCAATCTGCAGCTCTTGGGCATTGCAGCCTGAGGGCACTGAGGTCTGGAGCAGAGAGGAGAAAGGCTACATGCTGGCTCAGGAAACAGAAGGCCACCCCGGAGGAGGGTGTTTAGGGAGGGCCTGAAGAAGGAGCAGAATCTGGACAGGCTGAAGAGGAGGGAGGCCTGGGCTGAGAGCAGGGGGACACAGCCCAGCTGCCTGAGGCCCCTGGATGCTAGGACATGGTGGTCTGTGGCCAGAGATGAGACCCAGGCTGGCAGCCCACTGGGGTAGGGAGGGAGGGACTCATGCTGCCCTCTCCCCAGCGTTACCTCCCAAGTTTGTGTTTGTGAGAAGAGCCTTGGGAAGCTGCACTGGACTTAACCATCCTCACCATTGGCCTTTCTTTCAGTGGCTTTGCGTCCTTCACTCCTTAGGTTCATGTCTTGTGGACCTGCGTGCATAGCTCTGCCTTCTTTTACGTAGATTCCCAGAAGTGGCCATGAGGGTCTGGATTTCTTCCTAGCTCTGGATGCGTATTACCAAATTCATTTCCAGAAGGGCAGCACTAGCAATAGAGCAGCAGGCCCATTTCACAACACCCTTGCCAGCACTGGGTGTTCTTGTTTTGAGAGCATTTTACTAATGTAATGGGGGGAAGTGCTCCTTTGTCTTCAATTGTTATTCCCTTGTCTTTTAAATCTGCTTTCCTTCTGTGCCTGAGGTGGAACCTTTCCCCAAACAGCTCGTCCCAGGCGCTCCTCCTCCTCCTCCTCCTCCTCGCAGTCTGCTCTGGTTCTTTGCTCATTTATCTATCTGAGTCTTAACCTTTTGATTAATTTGTATGAACTTTATCTTATCTGCTGTACATTTTCCTTCAACTCTGCTATTTGCTTTAGCTGGGTTCTAAGCAGAGAGGGGACACGGAGCCAGACTTTTCCGAAACTCCCCCACCTCGTTTCACTGTCTCAGCGCTTACCACACTGGTATTATCTCGTTCGCTCTCCCTCTTTATTACCGACCTGTCCTACTAGCCTGGGAGCGCCGTGTAAGCCGGGACCCTGTGTGTCCTGCCTGTTCATCATCCTGTGTCCGGGGAAGGTATGGAGGCCACCAGCCTTTGCTGAATGACTGTTCTCGTGCAGGGCAGGGTGGAAGGTGGTTGAGGCAGACAGGACTGGAGGCAGGGAGAGGGCTTTGGAAGCTGTGACAGGGACGTTGTCAAGAACTGGCAAATGCAAGCCCTTGGCCAGTGCAGGGGGCAGAGGGGAGAGTAAAGATGTGAGAGATATTTAAGTAGAAACTGCGCGGCTCTTGACTAGGGAGGGGGCAGAGGGCAAAGGCAAGGGTGACTCCCAGAATCAGTAACGTGATAAGAGCAGAGCTCTCAAGTTTAGGGCTGGGAGCTCAGAGCTCCTGGGTGCCTTTGCTCTGTGCAAATGAAGCCATTGGGGGTGCCCAGAAGCTGCCTTCTGCCTGCCTAGCCCTCCAGCCAGCCTTGGGCAGAGTTGCCGGCCAGAAGGCAGCAGTGGCTTTCTGATCCTGCTTCCTCCTCCCCTACGTGATGCCAGTGGCATCCCATGGTAGCCAAAGGTGGTGGCTATGATGGACCCATTGCATAGATGGGACCACTGAGGCCCAGTCAGGGGACATGATGGTTCAGGGTCAAGGAATGAGTAGGGCTGGAGGCGGCCTCCAAGGCAGGAGCACTGGGCTCTTGTCCCCACCCCTCCCCCTGCCTCCAGGGGCCCGACTGGCGCCGGCCAGGGGAGCTGAGGCCGGTCCCCTGCTGGGCCCCTGACCTGCCCTTGGCCTCTGCCCCGCTCTGTCCCGCTTCGGTGGAAGCCCCAGATCAGCGCGCCACTTGCGGGGCCCACCCGACTGCTTTCGCTAGCACCCGTTGGCTCACCGGCCCCCCTAAGCCCGCCCCCGCCGCCCCGCCCCTCCAAACAGCAACTCCACGTCCAAAGGCAGCGGCTTCCAAGGTGGAAGCTGCGTCCCGCTGCCAGAAAGCTGCCGGCGCGCGGGCTGCGCAGGACTAAGCTTCCACGTGCGCGCCTGCTCCGCTGCCCCGCCCTCTTCCCGATGGCCAGGCCAGGAGACACCCTGCCGGGGGACAGCGCCCTTCGTCCCGCGGTGGCCGTGGCCCGGATGTCCGCGCGCGGCCACCCGCCGCTGGAACACGCTCCAGGTCTCTCTCCTTTTGTTTTCTCCTCCCTGGGGGCACCAGGGCCGGATCAGCTCCGAGAGGGCCAGCCGAGGCCCATCACCTCAGCGCCACCTCTATTCCCTGGCCCGCCTGGCCATGGAGGAGATCTTGGCCTCGAACCTCTCTCACAGGCACATGCCCCCAAAGTCAGAAGCTCGAACTTGGGGAGTGATTGCGGGCAGGCTGAGCGATAGAGGCAGAAAGGGGACGTGAAGGGACGTGGCTGTGGCCTTGGGCCGCCCCAGGAAGGCTGGGAAGCGACCCTCAGATATCAAAGGGACCATTGGACGCCCAGCCTTCCTCTTCTGGGGGACTTCTCACACTTCCCTTCCTGGGGCGGGGAGCAGCGCTGGGCGCCTGAGTGGTGTTTTTCGTGGAGCGCACAGGGCGCCTTTCTGCGTGTCCCCATTGTGGGAGGGGTGCGAGAAGAGAATCAGGCGGTGGAGGGGTGTCCCTGCTGGACCCTCAGCGCCCACCTTCAGGAGACGGGGTTGGCTTCATGTCTTGGCCCCTGGGCCCGTGCCCCGTCGCGGCTGGGCGTGGAGGACGAGGGCTCACGCCGCGTGCCTTCCCTCTTTCCGCAGCGCCAGCAGCCCAACGTGCCAGGAGCCGGGAGCCCATGGAGGGTCTGGGCCGCTCGTGCCTGTGGCTGCGCCGGGAGCTGTCGCCCCCGCGGCCGCGGCTGTTGCTCCTTGACTGCCGCAGCCGCGAGCTGTACGAGTCAGCACGCATCGGCGGGGCTCTGAGCGTGGCCCTGCCCGCGCTGCTGCTGCGCCGCCTGCGGCGGGGGAGCCTGTCAGTGCGCGCACTCCTGCCCGGGCCGCCTCTGCAGCCGCCCCCGCCCGCCCCGGTGCTCCTGTACGACCAGGGCGGGGGCCGGCACCGGCGCGGGGAGGCCGAGGCCGAGGAGTGGGAGGCCGAGTCCGTGCTGGGCACCCTGCTCCAGAAGCTTCGGGAGGAAGGCTACCTGGCCTACTACCTACAGGGTAGGTGCTGGCAGTGGCCCAGCGGGCACCAGCCTGGGGAGGACCTCGATCTGGGAGGCAGGGCCCCACCTTCCGAGGGGATTCATAATTCATTTGACCTTGGGCAGGCCCCGCCTGATTTTGTCTAAAGTGGAGGTGAGATCCTCTCCCCTGAGCGTGACTTCGGGCAAGTCCTTCACCCTTGGGAGCCCCAGTTTCTGAGTCTGGAAAACGGGGAGAATCAGGCTGACCTGACCTGGCTCACAGGGGTGCTCAAGAATGGAGTCCCAAGTGCAGGCTCCCAGCCTCCCCAGGATGGTATCACCACCTCCCCCAGCTGTTCAGCCTGGGCAAGGGAGGCAGGGACCACAGGAGGACAAATCCTGGCTGTGGTCCCCCGGGGGGGGGGGACAGTGAAGGCTGGAGGAGGCAGAGACCTTGCCCCTACAGTCATAGCAGGGCTGGGGGGTGGAGGGGAGACAGGCTGATACAGGCCTATTGGCTCCTTGCCCAGCCAAACACACACGCACACCTTCAGCAGTCCAGGGTAGGGTTAGAGTTCCCAGGAACCTACAGAGTCAGCTGTCTCCACCTCCCCATCAAGGAGGACCATTGGGCTGCCGTCCTTTGCTCCATTTTGAATGCACAGGAATATAGAAATATGTGAAGTGTTGGATTTCCAGGCCTCCACCCCCAGCCTGGGGAAGGAGTAGTTATCTGTAGATGAGGGGGATGCTGGCTTCTCGGGACTTTGGAACCATCCCAGTGGAATGTCTCACTCTCTCCCAGGCTCCCTGCCCCTTGGGGTCCCACTTCATCCCTGAAGAGAGCACAAAGATAGCTGTGACTCTGCCCCTACCCTCAGGGTGCTCCTGGTTGAGCTGGATCAGGAAACACCCAGGCAGAGAACTCACATCTGAACCTTTCTTCTTCTTTAACTGATGGCCACTGTCCTCCCCAAGGCTGGCAGTACCTGTAGACCCTGTTGAGCCCTCATGACTGCCTTGGCTCGGTCTTGGGGGTGTGAGGTCCTCTGTGGGTGGCTCTGCCTGGATCCAGCCTCTTGCACCCCCAGCAGCTGCAATGGGCACTTGCTGTCCAGAGGAGTGGCCAACAGTGCTGAGCGAGGGTGGCTGAGCTACCCATAGTGTATGTACCACACGGGAACATTAGTATAGATCAGGCTGCTGGCTTTCGAGTCCCTTTTGGGGACATCTGCAAGCCCCCGATGGCATCAGGGTTGTCTAGTGTCAGTTCTCTATCTCTAACCAGGGGCGCTTGGCTGCCCAGAAGGCCAGATCAGCAGGACCCTCTCCCTCTCCCCTTCCAGGTGGCTTCAGCAGATTCCAGGCCGAGTGCCCTCACCTGTGTGAGACCAGCTTCAACAGTCGTGGTGGCCCAAGCACAGCCCCGGTGCCCAGCCCAGTGGTGGGGCTGGGTGGCCTGTGCCTGGGCTCCGACTGCTCCGATGCGGAATCTGAGCCCGACCGTGACTCCATGAGCTGTGGCCTGGATTCGGAGGGTGGCACACCCCCCCCAGGGGGGCTGCTGCCATCCTTCCCCGTCCAGATCCTGCCCAACCTCTACCTGGGCAGTGCCCGGGATTCGGCCAATGTGGAGAGCTTGGCCAAGCTGGGCATCCGATACATCCTCAATGTCACCCCCAACCTCCCTAACCTCTTCGAGAAGAACGGCGCCTTTCACTACAAGCAGATCCCCATCTCAGACCACTGGAGCCAGAACCTGTCCCAGTTCTTTCCAGAGGCCATTGCGTTCATTGGTAAGTCCACCCTGCCCTCCCCCTCCTCCCTCTCACCTCCCCCCAAAAGCCTGGCTCCTAGCCTCTCCCATATCTTCCCCCTCTCCCTCACGAGGGTTCCTCCCAGGCTTAGCTGCCATCCCCAGAGCCCAGAGCCAAGACGGCACTTCTGGGGTCAAGCAGTGCTGGGCCAGCTCCTAGAGGCTGTCAGTGAAAGCTCCAGGACTCCTCAGGCCGGGCAGGGCTCCCAAGCTGAACCTAGCCAGGGCCGCCTGGCTTGGAGGGCAGGGCGGGGACTATAAGGGCCCCTCCGGAAGGCCACTGGCCTGCACCTCACACTGGCCCCCACTCTGCTTTCTCATAGATGAGGCCTTGTCCCAGAACTGTGGGGTGCTCGTTCACTGCCTGGCAGGAGTCAGCCGCTCTGTCACCGTCACCGTGGCCTACCTCATGCAGAAGCTCCACCTCTCACTCAACGATGCCTATGACCTTGTCAAGCGGAAGAAGTCTAACATCTCGCCCAACTTCAACTTCATGGGGCAGCTGCTGGACTTCGAGCGCAGCCTGCGGCTGGAGGAGAGGCGTGCACGGGAGCAGGGCAGCGGGGGGCAGGAGTCGGCTGCCTCTGACCCGCCCTCTTTCTTTACCACCCCCACCAGCGACGGTGTCTTTGAGCTGGACCCCACATAGAGCCCCTCCCTGCCCCTCAGTGGGTGCTCTGGACCACCCATGTGTTGGGGGGAGAAGGGGAAGCAGCAGGGGGCTCAGTTGTAAGCAGGGTGGTTGGGGGGGAAGCGCAATACCTCATGCGGGGGCTGTGGGAAGAGGCAGGAGCCAGGAGCCCCTCCAGGGTGGCTGCAGGGAGACCTGTCCTACCCACTTGAAACATCCACGGGAATCCTATTAAATGTGCCTATGGGCCGGGCCCGGGGCCACGGGCCTGACCCGCGCCGCTTTCAGGCGGAACTGTGCTCCAGATCCTGCCTCTTCTGCGACTGTTATTTTTTTCTTTGGGGGGATGGGGGTTCCCATTCCGAGGGACCATTCCAGGTGGCTGCCTGTTCCCCAGGCCCAGGCCCCGCATGTTCAGCCAACACGGCTGAGCCCTGAGCCTGCCTGTGGTTTCCTTCTTTAGGAAGGGCGTGTGCCTGCTCTGGCCACCTCATTTGCCACAAGGACCTGCTCCCAGTCCCATCCCTGTCCCCAAATGGCTACTTATGGGGAGGGGTTCACCACCACCACCACCAACGTAACCTCCCTGCTTCTCTGCCGAGGGCTTGGGCCTCTTGGGGCTGGGGTCCTCCCAGGGGATGTAGACTCAGAGGTGCAGTGGCTCCCCAGCATCCACAGGGACAGCTCCTCTCTGTGGCTCCTTGCTGGGCAGCGCCATAGGGGAGGACGCTGACCAAGGAACCACTGGGCGGCTTCCCAGCCGCACATCTGGCACCCTGACTGTTTATCCACTTGACATTTGAAAAGATGCTTTTTTTCCTCTTCCCCCAGATGTCTTGATGGGATCACTGGGGCTCTTTGTGACTGAGGGTGGTCAGACTGCCGCCGGAGGAGATGGGGTCTCAGAGCAAGAGCTGGGGGTGGAGGAGGGGCAGAAGAAGGCCTGGATTTTGCTGCTGTGGGTCCCACATGACCACAGTTATTTTGCGGGGTGGGGAAAAGGCCGGGCTGCATACACACATGGTCATTCATTGCAGCGCACACCCCTCGTGGGCAACAGGCATGCATGTGTGCGTGTGTGTGTTGGCGCTCACACGCGCATGCTAGCCTGCTTACACCCAGGGCCAGCAGTCCCTGCAGTGGGACTATCCCACCCTTGGGAATCCACATCACAGTTGTTTTCTTTCATTGTTCCTGAATAAATGGTTTATGTAGGATACTGAACAGAGGGAAGCTGCTTCCTGAGCACCTTGGAGGGTTTGGGGGAAGGAGGGGAGGGAGGCCACCCCAACCCCATGTCATCATTTTCCATCTGGCGCCCACACGCCTGTTGGCCTAACGTCTGGCCGAGTCTCTTGTTCACTCACGACCCATCGAGCCCCTGCTCTGTGCCCCACAGAGCTAGGGACTAGGACACAGCAGTGAGCCAGAGGCCTGCCGCTCGGAGATAACTTCCCGCTAAACAGACCCCCATGAAGCAGTAAATGACGCCAGGTGTCCAGTGCGGCAGGGAGAGTAGAGGAGCAGGGACCCAGAAGTGACCACGGAGTTTGGCAGAGCCCTGAGACTCGGTGTGGAGTCAGACCCAAGCCTCAATATGAGGTGACAAGAGCCACAGAAGGACCTGAGCTGGGGAGGGACACAGACAGACTTGTGCATCCAAGCACGTGTCTCTCTGGCTGACACAGTGTGGAATTTGGCCTGCAAAAGCTCAGGCTGGAGGCAGGGAGAGCCTGCAGAGGCCACTGGGCCACATAAGGTGACAGATGGGGCTTGCTCCTCTCTGGCCTCCCAGCCTCAGCTCTGGACACCTCCAGTGCCTTCTGCACACCGTAGGTGAAGTGGTCTTTCTAAAGCCATGATTCTCAACCACAGAGACACGGCAGGAAGTGGAAGGGAAGCTGGAGGGTGGGTGGGGACAAGTGCAGTATGAGAATGCAGTGGGGACTTTGTGAGCAATGTGGACCATGTGTCCAGAGAAACCCCCTTGGTCCAGAACCCCTAAAATGCAGGATGAAATCTAAAAGCATGTTTGAATGAATGGCTGAGCTGGTGGGAAAATAAGAGAAAGACTCCGAAGTCAGAAATGACGAGGATCCTTGAGTCCAGAGGAGTGAGCCAGCTCCAGAGCTACATCTGTCCCAAGGGCATCTACACCCAGGAGCCAGAAACCTGGGGCCGCCTTTATTCCTTCAACACCCTCCTCCTGTGGCTTTCTGGACACCACCCCCTGGAGCTGGGAGATGACACCTGGGCTCCCCCATAAAGCCAGGACTTTTGAAGAGCAATGTTCTCAATAGGTGTAGTCAGCAGAACACTGGACCCCCAAAGATGGCCACATCCCAATCCTGGGACCCTGTGAATATGGCACCTTATAGGGCAAAAGGGACTTTGCAGATGGAGTGATTAAGTCAAGGATCTTGAGATGGGGCTATAGGATTATCCGAGTGGGCCCTAAACGTCTTCACATGCACCTTTATAAGGGAAAGAGGGAGGCAGGAGAGTGAGAGGAGATGTGACGATGGAAACAGGGGTTAGAGCCAGAGAGAGATTGTAAGATGCTACGCTGCTGGCTTTGTAGTTGGACGAAGTAGTTGCAAACCAAGGAATGCAGATGGTCTCTAGAAGCTGGAAAAGGCAAGAAAATGGATTCTTCCCTCAAGCCTCCTCAAGGAATACAGACCTGCTGACACCTTGATTTTAGCTCAGTGAAATCTATTTTGGATTTCTGACCTTCATAACTGTAAGATAATAAATTTGTGTGGTTTTAAGCCACTAAGTTTGTGGTAATTTGATAACAGCAGCAACAGAAAACTAACAATTGGTGATCTAGAAAAAAGAATACCCCACAGAAAGAGGTGAGGATGTTTGCTTATCTTGACCTTGGGTCTGGGTGGAAGTGGAAAAAAAGGAAAATGTTGCCCCTGAGAATTCATAGCCACAAGCTAAAGTTTTAGTTTACAGTGGTCTAGGCATAGAGGAGTGGATGCTCCGGAATTTCTCTCTTGGAGGGACTTACGGACAGCAATCTGGTTGGGGAGACGGCTCCATTTTTGCCTTGAAGCTGCATCTGATTAGCTTGCACACAGATTTTACTTAGATTGTGATAGCCCAATAAAAATAGCAAAGTTTAAAAAATACATTTTTTAAAAGTTGTAAATGAAGTGGTCTGGAGGGAGTATTGCCCATGAGTGCATGGTAGAAGCAAGCATAAATCCTCTGTGCAGGGATGTCCTTTAAATACAGGCCTCAAAGAATTCCTATAGAAGAATTTTAAATATGTAATGAAAAAAAATTGCAAAATGTACGAGAAAACAAGCCACCATGCATGAGAGAAACATACACACATATAAATTTAGGTATCAATCATGCAAAGACAGCAGGTTTTGAAATTATATGACACAAATATAAAATAAGTATGATTAATATGTTTAAAGAAATTAAAGGAAGTATCAAAAGTATAACAAAAGAATAAGAGATTATAAAATGACCAGGTACCATTGAAAGATGCCCAAATAAAACTTCTAAAACTGAAAAATATAATAACCGAAATTAGAACTTCACAATATACGTTAAACAGCATATTAAGCAAAGCTGGAGAGAGAATTAGTGAACTGGAAGATGGATTCAAAGAAATTATCCATTATGCAGGACAGAGTGACAAAGAGATAGATTGAGGTCACAGAAATATTTAGTTGAATTTCTAGAAGAAAAAATTAAAGATAATAGGGAATATGCAATATTAAAAAAGAAAATGGCTGAGAATTTTCCAAAATTGATGAAAGACACTGTGGAAGAGAATGCTCAGTATCCCGCAGTATCCATTCTCCCTTCCCGCTTTTAGAAATAAAATCCCCAAAGTTTAATAGGACATCTGGCTTTCCAGCTAGAAACTTTATTTCTCATCCTCCCTTTCAGCTAATTGTAGCCATGTTCTAACATGCTGTCTACTTTTTCCATTAGAGCCCTTAGCATATTAATCATAGTATTTTAAGTTGCTGGTCTGATATTTACAACATCCATACCATATCTGAGTCTGGTTCTGATGCTTGCTCTGCCTCTTCAAAATGTGTTTTTTGCCCTTTAGCATGCCTTGTAATTTTTTGTTGAAAGCCGGACCTGATGTCCTGGGCAAAAGGAACTGCAGTAAGTAGGCCTTTAGTAATGCCTGGTGAGGTGTTGGGGGAGGGGAAGCCTTCTATAGTCCTACGATTAGGTCTCAGTCTTTCGGTGAGCCTGTGCCTCTTGGCTGTAACCTTTACAAATGCTTCTTAGATTCCCCCCCTCAAGGTGGGATAGGATGGCTAGAGTGCACTGGAGTTGGTTATTTTCCTTCCCCCAGGTCTGTTAGACTCTGATAAAACCCTAATAAGTCAGGCTCTGGTATAATAGTTTGTTTGGAGGGTGGGCCTTGTTAACAACAAAATGTTCTGGTGTATTTCAAAATGTCTACCTTCCCCCTCCCACTGCCAGAAGCATGAGGAGATTTTTCTCCAATGTTCACTGTGAGAATCTGGTAGGGCTCCTGGAGGTAAAATTCACAAAAGTGTGGGAGGAACCCTAAGACTGGGCCCCCCCTGGAGTTTTTAGCTCTCAGACTTGTCCACACTGTGCCTCCAGCAATTCATCAATTACAGTTCATGTTTTCCTACCCTAGCACTGTTCCTGCTCAGGGGTTTCTGCTCTGGTAAGTTGTCATTCTTTGTATCTGCCTGTCTGTCTCTCCAGTTTTGGGAGCAGTGGTTCACCCTGTGACTTCAATTCGCTTATGGATCTAAGAAGAGCTGTTGATTTTTCAGTCTCTTCAGTTTTTTGCTTGTTAGCATGGAGTGATGACTTCTAAGCTCCTTACATGCTGAACCAGAAACTAGAACTCCCGTGGCTCTAGTTTGATTGATTGGCTGACTTTTATCATTACAGATTACATTTTTATGTTTCTTCTACGTCAGTCAGAAAGTCTGGGTGGTGGAGTTTGCCTAATTTGTTTCCTTTCTCTCTGGTACCACAGAGTCTTCGCTGACTGTTGTCCATCTGAAAACGGTTCATATATTTTGCCAAGTTTTCCAGTTGTGTATGGTGGGAGGGTAATTCTGGACCCTGTTACTACCTCATGGCCATATTAGTATTGAATAACTTTAAGTTTTGTTAAGATAAACTATGCATGCTAAATTTTCTAAAGTAATTTCTAAAAGAATATAGAGTGTACTACTTCCAAACTATTAGAGGAAAAATATATAATAATGAGGGAAAATCTCAATCCAAAAGAAGTCAAAAAAGGAATAAAGAAACAGAACCATTGGAATAAATAGAAAGTATAAAATAAAATTTTAGAAATTAATCCAAACATCACTAAGCAAAATAAATAGACTAAATTCTCCAGTTAAAGACAGGATTTTAAAAAATCCACCTATATGCTGTTTATAAGAGCTACAACTAAATGATAGGACCAAGAAAAGATATATATAGTGAAAGGGCAGGACTTCCAGCTATGGCTAAGTGACAAGCTCCCTAAAAAAGCAGCCATAAAGCTGGACAAAATTGACAAAACAACCTTTATGATCTGGAAATCAACCAAAGGTATATATTAAACCAAGAAGCTGAACTTTGGGAATCTGTGGCATTCTGGCCTACAGCTGCTCTCATCTCTACCAGCTTGGTTTGGAATGGAGGTTCTGCCAAGGCAAGGCAGCCCATGAAGATCAGCAGCTTCTCTGCCTAGGTTTGAAGAGGGCTAACTCAACTTGGAGTAGTGGGCAATATTCACACGCAGGGGCGCTGTCAGTAGAAGTGACTTCTCAGAGGCAGGCCAGCAGGGGAGGGCCAACAACTCAGCTCTACTAGACTGAAGTTGTGAATGTGGTTGAGGCAAGAATATTCTTGGCTAACTGGAGAATGGAGAGGTCACAAGCTCTTCATGCTCTGTTGGATTACCTTGAGGCTATGTACATGTATATAGGAGACTCAAAAGGATCCAGTGGAAAGAAAATCCAGGGCAGACCCGAAAAGAGCCTGAACATTGAAAGAACTCCCCTACCCACACACAGATCCATCAGCAGAGTACACAAGCCTTACTGGTGCAAGATGTTTGAGCACAGTTTCTGTCTAATCATTGGCTGGCCACTAAGCTAGGCAGATACAGAGGCAGCCCCTGAGAAACCAGGCTTAAAATTTTAAACTAGAATATTTTTTAAAAACTAAGCAAAGGAACTAGTGACTGCACACTGCAGGGGGACAGATTTCACAGTTTTAATGCAGAAAAGTTACACAACAAAGAAACAAGTTACAAAACACACACATATACACAGAGCAAAAACAACAAAGTCTAGAGGGAAAGGGAATATCAGAATCCAGAGTTACTTGAAAATATTATCTAAAATGTTCAATGTTCAACAAAAATATTACAAGACATGTAAAGAAACAGCAAAGTGTGACCCACATTCAGGAAAACAATTAGTCAATAGAAACTGTCTCTGAGTGTTCTGAGATATTGGAATTAGCAGATGAAGACTTCAAAGGAGTTATTATAGATATGTTCCAAGTACTAAAGAAAACCATGTTTAAAGAGTTAAAGGAAAATATGGCAACAACGAATCAACAAATAAAGATTCTCAATAATGATATAGAAATTATGAAAAAATGACTAAATAGAAATCATGGAGTTGAAGAGTAAAATAACTGAAATAAAAACTTTTCTAGAGGTATTCAAGAGCAGGTTCAAGATGTCAGAAGAAAATATTAATGGACTTGAGAATAGATCAATATAAATTATCCAATCTGAAGAACAGAAAGAAAAATGATTGAGCCTTACAGGCCTGTAGAACAAGATCAAGCATACAAAAATATATGTAATGGGAGGCTTTGAAGAAGAGGAGAAAGGGAAAGAGGCAGAATAAATATTTGAAGAAATAATGGCAGTAACATCCAAAATTTTATGAGAAACATTAATCAGATCCAAGAATTTCAATGAACCCCAATTAAGGTAAACACAAAGAGAGCTAATCATAGACACTTCATAGTCAAACTGTTGGAAGCCAAAGATAGACAATTTTGAAAGCAATAGGAGGGAGCCAGCCCTGGTGGCACAAGCCGTTAAGTGCGCATGCTCCGCTGTGGCAGCCTGGGGTTCGCCGGTTCGGATCCCAGGCACGCACTGTCATACCGCTTGTCAGGCCATGCTGTGGTGGCGTCCCATATAAAGTGGAGGAAGATGGGCATGGATGTTAGCCCAGGGCCAGTCTTCCTCAGTAAAAAAAGACGAGGGTTGGCAGATGTTAGCACAGGGCTGATCTTCCTCACCAAAAAAAAAAGAAAGAAAGAAAGCAATAGGAGAAAAATGACCCATGTAGAAGGGGACCACAATAAAATTAACAGTTAACTTCTCATCAGAAACAATGGAGGCCAAAAGACAGTGGAATGACATAATTAAAGAGCTGAAAGAAAAAAAATACTATCAATCAAAAATTCTATATCTGGCAAAACTAGACTTTAAAAATTGAAGGTAAAAAAAAAAAGACATTCCCAGATAAACAAAGACTGAGAGAATTTATTGCTAGTATATTACTTTACAAGAAATACTAAAATAAGTCCTACAGGCTGACACCAGTTAGTAACTTGAATTCACAGGAAATGAAGAGCAGCAAAAATGGTTAATATGTGGGTTAATATAGAAGTCTCTCTTAATATATTTTTCCTCATTTCTTCTCTTAACTTCTTTAAGAGACATAAGATTATATAAAGCAATAGCTATAACACTGTATTGTTGGGTTTATAACCTATATAGATGTAACATACATGATATTAATAGACAAAAGAAGAGGAAACGAATGAAGCTCTATTGGAGCAAAGTCTCTACATTTTACCAAAATTAAGTGAGTGTTAATATGAAGTAGATTGTGATTTCTTAAGATGCATATTGTAATGCAATTGCAATTCAAAAAATATATAGTTAAAAAATCAACAGAGGATATGGTGGTACACTAAAAAATATTTAACACAAGAGAAAGTAGTCAAGAAAAGAGGAACAAAAAAGACAGGAGATATATAGAAAACAAATGGCAAGTGTAAATCCAACCATATCAATCATTACATTAAATGTGCATTGTCTAAACATCCCAATCAAAAATCAGAGATTCAAAAAAGCAAGATTCAATTCACTATATATTGTTTACAAGAGACAAATCTTAGATTCAAAGACACAAATAGACTGAAAATTAAAGAAGAGAAAAAGATATATCATGCAAGCAGTAACCATAAGAGAGCTGGAGTGGCTATATTAATATCAGATAAAATAGACTTTAATACAAAAGCTATTATTAGAGAAAAAAAGAGACATTTCATAATGATAAAAGAGTCAATTCATCAGAAAGATATAACAATTATAAACATATAAGCATTTAACAACACAGCCCCAAAATACATGAAGCAAAAACTGACAGAATCAAAAGAAGAAAGAGACAATTCAACTATGATAGTTGGAGATTTCAGCACGCCACTTTCAAAAATTGATAAAACTAGAAAGAAAATCAGCAAAGATAGAGAAAACTTGAACAACAGTATCAACAAATTTGACCTAGCTGAAATCTAGAACACCCCACTCAACAAATGCAGAATACTCACTCTTTTCAAATACACATGGAACATTCTCCAGGATAGAACATAATCTAGGCCATAAAACAAGTGTCAATGCATCTAAAAGAATTGAAATAACACAAAATATGTTCTCTGACCACAACAGAATTAAATTAGAAATCAAAAAGAAAGAAAGAAAGAAATCTAGGAAATTTAAAAATATTTAGGGGCCAGCCTGGTGGCACAGCAGTTAAGTGTGCACACTCCATTTTGGCGGCCCAGGGTTCACAGGTTCAGGTCCCAGGCATGCACCGATGCACCACTTGTCAAGCCATGCTGTGGCTCTGTCCTATATAAAGTAGAGGAAGATGGGCACGGATGTTAGCACAGGGTCAATCTTCCTCAGCAAAAAGAGGAGGATTGGCAATGGATGTTAGCTCAGGGCTGATCATCCTCACAAAAAAAAAATTAAAATATTTGGAAATTGAACAACAAATTTCTAAACAACCCACAGGTCAAAGAGAAAAACTACAAGGAAAATTAGAAAATACTTCTAACAGAATGAAAGTGAAAATACAACATATCAAAGTTATGGAATGCAGCTAAACCAGTACTTAGAAGGAAATTTATAGCTTTAAATGCCTATACCAGCAAAAACAAAAGTTTCAAATCAATAGCCTAATGATCTACCTTAGTAAAGCAGAAAAAGAAAAACAAATTAAATCCAAAGCAAGAAGAGGTAAGATTAGTGCAGAAATGAATGAAATAGAAAACAGAAAAACAATTGAGAAAATCAGTGAAAACAGAAGTTGGTTCTTTGAAAAGAACAACAAAATTGATCTTACTTACACTGATCAAGAAAAATGATTACCAAGATCAAGAATGAAAAGGGAGACATTACTACTGACCTATAGAAATATAAAGGATTTTAAGGCAATGTTTTGAACAACTTTATCCCAACAAATTAGACAATTCAGATGAAATGGACAAATTCCTAGAAAGACACAAATGACTAAAATTGACTTTAAAAGAAATAGAAAATCTGAATAGACTTATAACAAGAAAATAAGTTGCATTAGCACAGTCATCTCTCGGTATCTGCAAGGGATTGGTTCCTGAACCCCCGAGGATAGCAAAATCTGTGGATGCTCAAGTCCCTTAGTCAGCCCTCCATATCTTCGGATTCCGCATCCATGGATGCAACCAACCAGGCATCGTAAACAAAGTACAGGATCTGAGGTTGGTTGACTCCTCAGATGTGGAACCCACAGATACAAAGGGCTAAATGTAATTGAAAATCTTCCCACAAAGAAAATACAAGCCCAGAAGTCCTCACTGGTGAATTCTATCAAATAATGCAACTGAAAACATAAGTCCACACAAAAATTTGCACAGATATAATCATAGTAGCATTATTTACAATAGCCAAAATGTGGAAACAACACAAATGTCCATCAATGGATGCACGGACAAACAAAACTATGGTCTATCCATACAATGGAACATTGTTCAGCTATAAAAAAGAATGAAGTACATGCTACAACGTGAATGAACCTTGAAAACTCTATGCTAAGCATAAGAAGCCAGATACAAAGGGCCATATATTGTAGGGTTCCATTTATGTGAAATATCAGAATAGGCAAATCCACAGAGACAGGAAGTAGAGTAGTAGTTGCCAGGGGCTAGGGGTGGGGATGGGGGTCGGGGAAAATGGGGAGTGACCACTAATGGGTACAGGGTTTTCTTTTGGGATGAGGAAAATGTTCTGGAATTAGATTGTGGTGATGGTGCACAACTTTGTAAATATACTTAAAATCAATAAATTGTACATTTTAAAGGGTGAATTTTACATATATGAATTTTATCTCAATAAAAAACAAATTTTAAATTTGAAAGGAAAAAGACTGAATAAGAAAAACCAGGCAAATATTAATCAAAAGAAACTTTCTTTGAGAGCTTCTGCAAGGCAAATGAAACCAGAATCAAAACGAAAAGACAGGGCCAGCCCCATGGCTTAGTGGTTAAGTGTGCGCGCTCTGCTACTGGCGGCCCGGGTTCGGATCCTGGGCGCGCACCGACTCACTGCTTCTCCGGCCATGCTGAGGCCACGTCCCACATACAGCAACTAGAAGGATGTGCAACTACGACATACAACTATCTACTGGGGCTTTGAGGAAAAAAAGGAGGAGGATTGGCAATAGATGTTAGCTCAGAGCCAGTGTTCCTCAGCAAAAAGAGGAGGATTAGCATGGATGTTAGCTCAGGGCTGATCTTCCTCACAAAAAAAAAAAATAAAATAAAACAAAAAGAAACTCCCCAGCTGGGAGAAAGTATTTGCAAAGCATATATCTGACACAGTTAATCTCCATAATATATAAAGAACTCACACAACTGAACAACAGAAAAACAAACAACCCAATCAAAAAATGGGCAGAGGATATGAACAGACATTTTTCCAAGGAAGATATACAGATGGCCAATAGGCACATGAGAAGATGTTCAACATCACTAATCATCAGGGAAATGCAAATCAAAACAATGCTAAGATATCACCTTACAGCCATTAGAACAGCTACAATCACCAAGACAAAAAACAACAAATGTCGGAGAGGTTGTGGAGAAACGGGAACTCTAATTCACCGCTGGTGGCAATGCAAACCAGTGCAGCCTCTACAGAAAACAGTATGGAGATTCCTCAAAAAATTAAAAATAGAAACACCTTATGATCCAGCTATCCCACTACTGGGTATCTACCCAAAGAACCTGAAATCAACAATCCAAAGAGACTTATGTCCCCCTATGTTCATTGCAGCATTATTCACTACAGCCAAGAAGTGGAAGCAACCCAAGTGTCCCCCGACTGATGATTGGATCAAGAAGATGTGGTATATACATACAATGGAATACTACTCAGCCATAAAAAAAGACAAAATCGTCCCATTTGCAACAACATTGATGGACCTGGAGGGTATTACGTTAAGCGAAATAAGCCAGACACAGAAAGACAAACACCCCATGATTTCACTCTTATGTGGAAGATAAACCAACACACGGACAGAGAGAACTGTTTGGTGGTTACCGGGGGCAAGGGGGGTGTGGGGTGGGCACAAGGGGTGAAGGGACGCATTTATATGGTGACTGACAAAAAATAACGTATGAGTAAAATTTCAGAGTGTTATAAATTATTATGACATCAATAAAAAAAAACTTTCTTTGCTATGTTACATTAGACAAAGTAGATTATAAGGCAAAAGCATTACTAGTATTAATGCATGTCACCACATTTTGATCCAGTATTCAACTTACCTGAAATATATAGCAATTCTAAAGTCATCGGCACTTACCCTAACTTAGAAATACATAGAGCAATGGTTGAAAGAACTACAAAGATAAACTGAGAAAAAGCAATCAGGCCTCTCCTCGGGGCATCATGGGAAGGAGGCTCAGCCCCCTGGTGTGAGGGGAACCATCAAAATCTCCATGGGGCCCAGGGAGGGGATTTGGAGATGAAGTTTTTATATTTATCAAGAGGAGCCAGAGAAGTTTGAAAAATACTGAAAAACTCTCTTAAAGCAAACATCTGATCCTGTCACTGCCTTGCATAAACTCTCCAGTGGCTCCCCAGTGCCATCTTGAGAAAGTTCACTTTCCAGGCTGATCTCTAGCCACTACTCACAACTACCCTCACTCAACCAATGCAAGCTATTTGTTATTTCCCAAACACTCTATACTTCGTGCCTTGCCCACCTGAGGAGACAGGGATGCCTGGATGAAGCTGGAGTTGGGTAGAGTATATGGCTGCCATGTCATGTGCCCACTGCGTAGCTTAGAGTCCCAGCAGGGGCCTGGCTTGACCCCTTCATCTCCTGAATTGGCCTGCTTCTCTCCTGGGGGGTGGAGGGGGCATCCTCGACTCCCTCACACCGTCCCCCCTTTCAGTCCACCACGGACTCCATCTTTCCAGTACCACTTCAGCTGCCTCAGCATAAGCTCTCTACGTCCCCCGCAGGGCTCCCAGACATGTCTCCCTGCCGCCAACCCTGCCCCACTTCCTGGCTGTCCCTCACACTGAACTCCAGAAGGATCTATCTAGGACCCAGATCCCATGCCCCATCTCTGCCACTGTAGAAAGACCTCCTAGGTTCCCATTTCACGGGGAATTTAATTAAATGAAATCGAGGCGCAGAGGACGTTAAAGATGACAAAACCACCTGCAAGGCCCAAACTCAAATTCAGGGCTGTCCCCGCCCCTCACCCCTTCTCTTTCCTCACACTGACAGAAGAACTCTACCGTCTTTTCCTCAAGTCCCCACACGGTCCTCGTGTTCCCAGGGAACCCTCCTCACTTGCACAGAGGCAGGCAGGATGGTGGAGCGCAAGGCTATGTGGCCTCGCCTCAGTTACTCGGCCTGTCTATGCCTCAGTTTCCCCATATGCAAAGTGGAGGCGATGATAATGGGAGTAGCTACCTCATAGTGGAGGTTCGAGTTAATATACATGAAGCTCTCCGAAACAGTGCCCAGCACACAGTAAGGGCACAATAAAGAGTGACCATCAAGGTAATCCTTTTGATCAGCTATAGAGCTAGATCCACATTTGCAAAGAGAAGGGTGAGAAAAAAGTCTCTTTCAGCCCCTTCAGGTACCTCAAACTCACCATGTCCAACGCCAATCTCACTGTCTCTCCCCAAACCCACTCCAGTGAACCCCTCTTGGCAAATGGTTCCACGGTCCACTCAGAAACACATGGGCCACCCCAGGCCCCCTCTCCTTCATTCCCCACCCCCAACCCATCACTGATGCTTAAAGAGCTCCCAGGACCACCACCAACCCCATCTCCCTGTCCCCACTATGGCCCCATAGGTTGAGCATCCCCAGAACCCCTGCCACCCACAGGTTTTATCCAACATGGAGTGTGTGACTGACCCTGTGTGGCCCAGAGCGAGGAAGACAGCTTCCTCTCTTGACACCCACAAGGGCTCCCCCCTCAATTCTGGTGTGGTCCCTGACAGCCCGGGAAGGCCACCCGCTGGACCCTGCTCCTGACTCACAGCACCTGAGTTTTCCAGCTGCCCAAGCTCAGCAGCTACCCCAGGCCAGATTAGGGCGCTCTCTGGCTACACGCCCTCCAGTGGCTCGCCGTTGCTCAGAGACGAAGGCCCTACTCTCACCCTGCCAGGCTCTGGTTAGCCCGGTGCCTCCAGCAGGCCACCTCGGCCTGTTGTTCTCTGAGCCCAAAATGCTCTCACGGCGTCCCCTCAGCTCCCTCTCCATCCCTGCATCTCTGCATCTGCCTGAACCAGTCCTTTCTCTCTCCCAGGCCGCACATCTCACGGCCTAGGTGGTCCAAAGCTATCCTCTCACAAGCTGCCCCTTTGGACGGGAAGGGCTCAAAGGGATGACGAAAGGATGCCACCTCTGCTTGACCTGGGGGACCCCCTCTCTTCCCACTCCCAGATGGGCAAGGCAGAATCTCTCCCCCAAGTGAGGACTTCCCCAGGGAGGATTTTGGGGGGCAGTGGAGGAGAGGAATAGTTTTAAGCAGCTGCCCCAGGTGCTGAAGGAGCAAGAGGTGGCTGATGGACATCGACAGACGTGACCATGGTGCCGCCTGCTGGCCGGAGGCCAAACTGCACCCTGTGTCACGGCAGCTGGAGCTAGGGCCCAACTCTGCAGCGACGATCTGGCCACAGGCCTGGGCTGGAAGGGCTCGCTGAGTCTCTGACTGAGTGCAATTCCTTCTGGAAGGCTGGTGCTGCTGCTCCTGCTACTTTCACCACGCAGATCATCCCTATCATCCGAGTAAGCCCACCTCTCCACGACAGGGCCTCCTCCAGGATGGCAGGCACCTTGTCCAGTGGGCCCAGTGCCTGGCACAGAGCAGAGGCCCAATCAATATTTGACGGACAAAACAAGAACAAATAGGTGTCGTGGGAGTCCAGTGTAAATGAATGAAAAGATAGGAAGGAGAATCAGCAAAGGGAACGTTGGTGAAGATATCCAAAGTGGCGGGACAGGAAATGACAAGGCCTCCAGTGGGGGGCTAAGAGAAGGCAGGACAGGTTGTTGGAGGTGAGGAGGTCAACCTGTTGAGACCCGGCCACGGCGCTGGCTGCCTGAGGTCCCCTGGACCGTGGGCAGAGAAAGGGGAGCAGGCGTGCTAGGACCGGATTGTGTCACCCCAAAGTCTGGAGCAAAGGATGGACTAGAAGGGGCCATGGAGATGAAGGAGGAAGCTGCCCATCCTTCTCCAGACTCACCCTGGGATTCAGGGGCTTGTGGTGGGTGTGCAGGGGGCAATGTGGAACAGGAAGGGGGTGGGAGGATGCTGGGAGCAGAAGAAGGCCACAGAGGGGCTCGTGGGTCTGGAAAGCAGCGGGCAGACACCCACCCTGGGCTGTGCCCACCGCCAGATCTCCAGAGGCACAGTGTACCCGGCTGCTCTCCTCGGTGGAAGCCAGGCCCCTTGGCTCCAACCCCGAATCTTGCTCCAGCCCCCACCCACCTCCAAGACCCAAGCCAGTTCTGCTTTGGACCTCACTGCCTCCCTTCAGGTCCCAAAGGTTGACAGGGAGAAGGGTCTTCTCCATGCTCTGCAACGGCAGCTGATGGGCAGCTGGGGCAGGGGCCACGTTGGGGAGGAAGGGATGGCCAGCTCTCCCAGAACTCTGATGGTGCTCCCTCTGTTTTGGCTGGGGCTGAAAAGTGACTAGGGGTCTTCACCTGATGGGTGCAGGAGAAAGGCCTAACGGGGCCAGGAAGGCTTGGGGCCCACCAAAGCAAGGCTCTGGAGCGCTGGCCCATCCAGAATGGGGCTGTGAGGGGCAGGCACCATGCAAACGAGAGGACTGGCCATCGCTCTTCACACCGGAAGCCATAGCCAACCCAGCCTGGGTCTCCCTGGGCCTGGAGCCCAGCAGTTCCAAAGCCGCACCACAGCACAGAGTAGAGGCCCCAGTGGTGCCCTCTCCTGGCCGAGGGGCCCCCCTCCACCTTCTGACACTGGGGTGCCCCAGCCTTCTGCACAAGGAGGTGTGCACAGGAAATGCTCTCCGTCTGGCCACAGCCACGGGAAGGGGGGCAAGTGGGGAAAGAAGGGAGAAGTTGGAGGAGACAGCCTGGGTCTCTGGCCCTCCTGGCTACAGCGCTCAGGCCTCCACTTGCCTGTGAGCCCTTCCCAGCATGTCCTTGCAGAGCATGGACACTGTAGCCCATCCCTGGGGGCCTGGAGATGGGGCTTCCTGAGCCCCCATTTGGCCTCCCACCACCCCCCTCTGCTGGCAGCCCAGCAGGCCTGAGCTGCCTCCATTTTCTCCCAGGAAGCCAGAGCCACACGCAGGCCGACCAACCCCTAGGGCAGAAGAGCTGGCCAACCCAGCTGCCTCTTGCTGGCACTTTGCAGGGCAGTAACGGGGGGGAAGTTTAGGTGGCGGTGGGAGGTCACACAGTGGGGTCCTTCCCACAGGTGACACCCATCCCCTCCACACTTGTCCCCCATCCCTGTCCCTTCCCCCCACCTCCAGCTCACCACTGGCCCATTGCTCTGTCTGTCTTTATTGATTTGGGGAAAACTGGAGGGCAGCTGGAGGACCAAGACACAAGCGGGCAGGACCACCCACAGCCAGCAAAGCACAGAACAGCGTGCAGGAAGGAGAGCCCCTGGAGCTTCTCTGGCTTCTAGAGGGAATGTGGCGGCAACAGGAGAGGGGAGCCCCTGCAGACACCTGGGCAACAGGAGAGCTTGGAGGGCAGACGGGGGTGGCCCGCTCCTGCCCCAGCGCCATGTGCCACACCCATGCATCTCCAACTCTCCAGCAGAAGGCAGCCCCTGGGTATGGGGGCGGGGGACTGAAAAGGTCCACAGGAAGGGAATCTCGGGGTCAATGCACTCGGCCTCGGCATCTGCCTGGGGTGGAGGGAGAGAGAAAAGCACAAGGAAAGGGGGCAGTCAGGAGGCGCCCCCGACCTGCGCTGTGCTCCCTGCTCCCAGTCAAGGTTCTCAGCAGTGGTGCCCACTGGGTCTTGGTACTGGGCCCCTCACGGATCCTCACAGTCCCCACAGTCACCAGCCCCCACTGGCGCCTCTCTCTTATTCTCCCTGAACCCCGACTCCTCCCCTCTGTTCTCTCTGCCCTCAGCCCTCTGCTCTGTGGGGCCCCATACCCCCTAAGTTCACCGAGGATCCACCTCCCAGTGGGTACAGGGCCCACCCCCACACACCTAGGCATCACCACTTGGGGGGCTGGTCAGTTCTGAGGCCTGGGTGGCTGTGGCGGGTCATCCTCTGCTCTGAGGCCTCCTCACCCTCTGGGCTCTGTCCCAGCTTCCGGATGTGGTGCAGGAAAGAGGTGGCATTGAATGCTCGCTGTGGGGAGAGAGGGGTGTCAGGCCGTGCCCCAAGACTTCAAAGACCACAGAGGCCACTGGCAGGCAGCCCAGTCAATCTCCCTGAGGCTGGGGTATGGGGCAGATGCTGGAGCCGGGTCCACAGGCCCCTCCCCACACTGACCTTCCAGTGGGTCCGGGCAAAATTTTTCTGGATCTGCTCGCTGACTGAGCCCAGGATGTCCTTGTCAAAGGCTGCGTCTCCAGAGATCCTAGGGGGAGCCTGAGGGTCATTGGGGTGGGAGGAGTCTCTGATGGTGTGGTTCCTCTGGTCCCAAGACAGCTTGGCAGAGGTCCCACTCACCAAAGATGCTGTAAGGCCTGTTGGCATGTGAACCTCTTCTGGGGGTCTCGCTCCAGAAGGTGCCGGATGAAGTCTTTGGCTGGAGCAGGAAGGCCAGGTCAGCCCACCCCACTCCCACCCCCCTCACCAGCCCCTCCCTGATCTCGGGGCCAGCCTCAAGTTCACCTGATTCTGAGATGTCATCCCAAAAGGGAGAGTCAAACTCGTAGCTGGCCCTCAGGATCTGGCTGAAGAGTTCAGGGTCGCTCTCGTCGTAGAAGGGGGGGTACCCACACAGCCTGGCACCCACAGATGAATCACCCAGCTGTCCAACCCTCCCCGACCCAGCAAGGGGCAGGCAGGCAGAAGAAGAGCCTTCTCGGTGCTCACTCACAGGATGTAGGAGATGACACCCAGGGCCCACACATCTACGGCCTTCCCGTAGGGTTTCTGCTCCAAGAGCTCCGGGGCTGGGGGCCAGAGACACACACCCACGTGCACCATCAACCCCAGGAACGACCCACCGCTTGCCCTGCCTCTGACACCCTGGCTCCCACAGGGTCCTCCAGCCCCCCTGGCCCCCAGCAAGCCTCAGGATGCCCCCATCACTTACCCACATATCCCGGGGTCCCACAGGCGGTGCCTAGCATGTTGCCAGCCTGGATTTTAGAGAGGCCAAAGTCGGAGACCATGATCTTGGAGTCCTCGAAGGGCGTGGCATAGAGGAGATTTTCAGGCTGTGACACACAGGTGCCAGAGAAAGCGCCAGGTCAGCCCTGGCACTGCCCCCAGGGCTGGGACAGGGCGGACTGCAGGAGCTGGGCACCCTCAAGTCCCCCAGACCCTTGGTGCACAGGGATGCTGGGCAAGAGCCAGGTGGGCGGGCAGGAAGGCAGGCACCTTGAGGTCGCGGTGCACGATGCCCAGGCTGTGCAGGTAGGAGACAGCACCAAGGACTTGGCCCACCAGGTGGCTGGCATCCTTCTCTGTGTAGGAGCCACGTTCCATGATGCGATCAAAGAGCTCACCCCCCGTCACCCTGGGGAGAGTGGAGGCTCAGTTGACCCAAGCCCCTCAGCCCCCACTTACTGCCCAGCCCCCACCCCCCAGCCTGCCCCTGTCCTCCTCACAGCTCCATGGCCAGGTAGAGGTGGGAAGGGCTCTCATGGACGTCCTCCAGAGCCACGATGTTGGGGTGGCTGACCCTGCAGTGGCAAGAAAAACCCCTTACAGGCCGCTGCAGCGCCCTGGGGCTCTCAGAGCCTAGGGTTGCTTTGTCTTGGGCCCCCAGGGAAGCTCTCCTCCCTCTTGTTTTCCTCCCACCTCTGCCCTCCTTCCCTACCATAGGCTGCCCCTGCATGGTCCAGCAGGCCAGAGCCCCAGGCCAGGCCTTCACAGCCCAGCCAGGGACCGACGCGCACCTGCGGAGCACTGCAATCTCGTTTTCCACCAGGGCCTCCTTGCCTCGAAGGGCCTTCTTGGGGATGCACTTGAGGGCGACAAGGTGTGAGGAGCCCCGCTCCTGGGCCAACACCACCTCAGAGAAGGCGCCCCTGCCGCAGAGTCCGGGGAGGCAGGAAGGGAGAGGGAAAGGAGAAGAGGAGGAGGAGGAGGAGGAAGAGGAGGGGGAGGAGGAGGGGGAGGAGGAGGGGGAGGAGGAGGGGGAGGAGGAGGGGGAGGGGAGGGGGAGGAGAGGTGGGGAGAGGAAGGGCCCTGTCCCTCCCATGTCCCATGACACCCATCCCGCCCCACACACACACACACTCCCACATTCATTGACACACGCTCACACACACATTCACTAACACCCACTCACACACACTCACGAGCCGAGCTTCTCCCGGATCTCATAGACGCTGCTGATGTCCTCCGTCTGTTTCTTGAGCAGCAGCATGTCTAGGGGGCGGGGGAGAAGTGGAGGGAGGCTCCCTGGGCAAGGGGCAGGCCCGTCCCCCACCCCAGACAGGGCAGTGCCTCGGCCACCCTCAGCGACAGCCCCACTCAGGAGCACAGGTTCCATTCACCCTCCCCCCAGCCCGGGTACATCTCGCTCCTCCCCCACCGCCCAGGTCTGCACTCCCAGCGAGGGCACCGCATACACTCCACCCCCCCCCCACTCCGAGATACGAGATACACGGCCACCAACCTGCGCCCCCCACCCTGGCACCCCTATGGCGATCAGAGCCCAGACACCCCCTCTCTGCCTCCACACAACCGAGTCAGCCATGATCGGCTGCCTTCCAGAAGGCTCCATGCACCCCCACCCCGGCCTCTCCGGTGGCCACCCCCATCCACAGCACCTAGAAGCGCCCCCCCCATTGCCCCCAGGCCTAGACCTGCCACGCACGGCCCAGAGCGCACAGGCTCGCGCCACCCAAGGCAGAAGCCCACCCGAGATGCACCTGCAACCCCCGCGCACAGCCGCCGGCCACGACCAGGGCCACGGCCACGGCCACCCACGCGGCCGCTCTGGCACAGCTCGGCCCTCGGCGCCTCGGGGCGGGAGGGATTCGGCAGCCGGGGCCCCCAGCGTCCCGAGCTGCGTGGGCCGCGCGCGTGCGGGGCGGGGGCGCGCCGGGTGTGACAGGTGTGCGTGGGGGCTGCGGCGGCCACTCAGGACCCCGCGCGCCCGAGCCCCGGAGCGCCCGGCGCGGACCTGGAGCCTGAGCCACAGCGTCACCTCGCGCAGTGGCCGCCGCGCCAAGCCCCCCGCCCGCGCCTCCTGGCCCCGCCCCCTCCGCGCGCGCCACCGCCGGCCGCTGGCGGCCGAGCGCGCGGTGGCCCAGCGGCTGCAGCGCTGCAGGGCGCCTTGTAAGGCAATCGGCCGGCCGCTACCGCCTCCCTCCTCAGTCATTCATACCGGTTCCCGCCTGCTCCAGCCCCCTGGCGGCCTAGCTGGGCCAGCCCCCGGGCCTTTGCACCACCAGTGTCCTCCGTCTGGAAGTCTCTTCACCCACATGTTGACATGGCTCTCTGCATGCCTTCGGGTCTCTGTTCTAATGTCCTCTGTGCAGACAGGCCGTCCAGGCCATTTGGTCTAAAACAGCCTCCTTCCCTAGCCCCAGCCTTGCCAAAGCCACTTCTGCCACTCTGGTCTGAGCCCCCATCAGCACACAGTTGGACAACAGCCACAGCCTCCTCACTGGGCTCCCTCTGCCTTCTGACCACACGAAGCAGCCAGAGCATTTGCTTTGAGAGCATGTCACCCTTGGTCTCCAAACCCTCCCCCAGATCTTCATGTCACTCCAAGTCAAAGCATGAATCCTCACAGTGGCCTAAGGGCTAGCTCTGCATGATGAGTGCCCCTTCCCCCCTCCTGCTCTGGCCCCTTTCCACCCACTGTCCCCCTTGCTCAAGCAGCTCCAGCCAGCTCCAGCCACACTGGCTTCCTAACTGGGCCTGAAACACACCACACACACCTGCCCCAGGGCCTTTGCACTTGCTGCCTCTTCACCTGGAATGCTCTTCACTCAGATATCTGCTTGGCTTGCTCCCTCACTCCATTAGGTCTCAGCTCAAATGTTACCTCCTCAAACAGGCCTCCCCTGCTCCCCCCATGCTCTAGTATATCATTCTGCCTGCCCTGTCTTCAGAACATCCAGCACGAAAAATCACCTTCTTTGTCTCGTCTTCCTCACCAGAACATTGGCTCCTGGAAAGTGTCTCTGCTGACCCGGCCCAGGGGAAGCGCTCAGGAAATGAGTGCTGAGTGACTGAATTCAATCCTTCACCCAACAATTAGTGGATTCCTCCCATCCAGTCCCATCTTGGTTCTGGCGCCCCTCCCAGGGGGTCCGGGCCCCACCAGGGATGGGGGAGATAGGTGTCCTGGCTGTTGACAGGAGCACAGCCCCACAGGCCAGTGCCACAGGGGCTCCACAGAGTCGCAGGGTCCAGGAGTGGCCTGCAGAATCCATCTTCACAGGGGTCTGTAGGCCCCTGGTGTGACACAAAGTCTTCAAGAGTGTCAACGGGGCAGGCAGAGGTTTTTAACAGTCATCTTTCCAGATGTACTCTGGAAACTCTCATATGTACTCTGTCTAAAAATCAGTTCCCGTCTCCCTGGTCTTTCCCAATCAGCCCTCCCAGTTCACTTAAGAAGGCTCCAGGGGCCCCAGCACTCAGCAGTGTGGCCCCTCTCCCAACTGCTCATCTCTGTGAATAGGGTTTCCTAGGGCTTACATCTGGAAAAGACAAAAAAAAAAAAAGGACTGTAACCGATGGTGAGCCCCAGCAAACGCTAGCAACAGGTCCGACTCTTTACAGGCACCTGGACTCATGGACACTGCCTGCGGCCCCTCTGACTTGCTCATTTCCTAACTCTGCATCAACATGTCTAATACACTGCCACTGCTTTGGTCAAGCCAGAAGAAACATTATCAGAGCCCTCTGGTCAGGGGTTATAACAAGAAATGTAATTTACCTACATTTGCGTTTTGGAGAAGTACAATGTATGGGTAATAAAAGTCTGCCCGGGGCCGGCCCCGTGGCTTAGCGGTTAAGTGCGCACGCTCCGCTGCTGGCAGCCCGGGTTCGGATCCCGGGCGTGCACCAACGCACCGCTTCTCCGGCCATGCTGAGGCTGCGTCCCACATACAGCAACTAGAAGGATGTGCAACTATGTCATACAACTATCTACTGGGGCTTTGGGGGAAATATAAATAAATAAAATTATAAAAAAAAAAAAAGTCTGCCCGCGTGGAGAAAGATGGCACAAGCAGACCCACCTGAGGGGCAGCAGAGGAACAGCGGAGGCAGGAGGAAAAGGGTCCACCTGCAAAGAGAGCGGAGAACGAAGAGCCAGCGCAAGGGGTTTGAGACAGACACAGGTATCAGTGCCCCGGGGGATTTCGGTGCCATTGGTCTCGTGCAAAAAGGGCTAGCACAGCCTTTGTTTTAACTCAGTATTTACAACACAACAGAAATCACACCCTTCGCAACTATTTAAACATCTGTTGAAATGCAGATGTCAACTTCAAAATGCAAGTGCGTGTGGTGGATAGTGACGGGTAAGGAGCTTTTCAGAACCCTGTCACGGGACCTCTTACAGAACAATTAACTCAAAGGGGATCACAGACCTAGTTGTAAAGTGCCAAACTTCTAGAAGAAAACAGGAGAAAATCTGTCGTACCTTGGGCTTGGTGATGAGTTTTTAGATATAATATGGAAAGCATGGTCCATGAAAGAAAAACACGATCAATTGGAATGTATCAAAATTTTAAGTGTTTGCTCAGCGAACAACACTAAGAGAATGAGAAGACAAGCTACAGACTGGGGGAAAGTCTTTGCAAAACACATATCTGATAAAGGACTGGCATCCAAAATATACAAGGAACACTTAAAACTCAACAATAAGAAAACAAACAACCCAATTAAAAAATGGGCAAAATATCTGAACAGATACCTCACCAAAGAAGAAATATAGAGGGCAGAGAAGCACGTGGAGAGATGCTCCACAGCATATGTCATTAGGGAACTGCAAATTAAAACAACAGTGAGATATCACTACCCCCCTATGAGAACGGCCCAGATCTGGAACACTGACACCACCAAATGCTGGCAAGGATGTGGGGCAGTAGGAACTCTCATCCATTGCTGGTGGGAACACAAAACGGTGCAGCCACTTTGGAAGACAGTTTGGTGGTTTCTTACAAAACCAAACATAGTCTTACCATACAATCCAGCAGTCAAGCTCCTTGGTACTTATCCAAAGGAGTTGAAAACTTATGTCCACACAAAAACCAGCATGTGAATGTTTATAGCAGCTTTATTCACAATCGGCAAAAACTGGAAACCAAGATGTCTTTTTTTTTTTTGAGGAAGATTGGCCCTGCACTAACATCTGTTGTCAATCTTCCTCTTTTTTTTTTTCTTTTTTCTCCCCAAAGCCCCAGTACATAGTTGTGTAGCGTAGTTGTAGAGTTGTAGCTCCTCCACATGGGACACCGCCTCAGCATGGCTCAATGAGTGGTGAATAGGTCCCCGCTCAGGATCCAAACTGGCGAACTCCCGGCTGCCAAAGCAGAATGTGGAAACCCAACCACCACACCACCTGGCCGGCCCCAACCAAGATGTCTTTCTGTAGATGAATGGATAAATGAACTGTGGTCTATCCAGACAATGGGATATTATTCAGAGCTAAAGAAGAAAGAGCTATGCAGCCATGAGAAGACATGGAGGAACCTTAAATATATATTGCTAAGTGAAAGAAGGCAGTTTGAAAAAGGCTACATACTGTATGATTCCATTTATATGACATTCCAGAAAAATCAAAAATATAGAAACAGTAAACAGATCAGTGGTTGCCAGGGGTTTGGTGGGGGTGTCTGACTAGGGGGAGCCTGGGGGATGTTTAGGGCCATGAAACTACTCTGTCTGATGCTGTAATGGTGGATATGTGACTCTCTGCATGTGTCAACCCAGAGAAATGTACAGCAGAAAGAGCAAACCATAACATATACAAATTTAAAAATTATCTTTTAGGGGGCCAGCTCCAGTTGCCTAGTGGGTAAGCCCCGTGCGCTCTGCTTTGGTGACCTGGATTCAGTTCCCAGGCATGGACCTACACCACTCATCGGTGGCCATGCTGTGGCAGCGACCCACATACAAAATAGAGGAAGATCAGCACAGATGTTAGCTCAGGGCAAATCTTCTTCAGCAAAAAAAAAAAATTATCTTTTAGGAGGTTGGGGGATCTCAGGAAGGAATGCAGACTGTGACCAAATAATCTATGTGTTTTACAAATGTATAAAACCATCTCACAGAAGCGGGTGGGGGGAAAGGGCTGATCTAAGTCACTTTGAAAATGAGTGGAGACTGTGAGATTGTTACTGCCTAAAGGTGGGTTGTCTGCCCGCTGCAAGATGTACCAATAATCAAGAGGCAAGGAGGCAGGAGAGAAAGGAGTCCTTAGTACAGCTTGCTAGCAAGGGGGAAGATGGCAACTCATGTCCGAAAGAACCATCTTACAGAACAAAGATTACAGGCCAGTTATATAGGGGGCAGGTCTCCAGGTGGGGCAGACATCTGGTCTCCAGGTGGGGCATCCATCTTATCTCCCGTGGAGGCAGACATCTGGCCTTAGTTCCTGATAGTCTTTGGTTTTACTGGATATGCACCAGACACCAGAGCAACGCCCTCTACCCTGATCTTTCAGTTGTCCTCCATGATGGCTATCAGCACAGACTCTCTGCCCCAGGTCATCACATTCCTAATGACCTCAAAGGAACAAAGTTATCGACTTATTGCAGCTGGGAGGGGCCATAAAATCCACAGCGCATGTCAGTTAATCAGAGGTCATTTAAAGTTACAATATGGCTTCTTTTCTACAATATGGCTTCCCTTACATCAACCTCATATCAGGCCGGTATCAAGACCAGAGGCAAAGGAACTGCACGCAAGCACTGCACTGCAGGTGATGCCGTTGTTCCCCATGAGGGGAAGGGTTCACAGTTCTGAAACCATTCAACATGTACACTGGGATTAGACAGTGAAGCAAATGGAAGGCAGATGGTGGGAGCCAGGTTTCTCACTGCTGGAGTGGGAAGATACAGACAAGTAAGGGGAGGTGCTAGAATGATCCATGCAGTTATGAATCAGAGTTGGAAACATCAGTATGAACTCATGTTTACCTTAATATAGATATACATGAATATATATATGAATGTTTATAGGTACGTGTATATACATAGGTTAGTATACACATAAATTTCCTTGCTCTGTCAGCTGAGAGGGCCTAGAAGCAAGGACACCCCAGTAACAATGAGCACACTAGAGCCCAGACCTTGGTTTCTAACACTATTCTCCAACAAGGGGCTCCTTGGAGAAATGTCGTCTTCTAAGGCTGGGGCAGGAAACGCATAAGCTGAGCCTGGAGCACCTTGTGGTGCCAGAAAATCAGGAAGTGCCCTCTCGCACTCTCCCTCTCTCTCTCTGTCACACATGCGCACACACACTGTGATGGGGGTATGACAAAGGGACACAGGAGCCAACTGAAAGAACTTCCAATGGCCAAAGATGGAACAATTTGAGCAAGAAAACAAAGTAGTATTGAATTTTTTTGCCCCCCAAAGCCCCAGTAGATAGTTGTACGTCATAGCTGCACATCCTTCTAGTTGCTATATGTGGGACGTGGCCTCAGCATGGCCGGAGAAGCGGTACGTCGGTGCGCGCCCGGGGATCTGAACCCGGGCCGCCAGCAGCGGAGCGCGCACACTTAACCGCTAAGCCATGGCGCCGGCCCAGTAGTACTGGATTATAACCAAAAGTATAAAATAAATACCCACTGTTACAAATAAATGATGAAATAAATAAATAAGTGGGGGAGAAAAGACAAGCTCTGTGCAGGTAATTCCAAGTAATTTATGTAGGTACCCTCTCCCATCCCAGGGGGAGCATAAGTCCCCCTCCTCAGGTGTGAACTGTGCATAGTAACTTTGTTCCACAGAGGACAGGGTGGAAGGGGGAGAGATTAGACTTCAAGTGGAGACATCTGATAGACAAAGGCGACCTCAGCCAGGTGACTGAGGTCGACGTGGACAGTGAGGAGTCATGTGGAGAGCACGGAGCCTTCCAGGATGTGCTGGAAGGGCATTTTACTCCCGTGGGCCTCCTCTCAATAGCCATCATCCTGTCTACTCACGACAGAACCATCAGACAAACCCTGAGGGGTCGTCCAAAATGAGGACAGTCACAGCCAAGAGGAGCCTAAGGAGACGTGCTGACTTGATGCAGTGTGGGAGCCTGGGGCAGAAAAAGGAATTTAGGGAAAAGTTGAGGAGATCTGAATAAGACTGTGGACTTGAGTTAATAACAATTTATAACACTGGTTGATTATTGTAACCAACATACCACGCTCTGTAGGAAGTTAGCAATGGAAAGCTGGGTGTGGACCCTTGCCACTATCTAAACCTATTCTGATAGAAAAAGCTTACTGAAAACATAAAAATAAATTTTAAAACTCCTTTCGGAGTCTGTGTGGATGAGCACAGCTGGTGGGTAAGGGGTGCTGTGCAGGGGGTGGGGTTCAGGTTACCACTCCCCAGCACTGGCGACCCTCCCCACCCTCAGCCCCAGGGTGGGGGGGCGGGGTGCAACCTGGCGCCATTCTCCCCTCCCCAGTTGTTGGAAGCACAAAGCCTTTCCAGGTGGATTCCAGCCTTCCCTTTGTTCCCAGCTAATTCTAATTCCAAAGTTCCTTGTGCCGGCAGCCTCCAGAAGAGGAGGAGCCCCCATCTGATCTCCAGCAGCTGAGGTCCTTCGGGAATAACTGGTCACCCCAGGGTGTGGCGCCCTTCCACCCAGCCCCCTCCAGGGTCCACGGTCGCTTGAGACCCAGTGGGCCCTGCAGCCCCAGTCGCTGCTGGCACCAGGTGCAATTGCCAGCCTGAATTCCCAGGCCTCCCTGGACAATGGGAGTCCTCTGGCTCACCCTCCCTCCCTTCCCTGCCCTCCTTCCAGCTCTCCCCTCCTCCCCTCCTCCTCAGTTCTTACTCCAACCCCCACCTAACTGGGCTCTGAAAGGCTGCCCAGCATGGCTTCTGCCTGGGGTACACTTTGCTTCTCACCCAGGAGTTGCAGCCAGGGTACCCCCACCCTTCCTGCTCCCGAACCAGCCTCGCAGGGCCATGCATACAAGGGCCTGGCAGGACAGGTGGAGGCTGAGTCGGGGCTGGTGGGGGACAGCCTCCCAGCCCTCAGCTGGGGTCCCGGGATGTCCACCCCAATCCTCCCCAGCAGCTGCTGGCTGGGGAGGGAGAGTTGGCAAGATACACCTTTGCAAAGTCCTGAGAACCTGCCCCCCAAGGACTGTGCCTTTGCTCCACTCAGGGGCTCAGCACCCTATGTGAGCTGCCCCAGGAACAGTGTAGCCATTCTATCAGCTTGGACACTCCCAAAGGCCACTCAGGTCAGCACACCAGAGGCCAGGGTTGCAGCCTCTGGCTCCCACTTTGGGAAACTCCCACCTAATCATCTCAGCAGAGGTGAGGATGGCTCCCGGAACTTCATGCAACTCGGAAGCCCAGCCTCCTGGCCTGGCGCGGGAGGCAGCAAACGGGGCGCGGGTCACACACCTCCCAGGCCTCCCTCTAGCCTGCAGGATCAGAGGGAGGTCAGCAAAGAAGAGGCACCCCAGGCAGTGGGCCTGGCATGAACCAAGGTGCAGGGAGGGCAGCTCAGGAGGCGCGCTGCTCTTCAGTTCCCAGGGCCAGCTTGTGCCCAATGTTGCACGCCTTAGAGAGGAGTTTAGCTGACTCTCCAGCACAGAGAGAGGCCCAGAGAAGAGCAGATGGGAAGGGACTGGTCAGATTTGTGCTGCTGAAAGAAGCATGCAGCGCACAGACCAGGAAAGCCAAGAGGATGGTGTCCTTACCCGCTTGGGGAAGACTGGAGGAGGGGGGCGGGAGGGAGGGCATGGCCCTGTCGAGTCTGCTCTAGGGGCCTGTTGCACCCCCCGGATGTGGAGGCCCTTGCCCCGAGTGTCTGGAGACCCCCCATGAAGGTCCCCGCAGCAACAGGAGCGTTTGCCCCAGGAGTCCTGGAGCTCATACACACCATCTCAACAGCCACTCTGCCCTTCACATCTCTCTTTGGCCACCTCCAGCCTGGCCACCTCCCTCTCAGCAGCCTCTGGCTTCACAGAGGCAATAGCAGCCCCAGGTGGCAGCTCCCTCACGTTCCTGCCACTGGCCTGGGAACCTGCCTTCCCTCCCATCTGGTGGCACAGGGTAGAGGAGGGCCCCCACCCTTGGCTCCAGCCACCCTTCTCGGGCTCCCTCGGCCGTGCTCTTTTCACCCTCTGCCCTCCCCACAGCCATGGCCACTTCCCCAAAGCGCCATGGGATCGCCCACGTCTTTCTCCATCCACTGCCTTCTCTCTCCACCATGCTCCTTGGACAAGCAGGATCTGAAATTCTTGAAAGTCGCCTGCACCCAGCCACGTTCTCATTGCTCCCTGCTTCTCCCAGTGCTGTCTGGCCTCTGCTCACACCTCTCCACAGAAGCAGCCCTCACCCAGCTCATTGCCAGATACCAGCTTCCCTTCACAGTCACCTGCCACCCCTCCTCCTACTGTGACAAGATTCTTTGCCTACTTCACCGTCTCCTGTCCTCCCAAATGTGCACAGGGGGTGTCTTCAGGTTCCCTGGGCCAGCCCTCTTCCCACTCTGTCCTCGTTCCCCAGGTGGCCCCTGCTTCTCCAAGCCATCTATGCCTCACATACTTCTCTATCGCCTCTTTGTTTCCAGACCAGCTTCAGTCCTAGGCTGGACCAGACAAGACTGAAGTTAGGGTCTTCTGATGAGCAGTGCAACCCTGCGACCTCGAGGGTCCCCAAGGCGCCCGTGCCCCTGCCCAGCCTAAGCACAGGTGACCCTGCCAGTCTCCCACACATGCCCCTTGAGGCTCCTGCAGCAAGCCTGGGAGGAGATGCTGCCCCTCCCTCACCTAGCAGGTTGAATCTAGCTCTGGCTGGAACTGCTTTTCTTCCTAAAGCTGCCGAATGGCCGAGGGTTTAGCTTAACAGGATGAGCCATCTGGGGACTGCAGCCTGGCGATCAGGAAGCCTGGGACAGGAGAAGGGGGGAAAGGAGGGACACACTTTACATCCCTGGCCAGGAAAATGACCCCTTCATTCCCCACCCCATGGCTGCTCTTGGCTCTGGAAAATTTTGAACAGACTGCTCAGCTGTCGGTGGGGAGGCAGCCAAACAACCTTGCTCTTGCTGAGGAGTCCTGTAGGTCCGTTGCGAGAGAAGGCCCCGAGAGTGGGGAGCTGGGGCCTCCCAGCTGAGGCCTTTGGGGGAGGGTCTGTGCACCGGCCAGGCACCAGGGGGCAGCCTTACCCTATTCCTGCCTGAGTCTCCAGCAGGTAGAGCTGAGTGGGGGCGGCAGGGGGCCGTAGGACTCCTCAGCCTTGCTGACAAAGTGTAGCCTTACCCCTCAGCTAGACGGGCTCCCCTCTGCGGGCTTAAGAGACTCATAGAGACCTGTCACTCCAAGAACTGGGACCCTGACCTCCAGCTCCCAGGGCTGCGCCCCTCTGGTAGGACTGAATACCGAGGAGGTAGGGTGGTGCCTCTGGCAAAGGCCCACGGCACACCTGGAGGCAGACCCTCCACACCCCAGCCTTTCTCTTGCTGGCCAGCTGGCCCCAGCCCTTCCAGAGGCCGGAGCACCCTGCACCCCTTCTGGTGCAGGGAGCTGGGAATCCGTAGGCCTTGGTACCCAACGCTAGCCCAGATCCCAGGTGGGAGTCAGAGAAGGGCCAGAGATAGGACAGGCTGGAAGGAGGGGCTGAAGGGCAGAGAGGGGCCAAGGATGGCTGGAAGGCAGCTGAAGGAGTGGCTTTCCTAGAACCGGGAAGGGCGAGTAAGGAGGGTCGATCTGGGCCGGCAGCAGGCCCAGGTGAACCTGAGGTCGGAGCGGTTCGGCCCCTGGGGAGGAGGTGCTGGCGGGCACCCCAGGTAGCAGCCATCCTGCTTCCCGCTGGAGCGGCGTCTCCTCCTCGGGAGGAGGGCAGGAGGAGGTGGGCGGAGTGACGGAGAGGGCAGGAGGGAGGAACGGAGGAGGGGGAGGGGGACCAGCTCGGTCATGGGGGTGGGGCGACAGTGACATCACCCCGGAGTCGGTTCTTAAGCGGCAGCGGGTCGGGCCGGAGAGGAGACAGACGGTCGGAGCGCAGTGGCGAGTCGCTGAGTCCCCCGCGGCCCGGAGAGCGGCTGTAGCCGCCGCCGCCGCCGCCGCCGGGAAGGAGGGGCGAGCGCGCCCAAGCCGCCGCCGCCACCACCGGAGCCGCCGCCACCGCCGGAGCCGCGGGCGAGCCGGGCAGCCGCGTGAGCCCGGGCCGGGGCGGGGGACGCGGGCCGCACACCCCTGCTCCGGCCGCCGCTTGCAGGCAGTGGGCGCCCGATGCCGCCCGCGCCCCGCTAGGCTGAGCCTAGGGCCGGGCGAGTCGCCGCCGCCGCCGCCGCCGCCGCCGCTGCCGGAGCCGCGCGAAGGAGCCTTGGGAGCCGCCGCCGCCGCCAGGCCGGGCTCCGCCGCCGCCCGCGCGCCCCCGGGCCCCCGACACACATGAGATTCTTCAGGCTCACTTTCAAGTGCTTCGTGGACTGCTTCTGACTGCGCCGCCCCGACCCCGGCGGGCCCGCGCCTTCGGGGCCCCCCCGTGCCGCCGGCGCCTCCCGCCGCCCGCCTGCCCGCCCCCGCGAGCCGCCGCGCCCCCCGGCCCGGCCGCGAGGCCCGCCGGGGCCATGGCGAAGAAGAGCGCCGAGAACGGCATCTACAGCGTGTCCGGCGACGACAAGAAGGGCCCCCTGATCGCGCCCAGGCCCGACGGGGCCCCGGCCAAGGGCGACGGCCCCGCGGGTCTGGGGGCACCCGGCGGCCGCCTGGCCGTGCCGCCGCGCGAGACCTGGACGCGCCAGATGGACTTCATCATGTCGTGCGTGGGCTTCGCCGTGGGCCTCGGCAACGTGTGGCGCTTTCCCTACCTGTGCTACAAGAACGGCGGAGGTGAGCACCCCCGCCCAGCCGCGCCCCCGCGCCGAGGGCCCCCTCCCCCGCCCGCCGGCCCTACCGGGGCGCGGGGCCGAAGTCCAGGGGCTGGGGAGGGCCCCCGGGGTAGCCCGGGGCCGGGGGCCGTCCCTCGCCGCTCGGTGGCCCAGCCCGGCAGCCTCCACCCCCTTCGCCGGTCATGTGCCTGGCAGTGTGTGGGGGGAGGGGCCGGAGAGCCTCTTGTCGAAGCCGTGGGGCTGCCCCCCCCAGACTCCCGGCCCGAGAGCCCCAAGGGCCCTGAAGTGATTGGCCACCGAGGTGGGAAGGCGAGGCCTGCCCCCTGGGGGGGCTCCCAGAGGTGAGGAGCCCTGGCTGCCCCCGCTGGTCAGGCACACAAGTGGCACATTGTGTGGGCCCCCCACGTGTGCACACACGAACACACACACAATGGGCCACTCTGTCCCTCCCCCTGCCCTCCCCTCCCTTCCCTTCTCTTCCCCTCTCCTCTCTTCGCCTCTCTCCCCTTCCCTCCCCTCTCCGCCCTCCTCCCCTCCAGCCTGGGCCTGGAACACTGGGTGCCTGAGCCAGGCTTGGGAAGCCTGAGGCCTGGGCCGCCTGGCGCCGCTGCTAGACACACTGCATGCACACCCCATGCCCGCCCGTCTGTCCCAGCCCAGCCTAGCAACAGCGATGGGCATGCGTGTGTCCTGTGACTGCAAAGCAGCACTGGGGTTGGTGGGAAACTGAGGCCCAGAGTGAAGGCCTTTGCCCAAGGTCACACACAAGAAGGATGCTGGGACCAGGAGCCAGGCAAGCTGCAGTCAAGCCTGCCAAGCCCAGCATCTGAGTAGTGGAGAGAGCTGAGCCAGGTTCAAGAGTAGGGGGCCTGGAGAGGAGGAGGGGGAAGTGGACAGGGGCTGCTGGTGCCCAGCTCCCCACGACCCCACCCCCAATCTGTGGTCTCTGGCCCTGCCTGCCGGCTGCAGAGCCAGGCTCACTGGTGTATGCTGTACCTGGCTGCCCCCCCTCCCACCTTGTCTCCCTCTGTCCTTGCTCACTGACACCTTCAGACACTCCCCCAGCCCACTGGCAGAGGACTGCCCCCCACCCTCTTCCCTGGACCTTCACACTCGCAGGCAAGTGTCTGGGTGCAGGGAAGGCAGGGGCGCCATGCCCTCGCCCAAGCCAGGCAGGCCCCCAGGCCTAAGCGCCAGCCATGGTGCGCACATGCACGCACAGGCACATGCCCTCACTGTTCCTTGCTGTGCTGCCTGGGAAACGGGGAACTGCAGCATGAGGGATGGCTGGTGTGTGCGAGCGCATGTCCTCCATGCCTGTGAAGTCACTCCAGGCGACCTGGGGGGCGGAAGGCTTGTGGGCGTAGGGCCGCCTCAGCCCAGGGAGCAGGGCTCCTAAGGACCCAGGGGCTGCTAGAGCTCCCTCCGACATTCCAAACCCTGCCAAAGCTGTTCACCTTGGGCCTCTGAGTCAGTGGCCACCCCTGCACTGATTCACCCAGTGGGAAGTTACAATGGGGCCGGGGTGGAGCCCTAGCTATGGACTCCACCCCAGCCTCTCAGGGCTTCTGAAAGCCTGGCCTATGCCACTTGGCTGGGGGTTTGGGGTCAAGTCCCCTCCTGTGCTCCCTCCCCCAGGTGTCTTCCTTATTCCCTATATCCTGATCGCCCTGATTGGAGGAATCCCCATTTTCTTCTTGGAGATCTCGCTGGGCCAGTTCATGAAGGCAGGCAGCATCAATGTCTGGAACATCTGTCCCCTGTTCAAAGGTGAGCAGTTCCAGGCCGGCCCCTCTCACCCTCTCCCTCAGCACCTCCTCCCCTTTCCCATTGCTGGGGCAAGGCTGGCACCCACTTTAGAAACCTCATCCTGTCTGAGCACTGGGCCTGGGGCCCAGTGATGCCCCCAAGTTGTGAGGGGGAAGCTGTGGGACATGCAGACCACCTAGTGACCTTGTGAAGGCAGAGACTAGATTGGGGGATTGGGCCTCTCGACCAGGTCGAGGACGCCCAGGCCCCAGCAGGGCAGAGGACAGGCCCTGCCAAGCACACTTGGCTCCCTGGGGCTGAGTGGAGAGCGGCTGGGCATGAGAGATGATAGTGGGAGAAGCCGCCCGGGGCCAGCGCTCCCAAGACCAGAGGGCCAGCTGAAGGAACTTGGACAGGAGCCATCGAGAGGTCAGGGTCTGAAGGGAAGGACTAATGGAACATGTCACTTTAGAGGCCCTTCTGTATGTGGAGGCAGTGTTCCCCCATCATCTCTCAAGGCCCTAGGAGGTAGGTCCTACTATTACCATCCCCGTGGAAGCTGGGGCACAGAGACGTGAAGTGACTGGCTGAGGTTGCACACTGAGAGAGTGACTGTTGCCCACACAGCCCCAGGTCACCAGACAGTGCCCCAGCTGCTGAGTACTGGAGGCCGCTGGGGGGCCACCTGGAGGCTTGGTCCTCCCTCAACCGCAGTGGTGGCAGTGGGCCCAAGAGAAGGGGACAGGTGTGTGAGGCTAGGGAATCAACAGGACTGAATGCTCAGGTCGGGGCAGGATGGGAGAGGCTCGGCCTTGGGTCTGGGAAGGATGCAGGAGGTGAGGCATTGAGGGTATGCAAGGAGCAGGGGCTGATTTTTGGCAGGGGACAAATTGGTGAGTTAGCCCAGCATCAGGACACTTGTGCAAGGGAGAGTCCAGGGAGGCTTGGAGAAGTCTCCAGACCACGACAAAGAAGGATCTGGTGGGATGGATGGTAGGGATGGGGAGGATGGCAGATCCAGCAGGGAGCTGGCCAGAGAAGAGCTTGCATGGAAACTTCTTCCTCCCCAGGCCTGGGCTACGCCTCCATGGTGATCGTCTTCTACTGCAACACCTACTACATCATGGTGCTGGCCTGGGGTTTCTATTACCTGGTGAAGTCCTTTACCACCACGTTGCCCTGGGCCACGTGTGGCCACACCTGGAACACTCCCGACTGTGTGGAGATCTTCCGCCACGAAGACTGTGCCAATGCCAGCCTGGCCAACCTCACCTGTGACCAGCTTGCTGACCGCCGGTCCCCTGTCATCGAGTTCTGGGAGTGAGTCAGGCACCTCTGGGCCAGGCCTGCCTGTGCCTCTCTCTCGGCTCCACACGTGGCCTGAGTCTGAGTGTGCCAGGGCCCAGCCCTGGGGGGATGAGGCCAGGGATGCGGAGTGGGCCATGCTGGCTAGCCTAGGGGAGGGGGAACTGCTGCTGCACATGCTGGGGTTGGCCCAGGGCTGGGCCACTAGCCCCACCACCTCTAGCCAGAAACTCCTGGGCCCCAGGCTGCAGGCTTGGACCCCAGGCCCAGCCCAGGTGCTCAGCAGAGACCAGCTGGACTCCAGAGCTGCATAAGGGGGCGCATCACCCCTGGGACAGCCCCCCATCCCTTTGTCCTCTGCTGGCACAGCCCTCATGGGCTCTCCTTCCCCCAGGAACAAAGTCTTGCGGCTCTCTGGGGGGCTGGAGGTGCCAGGGGCCCTCAACTGGGAGGTGACCCTGTGTCTGCTGGCCTGCTGGGTGCTGGTGTACTTCTGTGTCTGGAAGGGGGTCAAGTCAACAGGAAAGGTACAGCTGGATGAGGGCAGGGCTGGGGATGACGGCAGGGCTGGGGGGCAGCATTGCCTGGGGGAGGGGTGTCTCCCTGTTGCAACGGGAGGTGACAGGGCCAGGGCCAGGACCAGGACCTGGGGAGGGGGCAGGTACTTCAATCCAGGCCACTTGATCCCCACCCCACAGCTGGATAGTCCTCTCCACCCTCCAAATGTGGGCCCAGCAGTCTTCCCTCCTGAGGGGGAGAGGCCAAGGCAGTAGCTGCCCCTTCCCTGTGTCGGACAACCCCGTCCCTGCGCCCGCCCCTACCCCCACCCCCGTTTCTGCCTGTTTCTCACTCACTATCTGAGTCTGTTTTGATGGTCTGGGTGGACCTGGTCTGTGGCTGTCTCTCTCGCCTGCCTCTCTGGCCCTGGGGAACCCGGGGGGAGGCTAGACACACGCCCTCACTCAGGGGCTCCCTGTCAGGTTGGGGAGACAAATGTGTGAACAGATACGTTATAGACAGTGTGCCGAGGGCCAACCTGCTGAGCTGGTTGGCCCCACTTGGACCGGAGGCAGAGGCCTTTGTCGACCGTCTTGCTCTTGCCTCTGTTTCTGGCTGGCCCACTTCTAATCCCAACTACCTAGGACCCCGCCTCTCCACAGAGGATGACCTGGAGCTGGTGGCAGGGGAAGCATTGGACCTGCCTCCATGCTGATGTCCCACTCCCTGCCTGGGGAGGGCCCTGCCTCTCCCCTCCCTCTGCAACTGACCTGTGCTTGTCGTGGGGCTGTTGGTGCTCCAGCCGAGCACCCAGCTTCCTTTGGGAGGAGCCATGGCTCTGAGGAGTAGAAGGGGGGCGCTGTTGCCCAGCCTCCCTCCTTACCTCTGAACATACTGTCCAGTAGCCGGGGACCGTGGCCTGCCCAGCCGTCCTGCTCAGGCCGGGGCCTCAAAGGGGGAGGTGGGTGCTACAGGGCCCCTCTGAGCAGCCTGGCCCGCCAGATCGTGTACTTCACCGCTACATTCCCCTACGTGGTCCTCGTTGTGCTGCTGGTGCGTGGAGTGCTGCTACCTGGCGCCTTGGACGGCATCATCTACTATCTCAAACCTGATTGGTCGAAGCTGGGGTCCCCTCAGGTGAGGTGGAGGCAGGCCGCAGGGGAGACAGGGTGCAAGGCCAGCCCAGCAGGGCCACTCACACCCACTTCCCTGCCCATCTCCAGGTATGGATAGATGCCGGGACCCAGATTTTCTTCTCTTATGCCATTGGCCTGGGGGCCCTCACGGCCCTGGGCAGCTACAATCGTTTCAACAACAACTGCTACAAGTAGGCACCACAGCCTTGCCAGCCCTGCCCTGCCCACCTGTGGGCAACAGGCAGCCTAACTAGCCCACACGGTCCCCTCTGCCCGCAGGGACGCCATCATCCTCGCGCTCATCAACAGCGGGACCAGCTTCTTTGCTGGCTTTGTGGTCTTCTCCATCCTGGGCTTCATGGCTGCAGAGCAGGGCGTGCATATCTCCAAAGTGGCGGAATCAGGTAAAGACCTCCGAGTCCCAACCTGACCTCCAGAGCAGCAGCTGCTGTCCTAATGTACCATGTACACGAATGTGCATGCAAATAGACATTCTGAGAAAGGACAGAAAAATTCAAACTCAACTTGTCACATCACTCTGGGCCAGAGGCAGGCCTGGCTGAACAGCTGCAAAGCAAAGCTGTTTCAGCCAGCTCGGGGCCGGAGCCTCCTGGGCCAGGCCACGTGGAGCCTCGAGCCCCATCCATCCATCCCCGGGGCCTCAGGGTATGCCCTCATATCTGCTAGAGTGTGGCAGAGGGAAAGGAGGCATTTCCAGGGTCAGTGGTGACCTGTGACCACAATAGCTGCTGGAACCCTGGGCCAGGAGTCTGAGCCAGACACCCCATTCTTATGGGTGGAGGTCCACTGAGGGCCTGCAGCAACCTTCCAACCCCTGGTATGGCACACCCACAGGGGCTTGAGTGGCTCAGCAATGCCTAGACACAAGTGGCAAGGCCCTCGGCCACAGGGTGCCCTGGTGTCGTCCATTAGCCTGGTACCATGGGGCAGGGAATGGGACGCAGGTGTCCACACCCTGCCCCTTCGCCCTCAGGGCCTGGCCTGGCCTTCATCGCCTACCCCCGGGCTGTCACGCTGATGCCTGTGGCCCCACTCTGGGCTGCCCTGTTCTTCTTCATGCTGCTGCTGCTCGGCCTCGACAGCCAGGTTTGTAGGGGGACTAGGACAGAGGGAGCCAGGAGGGCGAGGGGAGATGGCAGGCGGAGGGGCATGGCCTGAGTGGCCCGGCCACAGTTTGTAGGTGTGGAAGGCTTCATCACCGGCCTGCTCGACCTCCTCCCGGCCTCCTACTACTTCCGTTTCCAAAGGGAGATTTCCGTGGCCCTCTGCTGTGCTCTCTGCTTTGTCATTGACCTCTCCATGGTGACCGATGTGAGTGGGGTGGGGTGGGGGCTGCCCCTGGCCTCCAGCTCCCGTCTGCCACCTTCCCTGACCTGGCTCTGTCCCCAGGGTGGGATGTACGTTTTCCAGCTGTTTGACTACTACTCGGCCAGTGGCACGACCCTACTCTGGCAGGCCTTCTGGGAGTGTGTGGTGGTCGCCTGGGTGTATGGTAGGTCTGGGCCAATGGGTGAGCCGGGAGTGTGGTGTGGTGTGGGGTGGTGGGTGTCCAGCTCCAGCCCTCCCACCTCACCTCACCCCAGGAGCTGACCGCTTCATGGACGATGTTGCCTGCATGATCGGCTACCGACCTTGCCCCTGGATGAAATGGTGTTGGTCCTTCTTCACCCCGCTGGTCTGCATGGTAAGGCCCGGGGCAGCTGGGCAGGGTGAGGGGCAGAGGTCCTGCCACCAGCTGAGCACAGGCTCCTACCTGCAGGGCATCTTCATCTTCAACGTGGTGTACTACAAACCGTTGGTCTACAACAACACCTATGTGTACCCGTGGTGGGGCGAGGCTATGGGCTGGGCCTTCGCACTCTCCTCCATGCTGTGTGTGCCCCTCCACCTCCTGGGCTGCCTCCTTAGGGCCAAGGGGAGCGTGGCTGAGGTTAGTTCCCTGTGCCCTCTCCCCTATGCCACCCCCTCCCTTCCATCGGGTCAAGGCCTTACCTCCAGAGTGCCTATACTCCCACCCACCAGGATGGACCATTTTGCCAGAAGCCTCTGGGCCGACTCAGTCCTGGGGGTGTGGGGGGGGGATGGAAGGAAAGCTGGCCCTCCAGGGCCTCGGGTCGTGGCAGGGGGAGGAGAAGCCTGTCCCTAGCCTCCATTCTAACAGCCACTCAAGCCTGTTTCCCAAGTGCAGGGAGTGAGGCTTGGTCGGTAACCCTGGGAGGAGCAGTCCTGAGCCCTGAGTTGGTGGCAGGTGGTGGGAAGTGGAGAGAGGCCAAGGATGAACAGGGGCCCCTGCCCCGGGACTCAACATGTCTCTTTCTCCTGCAGCGCTGGCAACACCTGACGCAGCCTGTCTGGGGTCTCCACCACTTGGAGTACAGAGCTCAGGACTCAGATGTCAGGGGCCTGACCACCCTGACCCCAGTGTCCGAGAGCAGCAAGGTGGTGGTGGTGGAGAGCGTCATGTGACAGGCACCCCAGCTCACATCACCAGCTCACCCTCTTGTAGCCATAGCAGCCCCTGCTTTAGCCCCCCCAACCCCTCTAAGGGGCTTGCCTTTCCCTGACACTTTTGGGGTCTGCCGGGGGGGGGGGGGGAGCACCACGAGTGCTTATAACTAAAATAACTTTTTCCATTTTTAATAAACACCAAAAATATCACAACCCACCAAAAATAGATGCCTCCCCCCCTTAACCAAACTGGTACACACACTGCTTCCCAGGCCCTGCCACCTGCCCTTCCCCCCAGTGCCCTCTGTGGACGCGCCTCACTCGACCCTGCCACACCCACCCTGCCTGCCTCTTAGGCTCTTGCCCAACACACCCTTGGGTGGCCCCTCACCCCAGAGGCAGCAGTGGCAGCTTGGGGAACAGGAGGAAAGGAGAGGGGGAAGGCAAGGGAGGAGCAGTGGAACCAACGCGAATATTTCAGCTGGGCTAGACCCCTCTCCCCATCCCTACTCTAGAAGCTTAGAGAGCCAGCCAGCAATGGAACCTTCTGGTTCCTGCGCCAATTGCCACCAATATCAATTGTGTGAGCTTGTGTCCGAGTGCATGTGTGCGTGAGTATGTAGAGTATATATAGATCTCTTATCTCGTAGCAAAGGTGAATACAGGTGTAAACTGTGCCTGTGGGCAAATGAGGCTTGTATTTTGCACATTTTATAAAAACTTGAGGAGAGAGATTTCTGCTTGTATATTTCTAAAGAGGAAACACCCTGACCTCCCTCTCCTTGACACTCCCTGTCGCTTTCAGCCCCTCCTTATTCCTCTGCCCAAGCCAAGGAGTGTGAATTTACAGATCTAATTTTCATAGGCAAAACAAAGCTTCAAGCTGTGGAGCCTGTGAGTCTGTCATGTGGGTATGCATGTGTAGTCCCCGGCCCCAGACTGGGTGGAAAAGTGCATGGTGGAGGCCTTGAGGGGAGTCCCCACACTCCCCCTCTGCCCACTAGTCAGTGAGGTGAGCAGATGCGGTGTTCCATCCAGGGGGATCTGGGGCTGCTCACCTGGCATGCTCAGGCTTTCCCACACTCTGCCCCCTGGGCTGGGCAGACTGCAGGGATCTGAGGTGGGCACCAGCCAGGCAAGGGATCCCGGGCATGGCTCCCACCTAAAGGCTGATGCACTTTCCACGTCTCAAGTCTTCCATGTAGCAGCTTGACTAAACCCACGTCTGTGTCACGTCCAATCCCCAGGCAGCCGAGTGGACCCCAGAAAGACTTCCCCCACACCCTGACATCCGCTGGAGTGGTGGGGCTGGGTGAGGGCAGGGGGCCAGCGGGGACATTCTTCCTGTGCTAAGAAGCCACTGCAAACATAGCAATAAAAACATGCCATTTTCCAAAGCTGGCTCCTGCTCCACCTCTGCTTGTCTGGTTGGTAGGGGGTGGGCCTGTGGAGGAGTGGGGAGGCCTCCCACCTCGAGCTGCTTCCTTGGACAAGTATTTGTTCTGCGCACGACCCTGTTCCAGGAACTGAGGATAGAGCAGGGAAGGAAGCCGGCAGAAAGCCTTTTCCCCCCCGCGGAGCTGACTACCTGGGGAGAAAGGGCACTGGTGTGCTGAGGAGGGACACGCCCAGCAGGGAATGTGGTGTGAGGTCCTGGGAAGGTGGGTGGGAAGTTGCAGACACTGAATTTCCCCAAGGTTGCCCAAATGCTGCACTGAACAGGTGACCTTCCAAGGTGCAGGCGGCGAGGGGTGAGCTAGGCAGCTGGCAGGAGGCTCCAGCAGAGCCCGGGAAGTTGGAGGTCCCTGGGACCAGGGTGCTAGCTGTGTAACGGAGAAGTCTTCAGATTAGGGACCTGTTTGCGAGGTAGAGCCAACCCGGCTTGTGGATGGCCGGGATGCGGGGTTGAGAGAGGAGTCAGGGAGCCCCCGAGAGATTGAGCCTGAGCACCCGGAAGAACGGCGTTGCCGGGCCCTGCACTGAGACGAGGAGGAGGTTTGGAGGGGCCAGTGGTGCCATCTGAGCAGAGACATCTAGTGAGCAGGTGGACAAGGAGTCTGGAGTTCTGGAAAGAGTCTGGTCTGGAGACAGAGCTTTGGAAGTTCTCAGCATATAAAGATGGCCCTGAAAGCCCCGAGCCCGGCTGAGCTCACCAAGGGCCGCCGAGTGGTTGTAGAGGGAGAAGCGGCCCCCCAGCACTGGGCCCTGGGGCCCTGGGACGCTCAGAGGTGGCTGAGAAGACGCGGAGCCAGCAGCGGAGACTGAGGAGGGGTGGGAGGGACCCAAAAAGTGCCAGGCAGGTCCTGGAACATGAGTGAGACCCCCACCCCAGGGAGGAGAGGGTGCTGCCGACAGTCAAGGAAGATGAGGCCCCAAACGCTCGCTGGGGCTTGGTGACAGGATCATGGAGACCCGGACAAGAGAGGCTGCGGGGGAGTGGCGTGCAAAAGCCTGACTGGAGTGGGATTAAGAAAAAAGAGCAGGAAGCAACTCAAGCGCCCATCAATGGAGAAATGGATGAACGAAATGTGGTCTATCCATACAATGGAATGTTATTCAGCCTTAAAAAGCAAGGATGTTCTGACACGTGGATGAACCTCGAAGACATGCTAAGTGGAAGAAGTCAGTCACAAAAGGAAAGATACTGTATGATTCCACCAGTATGAGGTCCTAGAGGAATCAACCTCACAGACAGAAAGTAGGATGGTGGGTACCAGGGACTGAGGGGCGGGGGCGGGTTAGTGTTTCATGGGGACAGAGTTTCCGTTTGGGAAGATGAAAAGTTCTGGGGGTGGATGGTGGGGATGGCTGCACAACAATGTGAACGTACTTGATGCCCCTGAACTGTAATCTTAAAAGTGGTTAAAACACAAGTTTTACATTATGTATATTTTACCACAATTTAAAGAACTGGAGATAGTGAATCCACTCAGGTCGTTGTAGGCTGGGACCTCGTGCACAAGAGGCTGCAGCCATAGATGAGAGCAGGATGCTCCATCCAGAGGCGTGGGAGGAAGGGCAGGACGCAGCACGAGCCCCGGGGGTTGTCAAGGCAGCCCAATCCTCAGCTGAGGCAGGCCTGGGGTAGGGGGCAAGGCTTGGAAGCCTGGTGCTCACTCTAGATGCCAGCCTGGGTATAAGGGAAGGGGTGGTCCCTCAGAGAAAAGGACAGTTTGCTCCCCTACAGTCACTCCCCAGCCAGTCCCTGAACTTGAGCAAGGCATGGGCCCCTTGGCAAGGGGCCAGCTCTGGCTTGTGATGTTGCCATCAGCCATGCTCTGATGGTCGCCAAGAAGACCCTGGACAGGGGGCAGGTCTCCACATGGAAGGAGCATCAGCTCAGCAGGCCTGACCCCAACTCAAGCCAGCCCTTTAGAGCCTGTGCTGGCATGCAGAGAGGTATCTCCCCAGCAAGACCACTACCTGGCCCATGCAGGACACGACGACCTGACGCCCGACAACCCTTGTCCCACCTTCTCTTCAAGACTTCTCACTCCACATACCCTCTGCTCTCACCACGCCTGCAACCTCCAGAACCCCAGGTGCTGACGGCTCCCACATTTTAGCCTGGCTCTCCTGAGGTGAGGAGGCCCCTCACCTCGCACCCTGCCCTCGCCGACTCCTCCATCAACAGTCCCTGCCTTCCCACCCCCGGACGGAGCCTGTGGTCTGCTGTCACCCTCAGGCCTGCTCCGCTCCCCACCCCGGGCTCACACAAGCTCAACGTCTCCATTCCCCCAACTGTGGCCCTGCCTTGGCTCAGGTCCTCATCACCTCTTGCCAAATGGTCACTAAGCCACCTGCCACAATGCCACCAAAAGACTCAGAAAATATCAACACCACAAAAAGAGAACTTGACAGAGGTCAGATCACTTGGCCAGGGCCCTGAGAGCGGTGAGCAGGCACCATTTACTCAGGAATACGCCCTTGTGGTAGGTGCTTGGGACACAGGGACCAGCAATCTAGTGGGAGAGATGGGCCTGTGGTGCCCACCAGACTACCACAGCCAGGGGCACGGCAGGGGATGCCGTCAGGCACATCGTGAGCGCAGTCCCGCTCTGAGCAGAAGGCTGCTGGAGGAAAACAGCGCTCAGGTTGGGCCCTGAGGGACCAGTTTCTGCAGTCGCCCCTCCAGTCTAAGGCTGGGCCAATGCCTCACTTTCCACCTCTAAGGGTCTGTCGCCCCCATTGCTGTCTCACAGCCCCCCACCCATGCTAGATGAGGTGCTCCAAAAGTGGCCCTGTGCAGCTTTCTCCCCTCTGCCCGGCCCAGGGCCTGACACCGAGGGGGCTCAGAGGCTGCCTGGAGCTGGCCAGGGAAGAACCTGAAGGCACACTGTTTGGACTTTGGCCTCTAGAAGTTCAGAGACGGGCGAGCTCAGAGAGACCGAGGTAGTCAGGGAACACTTCCTGGAAAAATGGGACAAGCCCTCAGCCTTGGCATGGCAACCAGAGGGCGTCACCTGCGGGCCCTCTCTCCCACAGACACCCCATGAAGCCTGGCTAGAAAGGGGTGGCACTCCTCGTGAGAGCATAAGGAAGGGACACTAGAGACAGGAGCACAAGGCTGGGCAACACCAACATCTTCAGGGGTCCCCTTAATTCCAAAAAGAAACCACCTCTGACCCGCTCCCCTGGCCCCTCCATCCAGTCCTCAAGGCCAGCAGAGGACGAAGACCATCTGCCGAAGCCAGCTCAGCAACTGGGGAGTCGCCGAGGGGTAGCCCACCACAGGAGCAGGCTCTTCAAGCAGGCTGGCACACCTGACACATTCATGGGGATGCAGGCAGCGGGGGGCACCCAACCCATCAGAGCTCCTCCCCAACTCCTAGCTCTGCCCTGGGCCAGTCGTAGGTCACTGCCAAGGGCGAGTCTCCTCTCTCAGCCGGCATTAGTCAGAGGTCATCCTGTAAACTTTCAAGAGGGGGTGGGGCAGGGAGTGACTGGTGGCACTCTGCCACATTCTATCTGTCCTAAATGTGATGAACAGGACCTGGAGAAGGCAGGCAAGTCTGCCACCCGGAAACCCCACCAGTTTACCGAGTCTCCCAAGCTCCCCTGGGCCCAGCGGCCAACCCCCAGGGAGACCAAAAGGCCAGACACACCCCAAGTGGCCATAAAGTGGGGCCTGGCCTGGGGAGGAGGTGGCGGCGGTGGGGCGGAGAGGGCAAGTGTGAGCCTGGGCCCAGCCTGGGATGAGGGAGCCTTCAGGGATTAGAACAAGTTGAAAGAAAATACCCTGAGGGCCTCCAGGGCAAAGACTGGGGGTCTCTATCAGAGCTGCCTGCCGCTACCTTCCTGGTCACTCCAGGGAAGCGGGAGAAAGAGGATTCCTCTCAGCCTGTTTCACGCACGTACCACAGACACTTCATAACAACCTTTATTGCCCCCAAGAGAAACTCTACTCTGCCTGCTCCACCCGCCTCCTGCAGGACCACAGAAAAGGGGCCTTGGAGCCCCGAACATCAACACGCAACACAAAAAGAGGCTCAACCCAGCGGGCAGCAAGTCCCACCATGCCAGGTGACAGGTGCCCAAAAGGCTCCTGGCCGGTCAGGATGGCAGCAAGCTCATCCTGAGCGGGTATAAACCGGGGTCCCTGTGGTATGCTGGGAGAGCGTGGAACTGCAAGCGGTGCAAGGGGCCAGGAAGCGGAAGGGAGCAAACCGAAGTACCGAGGGCTCTCAGGAAGCAGCGAGCGCGGGCCAGGTGGCAGCCAGCGCAGGCAGGGAGGAGGGCCCTCATTCCTCCTTCTTGTCCGTGGGACCATCTACCGCCGCCTGGAAGGGACAGAAATCGCAAAGCAGTGGGTTGGCAGGGCGCCCCTCCACCCCAGAGGCCCAGTGTGGTGCCCCCTTCCCCCAAATGACAGGTATCCACGTGAGTATCCGAAGCCCTGCCAGGATGGGAGTGAACCCATTCTAGCAAAGGCTGCGAGCCTAAGACCAGCCAGAGGGACCCAGCTGGAAGCCTCTGCTGTCACTTTTCTTAGAGCCGCCAACCCCATATCAAGGTATCCTCTTGAGCCCTGCTCCGCTCCTGTCCTCACGCCCACGGCAGCCTCGGCACCTGAGTCCCCGCTCTGGCTCTTCCCAACTCTGCAGACCGTATACAGGTCCTGCTGGTGAGCCTACCCTACACCGAGGCCATTGGTTCCCCTTTGGGGTCTGGGCTCTCCCTCTCTGCCCACTGTGGTGCCCAAACTTGGGCCACCAAACACAGACGCAAGCTGTCAGAACTCAGGGGTGTTTACCTGGCCCTCATGCCCAAGTTTCAGGCCACCTGAGGTCCCCGATGCAGGCAGTCTGAGGACTCAGACCAGGCTTGGGGGTGTAGTGGTGGCAATGACTAGCACCTGCTCAGGGAGCGGGGATGCGATGCCCTGAGCTCTTTGCCCCACATCACCCCGCAGCCCCTACCAGCGGAAGGCCATTTGCTGGACCTGAAGTTTCTCCTGCGTGTCTCTACCTAGTTCTGATGGGGCCTTTCAGTGGATTCAGACTGGACTCCAGGGCCCCACACCACGGACCAGGGGTGCATGTAAGGGAAGGAGCTCCTCTTAAGGGCACTGATGCTGGGCATGAGGCTGGGAAGGCCCACAGTGCAGAGGGCCGACCCCACTGCTGAGGCCACCTTAGTAAATGGCCGTCATCTGCCTCCACCTCTCCTGCCTGAGAAAGGGTTCTGGCTGCTGGGCCCAGACTGGCACTGCTTGGCAGGCTCTTGTCTAGACCCAGACCCAACAGCGACAAAAAAAAGGCGGAGTGGGAGAGAAAGCAGCCAGCCTGCTGCTAGGGCCTCTCAAATGGCCTGGAGCAGTGGGACATCAGCTTTCCTGGCACACTGGGGTGTCCCCATCGGTGCTGCTGAGGCGGCCCCGATGGGGACAGACCTGCACTGAGACTGAGAGGGCAGGGCGCGGGGGAAGAAGGATCCTCCAAGCCAAAAGAGCAGGCGGAGACATGCTGACCTGCAGCTTTGCATGCTCCTCCAACAGGCGGTCGTACTCCTTGGTCAGGCCCTCCGACTGCTTCCGCATGGCCAGAGCCTCATTTTCAGCTTTCTCTAGTTCTGGGGATGACGCAAATGACGAAGAAAGGTAAATGGAAAAGTGGGGATTAAAAAGAAAAAACCTATTTGCTGGAGCCACCAGATACAGGCCCGAATCTGTCCCCAGTGAGGTTGCCTAGGAGACCACTCCTCTCAAGAAAGCTCCTCTGCTGGGTGCCTTGAGAGGCCCCAAAGTCAGAGAGGGCTGGCCAACAAAGCTGGGGGATGTGGGAAAATACTGAGGACCCCTCAGCCCCTTTAATGGAGGGACCCCAAGGGCTCTCAGCAGGGGTGACTTCAGGGAGGCTGAGGGCACGGGACAAACGTCCTAAGAATGTTAGGGGCGAGAGCAGAAGGCAGGGACCAGAATCCCAGCCTCAAAGCTGAGAACGAGAGGCCTTCCAATGGGGAGCAGACGGAAACTCACAGCAGATTTTTCAGGAATGTCTCGACCAGCTCTGATTTAGCCTCCGGAGTTCTCTCCTTCCCCACCCGCAAGCCCCCTGGTGACAACGATGCCCATGCTGAGCACCACTCCCCACGTCTGGCGCTGGGTGAGATGCTCCCGAGTCAGTCCATGCACCTCCAGGGCTCTCCAGGCCCTCCTCGGCGGGACCCCACGTACACCACCAAACTGCTGAGCCCCAGCAGATGGGGCTGAGCCCGGCTATGTTTGGGCTGGACGAGCAGGGTGCCATTTGTTTGTTTTCACCCAGCTCCTGAGCCCACATGTGAGTTTGTCGTTAACACTTTGGCATGAGAGGGGCAGAGGCTCTGGACTTCTGGGGACTGAGGAACACCCGAGGACAACACTCACTTTGCTTGTTGATGGCCAGCTCATCCTTCAGCTTCTTCAGATCAGCCTTCAGGCTCCTGTTCTCTTCGCCCGCCTTCACCTCAGCGTCCCTGCCATCCAACTTGACTCCACCAACAGCAGTTTCCTAAGAAGAGCGCCAAGGGCCCGGGTTACTTGGGTGGGTGGGTGGGTGGGAGGGAGGGAGGGAGGGACTCCAGCTCTATCTTCCCTACTGAGCTGCAATTCCTCAAGCTGCCCTGGGCACTTGCCCCTTTGGAAATGTCAGCGCAGAACTGGGCCACTGCTTGTTCCCAGGCACCAGGCAAAGGCAAGGGCCAGCAGGGCCACCTGCTGCAGCTCACAGGCCACACACCCTGCCTTCCTTGGCTCCCAGCCCTGCCTCCTTTCTCAGCAGCTCCTCGGAGTCGACCAGTACATCCAATGACTCAATTTGCTGTCAACCAGGGATTTCTGCCAGTCACCTACAACTGACAAATGCCCTTCCTGCCTCTCCCCAGCTCACTCCAGCCAAGATGCCCCAAACTCGCCCCTGCCCATCCAACTCTGTCCTGCCTATAACTCCAAGTCCATCTACCTACTTCCCAGCTGGGCTCACAACTCACCTCCTCTGATAAGCCTTCTAGGACTGGCCACTCCCTGTCCCTGCCTCGTCCCCAGCTGAGAGCAATCCTCAGGAGACCAGGGGCCTTATCTTGCATTCTTCTGTGCTAACTTGCCCACGGTTTACAGCACAGGGCTTGGCTCACTAGGGAGTCAGTTTTATCAGGGAAGAGTCTGGCCTGGACACAGCAGTTGGAGGCGAGAAGCAGCAAGGACACCCCCTTCCTGCCGAGTCCCCCAGATCCCTCCTGCACACGTCCCAATGAGAACTTCCCCTTGGCCCCTCCACCCAACTCCTCAGTTTTCTCACAACAGCAGTATCATGCTATTCCCGGCTTCATAGGCTAACTGTGGCCGCTATGGCCCATAAAGAATGTCACATGGGGCAGTCAGGCAGACAGAACTCACCTTTTTCAGCTGGTCATTCTCTTCCATGTACTTCTTGGCCGCCTCACTAGCGCTCTCTGCCTGCTTTTTAAAGGCTTCATTGGAGGCCAGCAGGGTGGCCTGCTGAGAGATGAGAGTCACCAGACGTCTGAGCAGGCTGTGATTGTTTATAAAAAGAAGGGAGAAGTGAGCAAAAGAAAGTGGGAAAAATGGCTGGCACGAACTCCTCTTGGCTGCTCCCGCCCCACGCCTGCCTTCAGCCTAGATCTGCCCTTTCGGATTGCCAGGCAGCCAAGCAAGACGCCGCCAGCCTGGATCTGGCAACACAAGGGGAAAGGTGGAGCCCTGGAGCTATCCTCTGCCCACGGTTCTGGGGCTCTCCTCCAGCCTCAAAGGCACAGGAAGAAGGAGCCTGACAGGACACCTGGGGCCAGGCCTAGCTACAGCCCAAGGGCCTGGAACCCAGCACTTTCCAGGTCAGGGCCTGGATGTGCCAGAGAAGCCACTGCGCCATTTTCCTCGCTGCGAGGCCAGGCTCGCCTTGATAAACAAGTGCAGCTAGCACCTGGAGGTGCTTCCAACGGGCCAGCTGAATCCCCGGGGCCCCCTCGTGAGGTGGGCACTATTGCTGCTTCCATTTCACAGAGGAGAAACTGAAGCTCAATGGGCTGAAGCAACTGGATGAGGTCAAGAACCAGAAACAGATGTGGCTGGAATCCCCACTCCTGTCTGTCCAACCTTGAGGCCTGAGCTGGGAACCACTACACATTCTAAATTTCCAGGGAACCACTCCCAGGCCGACTGAGAGAGATGGAAATGACTCTTCTCTCCCCACACCCTTCTCAAACACATTCTACAGGCAGCTGCCAGAACACATCTGTTAGATAACATCACCACATTGAGGTCTTATGGGGCTAGGCGGACAGAAAACGAAGAATCATGGCCCAGGTGCACATCTCAGGTCCAGCCAAGCCATGAGGAGCAAACAGGTGGCCGCTGGGGGCACACGCTACTCCACTTCCCGACAGCCACCCTTGCCCTGAGATGTAACCTGGCAGGAAGAGAGAGGAGGGAAGGACTCCATCCCTCAAGAAAGGCACAGCTCAAACCGTCAAAACAGGGCACAGGTGGGGGCTGGGGGACACTCTGCCCACACACCTGGGACAGGGGCCCGGCTCAGCCACAGCTCAGAGGAAGGCATAGTCCTGTCTGTGCAGGGGCCCTGGGGAAGAGGGAAAGACTCTGTTTTGTCCAGGGTGTTCTCACAATAAAGTTCTTGCACGGAGCAGAAGTTGTCTCAGTCACCTGCTCTCGGGCCCCTCTCCCCAGGACCCCCGGCAGCCTTCGCAGGGTTCTCGTGGACACCTGCTGATCACATAGCCCAAGGGGATGGGGAAAGCCAACAAGGCCAGCTCCCTCCTGGCCTGGGCCTGGCAGAACCCCTGGCTGGATGAGCACGTAGGGGGAAGCAGCCTTGCAGCAGCTGAGACGCCCACCACACTTCCTGGTGTGGGGAGAGGCTCCAGGGGCCCCTGGCAGTATGGGAAGAGCCAGCCCGCTGGTTCCTGGCAGGAGGGGAGAGTTTCCAGTGACATGTGCTCTCTAAAATTAGCGGCTGGGACCTCGTGGCCCAGGGCTCAGGTTTCCCTGTCTCAGCCTCCAAGTGCCCACCAGCCTGCCCCACACTGGGCTGGAGCCCTGAAAGTGGAGGGAGCTCCCGAGCACCCCAGAAGGCAGAGAGAAGCAATGCACCTGACTCACGTCAGCAGGGTGGAAGCCACTGGAGGGGCCCAGAGAGAAAGGCAAGTCAGCCCCAGCCTCCCAGCACAGAGCGCCTGGGCAGCTCGGAGTGGATCCCAGTGATGTGGAGCAGGCCACTCCTCCCAGCTGGAGCCTGGATGGGGGGAGGACATGTGTGCCACCTGGCGGATCCAGCAGGCAAAGACAGGACAGGCAAGTCCAAGGGTGACACTTCCCCCCAACAAGGCTGGGCAGGCGGCTGACAGGAGCAGGACTCTAGTAGCACTTTGAGTGACCAAAGCTGTCACTTTGGTCAGGGACAGTTACCCAGGGAGGCTGGGCCCAGGGTGGTGGTGGCAGCAATGGATGACAGTGGCAGCGCAGCAGGGGCCCAGCTCTCCTCAGTGCCCTCCCAGGCCGTCCCCAGCTATGGAGAACCAGGGTTGCCAACACGCAGAGCCCCGCACGAGAGCTGTCCAGGGGGCCTTCGTCTGAACTTGCGGCCCTTAGTTAGGGTCTCCCCTTCAGTGCAAGGCAGGCGCCCCTCCACACACCGCCACGTGTCTTTCATGCCATCCATGTCCTCTCCCTTCCTGTTAGACCTGTTCCTCCAACCCGGCCCAGGACAATTCTGGGTAATTCTTCCCTCCAGGAACCTCACTCCTCAACCACTCTCCCCTCCTCCTCCATTCCTCAACCAAGGCCAAGCTAGGCCCTGGCCTGGCCAAGCCACTAGCAGGACTACCAGAGCCCTAACCACCCAATCCAAGGAGGGCCCTGGGGTCCTCGGGGCACTCACTGTGCAGCACTTGGGGCAGCCGACAAGTCACCCTCGTGGAATTCTCCCCTGCCCTCAACTCAAGCAACCTTCACCACCTGTCAGTCTCATCCCCGACAGGGTTTATCTCAGCCCAGCCCTTAGACCCAACTGCCTACTAAACAGCGGCTCCTGGGCATCCCCGAGACCTGCCCAGCTCAGCCTGTCCAAGAAGGCCAGACTGCCCCTGCACCCTCGCTGTGTGCAGGGCATCACTGACCTACCCTAGCTCCCAGGCCTATGCGCCACCTTGGGCCCCCTCCTCCTCCCCGCCAGCCCCAGTCATTGTAGAGTCCTGTCCCTGTCACTTCCAGACAGACTACCTCCCAGTCAGCCCCATCACCAAGAGGGATGGCCCTCACCGCTTCTTTCTGGTGGGATTTTAACAGCTCTGAACTGGCCTCCTCCCTACCGGCCACCATACAGCTCTGCAATCCATGCCCCAAGGAAAGCCAGAGCGATCTTTCTCCAAGACAATCTGACCACATCACCCCCCTGCTTTGATCCCTCTGACACCTGTCCACCACCTTTGGCTGGCACATGGCCCTTTGCAAGCTGGCTCTTCTCCCCTCACCACCCATGTGGCCCTCTGCTCTAGCAACACCAAACCACCGGCCCTTCCTGGACCACGCTGGGTTTTCGCATGCCTTGTCTCCACGTCAGCCCTCTCCTCTGCAATGGCTTTCCCCCTGCTCTTTGAGAACTCTTGCTGATAACTCAAGACCCAGCTCAATCACCACCTTCCCTTCCTGGGCCCCCTTCTGGGTCCTGCTCCCATCTGCTGCATTGTTCTCACTCCATTCTCCTCCTTAACTCTCTGCATCATCATCTCTTCCTTATCTGGCTGCCCAGCTAGGAACGTCTTTGGGCCGGGGACTGTCCCTTGGATCTCTAGATCCCTCATACCTGGAATGCTGAAAAAGGGCCTTGAGATGACTCCCCTCCTCATGTGCACGAGGCTGCACCTCAGGCCAGGGCAGAATGCAGGTCTGGGGCCCCGGCTCTCCCCAAACTCAGCCTTCCCTCAGCCCAGCCGTGCTGCGGGGGACACAAGCAGACGTGGAACTTGCCAGTCTGTCAAACAGCAGGGTGACAGGAAGCAGTGGTGGGAAGGCACCATGTCAGACCCGTGTTGATGAGCAAGCCCGGCTTGTGACTGCAGTGGTGGCTGAGAAGGCACACAGGAAAACACTCATCACCAAAGCTGGGGGCGGAGCCAGTACCCTGGCCCGAGTCCGCAGGGTGCTCCCACAGGGCTCCAGGCTAAGCCAAGAGCAGCGCGCCCTACCATTGCTGACCAAGAGCTGCCCTTCTAGAACATCTTACTGCCCCTGACACACTGGGGCCCGTGCTCTTGCGCCCTCCCTCAACTCACCCATCAAGATTCAGCGGTGAGGCTCCCCCTGCAACTCTCCACCCCCTAGCCCTCCCAGACACATCAACGTGCCTTTTGTGTGTCCCCTCAGCGCTCCGAGTGTCCACTGGGCCCCAGGACAGAGCAGGGCACACGGCGGAAGGTGCTGAGCTTCAGAATCTCCAAGTATCCACAGCCCAGAAGACGTCAGCCGGGAGAAAAGGCTGACGTCCTGCTCTGCCCTCCCCCCAATGTTATCCTCCATGGCTCTCTGCTCTACCACCCAAGTCCGGTCATGCGGGTAACCACACGACAGGTGAGAAGCCCCAAGCCAAAGGGATTTCCCAAAGGTACAGGGTTAACAAAGGGGCCCGGGTCTGTGTTAAACGCACCCAGTGACAGAGGGAGAAGCCAGCTCATGAACCTTAAGAGAATCCAGATGTATCCTTGGCAGACAAATGTCACCCTCAAATACCTGAATTCAACTCAGCTTTCTCAGCAAGATGTTTTTGGACGCTGAGCCGGGTGCTCATGCTTTCATAAAAGGTTGAGTAAACAAGAGAAGGCAGGAGAAACAGAATCTCTGTATGGACACTAGAGAAACAGGGCCAATCGTATCAAGTGGGGGAGACGTTCATATGAGCTTGACACTAATCTGGTCTCCCTCCTGTGGGCTTAACAGGAATTGGGGCAGGAGCATGGGGGATGGTCCTCTCACATCCCAACTGGAATATTCTATGGTTGTGGCGTCCCCCCGCCACTCTGTTGTCAATCCTGCCCACTTCGCATTTGCCAGGCATCTCCTAGGTGCCACGCCCTCAGATGAGTTGGGTCACTCAGCCCTCAGGACCCCCCTGCAGGACAGGTAGGCAATTCCCCTTCACCCCACTGCCCCCGTGCAAGTGGGAAGCTGGTGTCACAACGCCACCTGTTGACTCTCCAGGCCAACTACAGCTCTGTCTCTGGCAGTGTTCTGCAGGGCAGCCAGTGGATTCTGGGTGAACCCGCCCCAACAGTCCAGGAAAAAATACAGGAGGCAGCCACCCTGCCAAGGAACCAAAAGCTTGGTGATGCCCCAGGAAAGGCTTCAGGGAAATTACAACTGTAGTAACAGGGCGCAAGCCGCCCCAGGAAACTCTCACCCTAGAGCCTCGAGTCATGAAAATAAGGAAGAAGCAAAACAGGAGAAAGAAGAGTTGATTCAAAAGGATCCAGCGAAAATCTTCCTAAAGGGCTACCCCGAGCACATCTTAGCACACACCCTCCAGTACACAGAGGTTGTAGAAAATGGGGGGGAAATGCCCACAGTCTGTGGCAACTCCAGCTGCCAACCCAGGAGGTGCTCGTCCAACCGGAGGACAGCGAAGCCAGCCAGAGGGGTGGCAGTGGGCGGCCGGCTGCCCGTCATCTACCCTCCTAAGCTGAAGAGAACCAGTGCACAGGAGCAAGCTGTGTTTCTGGGGGTTCTGTCGTGTTGCCTTCTTGACATCAGCTATTTGAGGGATTCTGTGTAAACGGGGACAGAGAGCAACTGAATGAGGTCATACAAGCTAGGCAAAGATACCCCAGGACCAGGTGACTCCAACTAAACACACTGGTTCCTGGAGAAGTAACCTTTGATGGGGGGAGGGAGACAGCCATCACCCAGGGATGTGGCACGGTACTAGAGTCCACAGGAAACAGGGCAGTGCCTCCAGCAGGTGACATGCCATGCTCAGAGCCCGGGAAAAGCACCTGGGCTGGGTGCGGGGAACCGAAGCAAAGGACAAGAGGTGGCTTTAGCTACACTGTCCAATATGGAGGCCACCAGCCACACGTGGCCTCTTCAGTTTAAAGAAATTAAAATTACACTAAACGGAAAATCCAGCTCCTCAGTCACACTCCTTCGCAGCGAGAGTACTTCCATTCTGCAGATGGTTGGTCAGACAGTGCCACACTGGAGGAGCCCGTTGGTCCCTTCCCATCCAAAACCCTGCTCTCCACTCCCCTACACCACGTCTTTAGGCCTCAGAGGCAGGAGCCCTCAGAGAAAGGGGTCCTCCTGGAATGTCAGGCTTTCGATGACCTTGGAATCAGGAAGAAGGAACCTCCACTTGCTTGGCACCCTGCCCCAAAGAAGGTCATTCACCATTTGTTTTTAGAGTGTGAGGAAGAGAATTCTTCTGCCCCAATCAAGTAGCTGAGCAAACAGTTTGTATTTTAAGAGAAGCCATTGCTCTTTCTGATGCATATCAGATGTTCCTTCTTGGCCTCTTCATAGGGAACTCTGCCCACTTCACTGCAGTCCCCCCTTTATCAGAGCCCCCTCCTAGGCCCAGCACCCACAGGACACTGGCACACTACTGTAGGAGAGGCAAGTTTGGCTTAGGGAAACTAGAAATCAATGGACTTATCAAAAACGCTCTTACCTAGGGCCTAGATCTGAAGTACTATCACATTTGTACCCACAGAAAACGATGGCAGCTGAGGGAGGGAGGGAGTGAGGGAAGGAGGGAGGGGAACTGAAGGCAGTCGTCCTCCACTTAAATCGCCGTCTTTGGATAGGCCCAAGCATTAGGATTTTAAAAACCTCTTAGTTACCTTATCTAGTGATTTAAATGAATAATATATAAAAACACAAACACAGAAACAAGCCCCAGTAAGGGAGCCAGGGCCACATTATTGGGAGTTACCGTGAACTTCTTGCAGGGAAGATGGTAGTGTGCTTACGTTTTTTTTAAAAAATCCCTCTTTTCTTTTTTTTTTTTTTTCTCATGAGAAAGATCAGCCCTGTGCTAACATCTGCCAATCCTCCTTTTTTTTTTGCTGAGGAAGACTGGCCCTGGGCTAACATCCGTGCCCATCTTCCTCCACTTTATATGGGATGCCGCCACAGCATGGCTTGCCAAGTGTTGCATCTGTGTGCACCCAGGATCCAAACCAGTGAACCCTGGGCCGCTGCAGCGGAGCACGGGCACTTAACCGCTTGTGCCACCGGGCCGGCCCAGTCCGTCTCTTTTCAAAGAAATAAACCAAAATATCTTTTGGCCTGTAAACATGTTATCTGGGATTTGCTTCAAATCCCGAGCCAGGGGATAGTGGGGGGTAGATAAAACGAGACCAGCCAGGAGATGCTCACTGTGGAAGCTGGGGGATGTTCTTCTACTCTGTCTCCACGTGTGTCTGCATTTTCTCCGTCAACAGAGTGAGCAGCCTGCCCCGGATGAGACCCTCCCCGCATCATCCACCCCATGCCCAGGGCCACCCTCTCTGGCCTCTGCTCTTGCTGCCGCACCTGGCCTGTCTCGCTATACTCTGCCGCCCCTGGCCCCTCTCGCTATACTCTGCCACCCCTGGCCCGTCTCCCTATACTCTGCCGCCCCTGGCCCAGCCCAGAGCGGAAGAACACTGAAGGCCAAGACTGGGCCTTCTCTTCAGCTCCCTACCTGAGCTGGGCACAGCCTACCACACAAGTGAGAAAATCCCCACCAAACTCTATCACTACTCGAGGTGATACCAGGAAGAGCTACCATTTATTCAACACTCCCCTCGTGCCAGGCACGAACCTGACAACATGACTAAGTCACCTCAATCCTCACACCAAGCACAAGAGAGAGCTATCCTCATCCCTGCTCTACAGGTGAAGGAAAAGGCTCAGAGAGGGTAAGGGACTTACCTGAGATCACACAGCTAGCCAGTAACAGACCCAGGATCCAAACCCAGGCCTGATTCCAAAGCCCACTCTCGTCACACCAGCCTGCCTCTCGGGGCCACCATGGGCCATTACAGCCCCCAGGCAGGGGGAAGAAACTGCACCCTGGCCAAGGCATGCTGCAGAGCCCAGGCTAGATGTTAACCCTAGCCCACACAGCCTCAGCTCACACGGTGGCTCCAGCACCTCTCACCATCAGCACAAGACCCAGGAGGCACACGGGCACCAAGTATCTGCTTGTTGCCAGGTTCTGCCTCATTTGCCCCAGAGGGTCTGGATGGATTTTGCCCTGTGGGTTTAAAAGGGCTCCATCATCTTCCAGCAGATAACCCAGCCCCCAGGTCACTGGCGGTTAAGCAGAGGAACTTAGCAGCGAAGCATGGGCAGCTCCACCTGGGCTGACTACAGTGACACAATGCAGCCCCAGAGGGATAGGCAGGAAACAAGAGATCCCTGTGGATCAAGTTCAGGTCATTACAAATTAAGGGGCTTCACGCACGAGGGTGGTCCTTCCTGGGTCTGGATAGTGACCACTACTTTGGTCCTGACCTTGACTGGCATTTCAGTGAAGGCATGGAAAACAGAGCATGGCACTGTGAACACTGGAGACTCAGCCCAGCAGGAGCTGCCACGCAGCCACACTCCTGGCAACTCCAGAGGGACACTGGCCAGCTACAGCCCAAAGCAGGGAAGTAGGCACCAAGGAAACGGATGAGCAATAATATACGAGACAGAGCCTACAACTGCCTGTACCCTTGTCACAGACCAGAGGTCCCCAATGTGGTGCTAGGACCAGCAGCATCCACATCCTCTGGGGGCCCAGACATGTGGTCTTCATGAGCCCCCTGGGGTTCCCACTGTTGGAGCTCGGGAGACCTGAAGAGCTAGGCTACCATCCTAAAGTCCCTGGTACAGCCATCTGATGAGTTCAACTGGACACAGGCCTAGAGCTGTCCCCCACCTGCCCAGGACACCCCATTTAGTCCACACGGTGTAGGAAGCCCTTAGTGTGTGCCCAGCCCTCGGCACAGGGCCGACCACACTAAAGGAGATGAGCCCAGGTTCCTGGGCCGCACCTCACAGGCTTCCAGGGCCCTCAAATGCCAGCCCTCTAGGCCAGCTAGCAGCATGGCGTGGGCCTCACAGAGCAGGCTCCAAGGGAAGCCTCGAGGAAGCATGAAGAGGAGGTGTTGGCTGGGCCAGCAGGCAAGAGTTGGGGGTTCCAGGCAGAGGCCATGGAATTACCCACTAGGAACCAGGGCCACTCTCAGCCTCCCCGAGACTGCAGGGGGCTGCAGGAAGGAGTCTCATCCTGAGGGATCTGGGTCTCAAGCCTTTATGCCAAACGTGCCATGAAGGCGTTAGAAACGGGGTGATGGGATGTCAGAAAGGTCACTTGGTTGGGGCAGGGGAGACAAGCTGAGGGAGCAAGGCTGGTGGCAGGAAGCCTAGCTGGGATGATGGTGGCCCCACCATGGCAGTGGTTCCCAGGACAGTGAGGAAGACAGGCTCAGGAGGTGAGATCCCTAGGCTGTGGAACAGGGATGGAGTTTCAGTTTTGCAAGATGAAAAGAGTTCTCGAGGTTGGTTTGTACAACAGTGTGCACGGAGGCTGGCGTGGTGGTATAGTGGTTACATTTGCGTGCTTCGCTTCAGCGGCCCAGGGTTTGCGGGTTCGGATCCCAGGCGCGGACTGATGCACCGCTTGTCAAGCCACGCTGTGGCAGGATCCCATATAAAGTGGCGGAAGAGGGGCACGGATGTTAGCCCCGGGCCAATCTTCCTCAGCAAAAAGAGGAGGACTGGCAATGGATGTTAGCTCAGGGCTAATCTTCCTCACACACAAAAAAAACAGTGTGCACGGACTCAACACCACTGAATTGTATACTTAAAAATGGTTCAGATAGTCAATTTGATGTTATGTGTATTTTACCACGATCTTTAAAAACCCCACAGGAGCAAGGGGTCACATGGGACAAGAAAAAAGGGCAGAGCTCCCCAGGCTTCTGGGTTGAGACGATAGTTCTCAAATTTTGTGGCCTAGCCGACAGAGAAAGGAGTGTGAGGACCCGGAAGGTACAAAGCTGCCCCACGTCAGCACGACCAGGCAGCAGAGGCAGCATAAGAGGCAGAACAAAAGCCTGGCCCTTGCCCCCAGCAGCAGACGTGGGGGGGGTGTGGCAGCAGAGGGCAGTACAGGCTTGTTTAAGGGTGTGAGGCTTCCTTTTTCAGTTATGAGGGCTGCTCAAGGTTCCCCCGACATGTTCCTGACCCCAGCCCTGCTAGGAACCAGGGCCACCCCCAGCCTCTCTTTCAAGTGTTGCTCTCTCCCTCTGTGGTTCCCTCGTCCACTAACCTGCTGTCTCTCCCCAGTCTTGCCTCTCCCTGTGTCTGCTTCTATTCCCCTCTACCTCACTTCTACAGAGTGGCCACACCGCCAGCACCACCCTCTCACCCATCTCTCCACCCCTCCATGAAGCTGCCCATCATGCTGCAGTGCACCATCCCGCTGACTGGCCCCCCTTCCCCTCCTCGACCCTGGCTTCCTCGTTTCTTCCAGTGGGCCTCACCAGCTCCCTTCCCTCCCGTGCGTGCGTGCAGGCAGTCCTCTGGGTCCTGCCACAGCTGCTGCTTGCAGGTGCCCACAGCAGAGCCACCACAACCTCTACCTCAGAGGCTCGGCGGCCCCACCAGATCCTCCCCTTTCTCCCATCAGCCCAGCTCTCAAATCTGCCCCCCTTGCCCCATCAGCTACCATGCCCTGGTTCAAGCTGCCAGCGTCTCTCACGCCACGACCTCAGATGTGGTCTCCCTGCTTCCAGGCCCTCCTACTCCACTCCATCCCATACACTGTTACCAAATATGAATGCGCAACTCTGACCATGGTGCAGTGCCACTGGAAAAACTCAGCCCTCTACCACAGAGGTTGAGTACAAACTCTGGGACCGGCATTCAAAACCCTCTACATCTTGTCTCCCGCCACTCTTGACGCATCCACCCTGCTAGGCCAGCCCTTCCCCAAACTTAGGTGGCACCTATTTGGGTTCAGGGACTGAACCGGTGCCTGCCAGTAAGACAAGTGCAAACACGGATGAGAGAGAGACAGATGGTAAGAGGGGCACGGACTCTTCAAATAGAATCAAGAGCCCCAAAGAACCCGCCCTAGCTGAAATGCATGCACAACAGAGATAGCCACTGCTTATGATATCAGAAAAACAGGGGAGATGAGCTCGATGTCCACCAGGGGGGAATTGGTGAGATGCATAAGAATGCTGAAGAACCAGATCGGTGGTCCCAGAATGATGTTCAGGATCAACTCAGTGAAAAATGTAAGTTCCCACGTGGCAGTGACAGCTGGCCCCTGTTTTTCAGCAGCATGTAGATTCTGCAGGGACGAACCCAGGGGCTGAGGTCCTGTCATTCTAAGCCTGAACTCTCAGCTCTGCCGAAGACTAGCTTCGGGAACTTGGACAGGTTTCTGAACTTCTCCAAACCTCAGTTTCTTCTTTGCAAAGCTATTAGAAAAATTAATATGTGACTGGCAGATAGAATGCTTTGCTTAACAAGTGGTAGCTGCTATTAGGCGTAGAAAAGTCTAGAAAGATATATAGCAAAGGTATATGTCAACAGTGGTTACGGTAGCATTTCAGAGAACTTATTTGTTTATTTAAAGCCTCATCTTCCTCCAATGGCTATATGCTACTAGATGACTTAATAATCTTCAGACGTACAAAAGGGACTAAGAAGTTAAAGTTGTCAAACTCATAAAACTAAGACTAATAAGGAGGACATACAGGGAAGTAGATTTTAGCTTACAGATCATGCAGGCACCTTCCTACCAAAAGCTAGGTAATAACTACTCAGGCAATACAGCAGCACTCCCTCCAGTCTGCAGTCAGAGGCAGGCTGAAAACCAACGATTGAGTACTCACAGCTCACACCAACGCAGACACGCTTCCGACTCTCTGTCCTCCTTCCCATGCCGCCGCACTCCTACGTGCAGACACCAAGACTGCGTGGAGGGGTGCGCGTGATCTGTGCCCTTGATCCAGTATGGTGTGGTGAGGCTACTCCTGGGCTGCTCTCCTTCAACCACTCTCTTATTGCTCTTTCTGTGGCAACACCCCAGCACTGTCTCATGTAGAGTAATACTCAGATGTCTGCTGAGCTAAGACCATGAGTGGGACCCCACAAAACAATTCTCATAACACAACCAAATGACCCAGCAAAGAAAAAGAGACAGACATCTCTTTCTCACAGGCTTGCACACGGCTAACAAGAGTCACTCGTTCATTTGTAAAAGAACGTGTATAGAAGTTCAGAGGGGCACATAAGCAAGGACACGGAGAACAAAAAAAGGGATTAGCCCACCACGTAGGGCACAAAGTATGTGCTGACAGATGAGAGAAGACATTCTTCAAAGAAAAAGTGGCATAGCATGGTTTCTGAAAGATCCAACCAGGTACGTGAGGAGCGTGAGAGAGTATTCCAAGTGTTTTAAATGCATTTGACCATGTCCAGACCTAGATGAATTATATCCCAGTTCGTGAAACCCCACAACACAGCAAGAACTGCTATCCGCCGATGACTGCTGGGGTAGTGCACACAGGAAGATGTGCCAGAGCAGCGCCATCCAAGCGCTAACACGTATGGGGTCAGCCAGGAGGGAGCTCGTGGAAATGCAGGCCCTTACTAGCAGGCCAGAGGCAGGACCGAGGGTCTGCATTTCCAACAAGCCCCCAGGTCCTGCCCAGGCTGCTGGGCCACGGACCACACTCAGAGGAGTGAGGTGCCAGGGGACCAGGACACCACCAATCCATTTCCAAAGATTACAGAGAGAAAAACGAAAAAGGAACATAATGTGTGGGAGGACAGACTAGAACCCACTGACGTGGGCAAATGGTTTTTGAACAGTAAAAATTTCGAACCAGCTCTCACATCTGTCAGCAGGAAATTGGTTAAACATATGATGGTCCCCTCACATGACAGAACACTACACAACCATTAAGAATGAGAGGGGCCGGCCCGGTGGCACAAGCAGTTAAATGTGCGTACTCCACTGCGGCGGCCCGGAGTTCGCCGGTTTGGATACCGGGCACACACCGACGCACCGCCTGGCAAGCCATGCTGTGGCGGCGTCCCATATAAAGGGGAGGAAGATGGGTATGGATGTTAGCCCAGGGCCAGTCTTCCTCAGCAAAAAAAGGGGAGGATTGGCAGATGTTAGCACAGGGCTGATCTCCCTCACTGAAAAAAAAAAAAAAAATGAGAGAGATGGAGCCAGCCCCATGGCATAGTGGTTAAGCTCGCGCGCTCCACTGCTGGCGGCCCAGGTTCAGATCCCGGGCGCGCACCAACGCACTGCTTGTCAGGCCATGCTGTGGCGGCATCCCATATAAAGTGGAGGAAGATGAGTACGGATGTTAGCCCAGGGCCAATCTTCCTCAGCAAAAAGAGGAGGATTGGCATGGATATTAGCTCAGGGCTGATCTTCTTCACCAAAAAAAAAAAAAAAAAGAAAAAAGAATGAGAGGTCTGCATGAGTCATTTGGAAAAACCGCCAAGATATATCATTGAATGAAAAAGGCAAGTCAAAGCAGAGCCAAAAAAAACCCCATGGCACTTGAAAGAGAAAAGTTATACATTAAGTAAAAGACTATTTTAAAAAGTTCAGAAACATTCCAATTATTACCTGTGGTATCTCTGGGGATGGAACTAGAGGGTGCTCAATCTCTTACCCGGCATTTCTGTATTATTTGAACTTTGGGTGGCTTTGTTTATTTTAATGAGCAGGTAGAACTTCTGTAATCAGGATAACAAAGACCATAGTTTTGTTTACAGTGTTTCCTGCAAGCCACATATGGGTTGCGTGGGTATCAAGTTTGGACAAGAACATTTCTATGGGGGCCGGCCCCGTGGCTTAGTGGTTGGGTGCGTGCGCTCCACTGCTGGCGGCCCAGGTTCGGGTCCCGGGCGCGCACCGATGCACTGCTTCTCTGGCCGTGCTGAGGCCGCGTCCCACGTGCAGCGACTGGAAGGATGTGCAGCTATGACATACAACTGTCTACTGGGGCTTTGGGGGGAAAATAAATAAATAAATAAAATCTAAGAACATTTCTATGGGTAATGCCATGCAAAGAAAGACGCTCCTCTAGGGCCACAGCCGCCATATAGGATCTGACCCCTAGACTAAGGAGGCATATATATTCCTGGAAAATTCTAGAAACAATTCAACAGATCATTTGTGGGCAATTGATGAATCTATACTGATCCTTGGGGTCACTGTTTCCTTTTTTAAGAAGTTATACAAGACCAACCTCATGTCCTTTTTTTTTTTTTTTGGCAAGTAAGAGTGGCCCTGAGCTAACATCTGTGCCAATATTCCTCTATTTTGTATGTGGGAGGGTGCCACAGCACGGCTTGATGAGCAGTGTGTAGGTCTGCGCCTGGGATCCAAACCTGAGAACCCTGGGCCACCAAAGCAGAGCACATGAACTTAGCCACTGTGCCACGGGCCGGCCCCCTCAGGTCCTTTTTTCATTGGCTACTAGATGGGGACATGGGATGGTATGGCAGACACAACAAAGAATCTTTAGCTAAAATGGAGAGGTAAGAGATGTGTGGCTGCTGGAACAACCAGGCCCAAGAAGTTACTACATGTGACACATTTAAAAGGGAATTCTGGGGTCGGCCCAGTGGTATAGTGGTTAAGTTCGTGTGCTCTGCTTCAGGGGCCTGGGGCTTGTGGGTTTGGATCCCGGGTGCAGATCTATATACCGCTCATCAAACCATGCTGTGGTGGCATCCCACATACAAAATAGAGGAAGGTGGACACAGATGTTAGCTCAGGGCCAATCTTCCTCACCAAAAATAAATTAATTTTTTTTTTAAAAAAGGGAATTCCATGAAATGCAAATCAAAACAACACTAAGATACCACCTCACGCCCGTTAGAATGGCTATAATCACCAAGACAAAAAACAACAAATGTTGGAGAGGATGTGGAGAAACAGGAACCCTCATACACAGCTGGTGGGAATGCAAATTGGTGCAGCCTCTATGGAAAACGGTATGGAGATTCCTCAAAGAATTAAAAATAGAGATGCCCTATGATCCAGCCATCCCACTACTGGGAATCTATCCAACGCACCTGAAATCAACAATCCAAAGAGGCTTATGCACCCCTATGTTCATTGCAGCATTATTCACCATAGCCAAGAAGTGGAAGCAACCTAAGTGTCCCTCGACTGACGATTGGATTAAGAAAATGTGGTATATATATACAATGGAATACTACTCAGCCATAAAAAAAGACAAAATCGTCCCATTTGCAACAACATGGATGGGCCTGGAGCGTATTATGTTAAGTGAAATAAGCCAGAAAGAGAAAGACAAACACTGTATGATCTCACTCATATGTGGAATATAAACCAACACATGGACAGAGAAAACTGGACTGTGGTTACCCGGGAAGTGGGGGTGGGGGGTGGGCACAAGGGGTGAAGGGAGTCATATATGGGGTGATGGACAAACAAAAATGTACAACCCAAAATTTCACAATGTTAGAAACCATTAAAATATCAATAAAAATAAAAAAAAAAAAAAAAAAGGGAATTCCATGAAGCCTTACATGCCTGTCAAATGGAGAGCTCACAGCAAAGTGGAGGAGGCAGCTACTACTAGAGAGAGCAGAGGGGCATCACAAGAGCCGACTGGAACACTGGGCCCAAATCTCACTCCATTCTCCCCACCTCCATGCATCCCTTTGGGAACAGCGTAGGGCATAAATGAGGACTGCTCTTCTTTGAAGTCAACCCTTTAGGTTAGAAAGGAAACTGCTAACTGTTCTGAATCCCAATCGTGGTAGTGTTACCTGACTCTGCATTTGTAAAAACACTCATAAAACTAGACACCAACTTATACTAGATGTCAATTTTAAAAAGTCAACTGCAGGAATTAAGCTGGAACGCCTGGCTTCTCGGTGCTGAGGAGACAGAACCGAATCAAGCACACATTCACTCGTCTGGTGTGCCTGGCCCACTCAGACACCACCTGCCCTGGAGGTGTCTTTCTGGAAGAGATCACAAAAGCAGAAGAGTCAGGAGAGTAAGACTTCAAAGCCACAGTATGTAGGCAATAAGCACCACTCTATCTGCCACCACTGTGACTGCTTCTGAATTCACAATCTGCAGTTTGCCGGCATCTCTCAAGAGGTGAGGCCCCAAATGCAACCCTCCAGGTAGCGCTGGCTGACATCAAACTGGCGAGGCTGGCGCCTCCCTCCTGGTGGCCCCAGCCTCCACTGAAGGGCGCTAATAGCTTATCAGCTTTTGCAGTAGTTCTGCCACTAACTCCTACTGAGCTGCAATAAGCCACAACCCCAAGTCTTTCCGAGTTCCTGCTCGGCCCTGTCTCCACTGCCCTTTACGAACCTACACGGACACTTACAAATGTATCCCCATTAAAAACTCAAGTCTCATTTGAGTCGGCCCTGCCAGTGAAGCCATCTAGACGGCCGTGGATTCTGAGCAGTAGCTACCCTACCTGCTGCTCAATTCTTCCTGGCTTCCATTTCTCCTCGCATCTGCTCTCCATGCCAAACGTCCTCAGCAGAGAAACACTGAGCAGGCTAGGGGTGGAGGGCAAGCACCCGAGGCCAGTATTTGGATGGAGCTGATCTAGGCAATAGCCGCTCAGGGGAGTTAGGACCCTGCCCAACCACACTGTGATGCCAGCACCCTGCCCACACTTCAGTATCCGGTCCCTAAGATTCGAACTGGAGACTCGCAAATGTTTTGCTGAAAATCCATCTACACTATACCGACAGAAGGCAGCGGTAAGACTAATAAAACTTGTTCTCTAGTAGTCACCGCCAATGATCCCTCCCTCTTCTCGGAAAGCATACAAGCTGTTCTCTCTAGAACACGGCTTGAGACCAAAGTCAGACCCTCCCATTCTAGTTATTGCCTCACCTACTTTCTCCCTCCTTTGGCAACTGGGATGCTTGCCTGTCTGCAGTCTTCCAGAACCTCTCCTACCCTGCAATTCCTCAAGGACCGGCAATTCCATCTGCAAGTGATCAAGAGCCTCTGGACACAATTTCATCAAGGAAAGCAGAAGCTAAGTTTTATAGAGAAGCTGGCATTCCAGTATACTCTCACCCACCTGGGATTTCAATTCTCTCATCCCAATGCTTTCTTTACCCTTGACCTCTGCCTGCCATTTCCTTCCTTTACACAGAAACATCAAGAGGACCCTCTTCTCCTCAGGTCTTACCGCGTTTCACAAGCCTGAGGTCCCCACAGGCTCTCACCTTCCCGGTACTATTCTCAAAGCTCTGTGCGCTCTTCTGGTGTAGTCGGTCCTTAGTTCTCTTTCTGTCCTTCCTATCTTCCAGATGGAATCGCAGCTTGCCTGGGAGTCCCCTCCAGAGCCTCTGTGGTCTCTTTAGACACAGCTGGTTCTCTTTTTCCCCTCTTTGACTCACTTGCAGTTGAACTCAGAATTTTGTTTCTGAGACTCAGTCCTCTGGATCTGCTTCCTTTTCAGCCTCAGACCACAAGATCAAACTTCTTTTTCGCAGCTTCCTGAAACTCTAAAACTCTAGGGTATGTGTCCTACTCCTCCCAGCCTTCTCACTTCCTAACGCTCAGATGTTTAAAGCCAGCACGCTTGCAGACCACTTCTGAGATCAAACGGATCACCTTGAAAGCTGTTTCCCCTGTGCAGCTCCACACCCACCACTTTCCAACTTTGACCCAGAGAGGCCAGGCTCACCTGAGCGACTCTTTCTGAAAAACTGAAACCCAGACAAGTAGTCATTCTAACGCCTAGTGAAGGATGTCCAGGTGACTAGAGATGGGAGAGCCCAGCCCCAGAATCCATATGCTCACCCTGCTTCGGAATAACCTCACAGCAAGCCTCTTCTCAATACCTCCAGCAGCCCTGGGCCTGAGCACAATATCTACTCCCTGCCAGTCACCACACCTGAGAAGAGCCAGGCCCCTGATCAGAACCCCTGGAAGCAGGAGGCAGCAAACAGGTCCCGAGGCTCAAACAGGTGCTTTAATATCAGTATAGTCTTGCCCAACTAGCCACCCCCTTGGCCCTGATGGAGGCACTCAAGTCTTGCAAAAAAAAAAAAAAAAAAAAAAAAAAAACACCGGAAATACTTAGGCTGCTATGGAGCACAATATGCTCCTGTGACACGTCTACATCTGGGAAGGCCCTGGGGACAGGGTCAGTCTCAGCCCCTTCATGCCATCTCTGCCCACTCTTTCCAAGTCAGGACCCCATACACAAAAAGCCCCTATTGAGGTGGTCCCTTTTAAGCTGGGCTCCAAAGGGCCTCTCCCAGAGGAAGAAAACACCTCGTCATTTACTTCACTCTACATACACAGAGCAAGCTGGTAATGCATTTGCCCTAAAAGAGCAAGTGGCAAGTTATGGCAGAGCCAGAACTCAGGTCTTCCGACCTTCCAGTCAGTCCTCTCCCACTCTCCACACTGCCACTGGAGTCAGGAGGAAAATCAGAGGCCTCTGGGGAAATTGTGTGGTTCCCCTAACAGTCAGGGCCTCTGGTTCAAGTTCACAGACTGAGGAGTCAAAGTCACAGGCTAGCCCAGGGGTCCCTTCACAGCCCCTCACCGCTCCCCACTCACAAGGACAGCAGCAAGGAAAAGCCAGCAATGTAGAGATTCCTCTGGGCACGGAAAAGCTTCATGTGGAAGTGTTCCATGGCCCCCGGATTGTTCTGGAGGTTCACCTTCTCCGTCACGTCGTCATACTTCCAAATCTCGCGCACAGCATCTGCAGCAGAGATGAGACGAGACACAGGGGTGTTTAGCTCTTGCTCGGACAAGACCGAGCTGTCCAGGTGACACAGGTGGCACAAGTCAGGGTGGCCTCACTTCCCTTGACTCTGTCTCCCGCTATCCCCCCTTCTGCACACACTTTGGGGAATGCCTCATAGAAGCTGTACCCTCAAACCCACTCTCTCCTGCAGCTTTTCTCACGTCACTCCCTGGCTCCATTCTACCACAAGAGCAGGCCACAAGCTTGCTCTCCACGTCAAGATGCTAACCAAGTCTGAGGCGTTGCTGGCAATGGGGGCAGCTCCCCTTTCTCACGGTGTCCCCAGTGTCTGGTTCTGTCTATCTCAACCCAGGCAGGCCGTCAGCCACCCTGCTGACAAGCCAGGGCAGTCCTGTTTACGGAAATGCCCACTGAGGAGGCCTGAGCTGCCTAAGAATCAAGACCCAGAGGATGCCTGCTCAAGAGTCAAGGGTTTGTGTTTCAAAGCTATAACGAGCTTTGTTATTTCAACTGTTTTATTCCAATTACAAAAGGAATCTGCACTCATCAAAAGTTCAAACATACGAGAAATGTGGAAAGAGAAAGACTCCCATAACATAATCATCCCCAACAGGGCATCTGATATGTGGCCAACTTATCTAAAGGAGTCACTTCTGATCACATTACCCTATGTTATTCTCTTTGTAATCCACACCCATATCTGAAATGACCAGAGGTACATGTTTATTGTCCATCTCCCCCAAATTAGATGACAAACTCCACGAGAACAGAAATCTTGCCTACTATCTCCCCAAAGCCTAGCACAGTTCTGGGCACACAGGGGGCATGCAAAGAACTGAATGGTGAACAGTCTCTGCTCCTGAGAGCCACTGTCAGATGTATGGTGCTCCGGTTTACAGATACACATACATCGATAGGCTTGCCTGTAAAGTAGAAATGGAACCATCCCATACCCACTGCTTTTCCCCCCTCACTCCCAGAGACATCTTCTTAAGTCAGTACATGAAGATCTACCTAAAGAGGGCTCTTAACAGACCCCCATGGGAAAGGCACAAAGTATCACTGTATGGGTATTGTCTGGTTCTTTTTATACTTTTTAAAAAAAAATTTTTAATCATTATTTTTTCTTTCTCCCCAAAGCCCAGTACATAGTTGTATATCATAGTTGTAGAGTTGTAACTCTTCTATGTGGGATGCCACGTCAGCATGGCGCTTGATGAGCGGTGAGTCGGTCCACACCCAGCATCTGAACCAGCGAACCCCGGGCCACCAAAGCAGAATGCGCAAACTTAACTGCTGCGCCACGGGGCCAGCCCCATATTGTCTGGTTCTTAATTTCTGGTTTGACACTGCTTGGCTTTTAAGCTGATCTTACATTATAAAAATCTGCCTCCCCCTAGAGGTGTCTTTGTGTTAAATCTATATCATGAAGCGAGCACTCTCCAACACTGTTAGCAGGGATATAAACCAAAACAATGACACACCTATTTGTTATGGGCTGCACGTTCCTGTCCCCCTCAAATTCCTGTGTTGACATCCTAACCCCCAATGGAATGGTGTTAGGAGGTGTGGCCTTCGGGAGATGATTAGGTCATGAGTGCAAGGCCCTCATGAATGGTATTAGTGCCCTTATAAAAGAGGCCCTAGAGAGCTCCCTCACCCCTTGTATCACAGGAGGACACAGTGAGAAGGCAGCCTTCTCTGAACCAGGAAGAGGGCCCTCACCAGACACCGAATCTTCCGGCACCTTGATCTTGGACTTCCAGCCTCCAGAACTGTGAGAAATACATATCTGTTGTTTAAGCCACCCAGTCTATGGTATTTTTGTTATAGCAGCCCAAACTAAGACATAAAGTTTAAAATGTTCATACCCTTGGATTCATCAATTCCACCTCTCCAAATTTATCCTACACAAGCATTTGCATAAATGTGCAATGATATGAGAATGCCTATAGAGAAGGAATTACAGTATAACCATATGACAAGATACTATACAATCTTAAAAAGAATGAAACTGCTGTAAAAACATGTCTAAAACACAGTAAGTAGAGAAAAAGCACCATCTAAAACAGTGTGTACTGTGATCTGAATCCAATCCATAACAGTTCGTAGTATTCTAGTAAAGATGTCAGCATAGAAAAAGCCTCTGGAAACGTACAAGAAAGTATTAATGATGGCTATCTGTGGGACATGGGATTATGAGATTACTTAACATTTTAGGTTAAATCTCTCAATTTTTAAAAATAACTATGTTATTTTTGTAATTTAAAAAACACATTTTTCTACACTGTCATTTGCATCCAGGAACCCCACAACCTTAAGGACCACCTTGGCAGAGAGCACACTGGGGGTGGGGGTGTTGGGCCATACCAGCCCAAGTCACGCAGCAGAGTGCTGCCCTCCCTATCTCAGGCCTCTGGCCCAGGGCAGTTGACCCTGGACCCTCATCAAGCCCAATCCCCCAGTCAGATCTGCCCTAGGCCCCTCCCAGTGAAGGCCAGAGCCCAGCCAGGGCTGCAGCTCTAGCTGGTTATGTCCATCACCTCACACTAGTATCTGCTACTAGCTAACACTTATACCTGTAGAAGCCTCTGCAGACCTCTCTAGATTACACTTCTTACCATTAGGGTAGGAAACAGCCTGTCATCATGGCCAGATGTCTCTCTAGAACTTTGGAGCAATTCCCTGACTCCAAAAAAGAATGGCACCATTGCCAACTACTGGGTTCTGCAAAGGGCCTCCTTGGCCCGCTCAGCTGTGCCAGAAAACGGAGAGCTCTTGGAGTCTGGTTTGTAGAGAGGCAAGGCCCTGAGGGAATACCCCAAGCAGAGTCCCACTCCACCCCAATTCTCACCCCCACCCCACACCCAAAAGTGAAAGCACACATGTTCAGTTCCAAAATCCTGCAGCCTGGCTTTTCATGCTTGGGGGATGACACACATATTCCCTGCCCCTCCAGGCCCAGAGGCCACTCAAGGAGAGAACCCTGATTGGAAAGGACTGCCTCTTGGGGCCTTGCCAAGCATTTCAAGAACTGCAAGGTCTGCAGGCAGCTGGCACTCACCCCACATGGCTGCGAATGGGTAGGCCACACCTGGCCTGTTCAGAGGTAGCCCTGCTTCAATATATTCCGTCAGGCCCCAAGACATTAGGAAGGAGAAATGCCTAAATGCTGCAGCTAGTGGGTGGGGCCATGCACGGTCCCCTGACCTATGCCCCCCTTGCCTCCCACCTACTGCCACATTTCTGCTGGGGACTTGGGAAGAGAGGAGCCTAAGCAGGCATCACACCTTACAGACAGGACCACGTTCTGTGGCAGAGCCAAGCCATGGCTCTGGAGTCCAAGCGGGGGGACCTATAGATCACTTACCACAGCAAAATGCACATTTAACAGCCAGACAAGAGCTGTACTGATTTCTCCGGTCTCCAAACAATCATGCCACCGACATGTCACAAAATCTTTGCCTTCCATCTTAGCACCACCTGGCCCCAGGCCCCATCCCTGAGCATACACTGGGACCAATTTATCTTTCAAACTCCTGCTGGTGTGCACCTCAATGTGTAGTTTATAGAACCTCAGAGCTGGAAGGACCCGAAAGACCTGAAGTCTGACCCAGATCCACAGAAGTCTGGGATTTTCCCCCTAGAATATGCTGCCAGACCTCTCAGTTCCCCCATACTACAAGACACGGCAGCTTGCTTCCCAGCTAGGCTCCCTGTCTACTTGGTCACTCAGCCCCTATTCGTGGCCTGTTTCAGACATCAAGGAAGACTGATGCTGCTGTCTAAGTGACTGGAGAACAGCACTACTTAGACCAAAGTTAAGATGGGCCAGTTAGCTTCTCTTGGTTTCAGTTCTGGAATGACCAGAGGAGCCACCCCAGAAATGTGAGGTGGTGACCACAGGGTGCAAAAAAGGCTGCTGGTAAAAGTGAAGGCCCTGCCAGCAGTCAGCAGCACCCTCTTCATGGATGAAGGAAGCCTCTTCCTCAAGAGAAAGACCGGGGCCACTTAAGTGCCCTGTCTCTAAGAAGCCAAAGCTGTATGCTTCACGTGGAACATGGCACAGGGATTTGTGGCAAAGGCCACAGCAAAGAGTCAAGGGCAGGTAGCTATCCTCAGTCACAGCTCACTCACCAATGACCAGCAGCACGAGGATGACAATGAGAACCACAAAGAAGGTGTTGCCGTAGGTCACTACCAACTCCACCAGGCGGGACTTGAAAATCTTCTGCCATCTGTGAAGACGACAAAAACGATAGGAGCTGAAGAGAAAGAATACACACTTGGGATCCCGGGCCTTGAGAACAGAAATCCAGTTTTGCACTCTTTTCCTATGGCGAATATCCCATACAGACTCAGCCTCAGCTGCTTGCAATTCTCTAATTTATGACATTTGTTCAAGAGTATTAAAAAAAAAAAGAGGCTTGCTCATGTATAGAAATTTCTAGAAAACCAGTCTTTTTTTTTTAAGTTGCCACATGTACAAGTTTATTCTCAATGTTTAATACCATGGAAAATAGAAAAAGGCTCCTAAACCCACACATCAAAAAAGGAGCTTTCTCAGTAAAAAAGTTACAATACATATAATGGATTAGGGATATCTAGGAACTGCTACCCAAGGCCAGTAGGAAAATCCCAACAAAAACCGACGTATCAATTTTTAACGGCCTCTTAACACAGAATAAAACATTATTAAAAAAATCAAACCAAGCCAGCCCTAATGGCCTAATGGTTAAAGTTCATCGCGCTCTGCTGCAGCAGCCCAGGTTTGGTTCCCGGGCATGGAACCACACCACTTGTCTGTCAGTAGCCATGCTGAAGCAGTGGCTCACACAGAACTAGAAGGACTTACGACTAGAATATACAACTATGTACTGGGACTTTGGGAAGGAAAAAAAAAGAGAGGAAGATTGGCAACAGATGTTAGCTTGGGGCAAATCTTTCCCAACAACAACAACAACAAAAAAAAGTGGTTCCTTTAAAAAAAAAAAAAAAAAACTAAACCTAATTGCATATTAGAAATACACTTCACCCAGGGATCCAACAGGCTGCAAAATGGAAAGAGAAAATATTAACTGATTTAAGGAAAAGGCACTACCTACTAATCTTATGTACTATTTTTGAAAAATGACTCACAGAATTCTCACTTCATTTCTAAAAGTAATTAGTAGAAATCCACAGTCCAATGTTGCATTTTAAGAAAGCGGATGCTAAACACAATATATTTACAACTTTTATCACAACTCTTTCATGTTGAAAATTTTCTAGGGGCTGGCCCAGTGGTGTAGTGGTTAAGCTCACGCGCTCCGCTTGAGCAGCTAGGTGTCTGCAGATTCGGATCCCAGGTGCGGACCTACGCACCACTCATCAAGACACGCTGTGGTGGTGTCCCACACACAAAACAGAGGAAGATGGGCACAGATGTTAGCTCGGGTCCAATCTTCCTCAGCAAAAAGAGGAAGACTGGCAACAGATGTTAGCTCACGGCCAATCTACCTCACCAAAAACAAAAATTTTTTTCTAGAACATTATACATGGATTAACTTCCATCAATCTTCCACATGTTTCTTAAATTTATTTTCAGTGGGAGTTTTCACATTTAAGCATATGGACCAATTGAAGCATTCACTTTATGTTGTTCACATTCAAGAGGTTTTTATCAAGTGAGTCCTTGTGAAAGGACTTTGTCTTTGTCAGGACTTAGGATGACAGAAGGCTTTCCCATATTCTTCACATTTATATGTTTTTTCCTCCTGCGTGTATTCTCACGTCCTTGAAAGTTTCTTTGAGAAATAATTTCCTACATTCCTGACATTCACAAGGTAGAAAACCAGTCTTAAACACCAGCAGTCTTTGGGGAGGGAAATCGGAAATTTACTTTCCATTGCATCCCCCTATGTAGTATTCAAAATGCTTGCCACATACACATTAATTCTTTTTTTTTTTATAATTTTATTTATTTATTTTTCCCCCAAAGCCCCAGTAGATAGTTGTATGTCATAGGTGCACATCCTTCTAGTTGCTGTATGTGGGACGCGGCCTCAGCATGGCCGGAGAAGCGGTGCGTTGGTGCGCGCCCGGGATCCGAACCCGGGCTGCCAGCCGCGGAGCGCGCGCACTTAACCGCTAAGCCACGGGGCCAGCCCCACATTATTTCTTTAAATTGCTTTTCCACGTGACCAATTTCCACGTGACCAATTTTGATTCATATAGACTTCTCCACTCTGGATTATGATGAAGCAGGCCCCAGATCTCCCTTCATTTCCCTCCATAAATACTTCACAATGTAGCTCTACCAGACAAGACCCTTCGGAAATGGTTAATGTCATCCCAATGCCATCACCAGACCTCAAGAATATCAACGAGAATCCCTAATTCTCAGAGCCAGAATTCCACAGCCCTATTGTTGCAACTGTTTTTTTTTTTTGTGAGGAAGACCAGCCCTGAGCTAACATCTATTGCCAATCCTCCTCCTTTTTCCCCCCCTTTTCTCCCCAAAGCCCCAGTAGATAGCTGTATGACATAGTTGCACATCCTTCTAGTTGCTGTATGTGGGACGCCACCTCAGCATGGCCACTGAAGCGGTGCATCGGTGCACGCCTGGGAGCCGAACCCAGGCCGCCAGCAGCAGAGCATGCACACGTAACCGCTAAGCCACAGGGCCAGCCCAATTTGCAACTATTTTTAATAGTTTGAATAGGAACCAACAAGGTTTTGATTCTGCATTTAGGTGATAAGTGTCTTAAATCTGTCTGATTCTATAAGCTCCTCCCTCCCTCGTCCTCTGTTGTTTTCTTCCCCAATTCACTTTTTCCAGAAACCAGGTTGCTTGTCCTACAAAGCTTCCAAAATAGCAGCTCAGAGGGTGCGTCTGTATCTGCATTTCCTCTGAACTGTATGAGGTGTGAAGAGATTCAGATCTGGCTTTTGGCAATAATATTCCTCAGGCAGTGCTGTATACTTCCTATCGTATCACATCAGGAACTGTACTTTTTATTAAAAAACAGTTTTTAAAAATATCCATGGAGAAAACCTTATTTGTAATGTTCTAACTTAAGTCAAAATGTGTTCATATATTAACTGTAATTAAAATTTTCCAATTAACTTTCAATGGGTCCTCTTTTCATTGCAAGGGAGCACGGTTTCATCCCTCACAGGCTGAGTAATGCTCATGAGGCTACTACACAAAGCCAGTGAGACTAGTTAGGAGGACAGAAATCACCAAATTAGCAACAACGTGACTCTGTGGTGAAAGTCTTCTGGACCCCACACTGCCATCCCCCAAACCCTAGGGACCCAAGGGGAGGCAAGAGGGCATCATTCCCAGAACCATGACTAGAGACAGCTTTTCTCCCCTTTCGGGTATTCTGAAGACCAGAAGGCAGGGTGCTCAGGAAAAGAACTCAGCAAGATGCGACAAAGCCAAACTGTGTGGAAGGTTGGCAATAATAAACATGACCCCTGCCACCCCCACCCCAGACAAGTTCTACCTGTTTCCATCTGGCCCCAGTTCCAGCGTCCACCAACTTTGCACACACAAGCTATAGTGCTCGGCAACCGTCACCCTCTCGACTTGCTTGCCTGCTTGCTCCACAGGCCATACCTTTTGGGAGAAATGAAGGGAATGCAGAGAAGCAGCACAGCAAAGACCTCTGCATAGAGGAAGGTAGCAACTGCAGTCCACTGCAGACTCATCCTACTGCTAGAAGGATTCCAAAAGGGAGATGTGAGCTTGTTTCCTGACAGGGAACAGAAGGAACAGGAGGAGTTATAAGAGCTGGGAAGCCACTCTACCCTGTACCCCAGCAGTCTACTCCAGGGTCTTTAAAACACTGGCTGAAACGGGGCTCGACTCAGCAGGGATCCTTAATCAACAGTGCTCAAAGGCCTGACCGACAGGAAGGAGTTGGCTGCTGCCTTCCAGTATGCGCCTTAACACGCCCAGAGCCACCTTTCTGGACAATTCCTTTCCCTGCGGAGTCCAAGAGACTCCTTATGTCTGTTTAACTGGGAAAGCGTTTTTAATAAAGGTTATATAAAGGGAGGCAATTCTCGACATCCATCAGGCCCTTCCCGTCCCAGCCAGGCCGAGCTCTGCGGCAGAGGCTCGCAGTTCCGAGGCGGCCGCGGGGCAGCAGTGCTTCAGTACCGCACTTGCTCCCAAAGCCGCGGCGCCCCCACTTCCCGGGGAACCAGAAGCCCCCCCTCTCCGGCCTGCCAACGAGGCCGAGGGGACGCCAGCAGCTCCCTGTGGCACTAGAGCAGGGCTAAAAGGCCTTCCGCCCACCGCGTCTGCCCCCAGGGGGCGGGGGCCTCGGAGTACCTCAGCAGGACCAAAAGAGCGCCTCCTACAGGGCGGCGGTCGGGGCCAAGAGTAAATGCAGGCCTCGACCAAGCACCTCACGGGCCCACCCAGAGAAACTTCTAGAAGCAGCTGTCTCCTCGGAAGCCGGAGGAGCCCCTACCGGCAGTCCCGGTTGGCCGCAGCGCCCACTCGGCTCGAGAGCCCCACGATGTGGCTCTGGCCCGCACGCCCTCCCCAAGCCCCACCCCAGCGGCTCCCCCGCGGGAGCCCCGCCCCCGCGGCTGGCTCTCGCGCCCCCCGGCCCGGCTCCACCCGCCGCCGCCCCGACTTCCCTCCGCCCGGCCGGACCCCGCACTCCCGGGCCTCTCTCGCTTCCCCTCGTCCAGGGGCCGGGGGACTCGGCGGCCCCGGAGCCCAGCTGACCGCGCAGCCCGCTCACCGAGCTTCGCGCAGCCACCAGGCACCGCCCCACCGCCGCCGCCAAACTCTCCCACCACAGCCCGGGTCCCACCCCTTCCCCCGCAGCCGGAAACCGGAAGCGCCCGCAGAGCCCCGCCCCGCCCCCAACCGTCGCGAGGCCCCAGCGGCTCCGCCCACGGCCGCTTTCCGCCCCGCCCCCGAGCCGAGGCTGCGACGCTCAGGACTAGGAAAGAAGCGACGCTTCGGGGCCGGGCGGCGGTGCCTCGTGCACGCTGGGGGATGGGGCGGGGCCTTGGCGAGAAGACGAAGGGCCGCTTCTCTAGCCCGCGCGGTCCTCCACGTCTCTGTGGTCTGGGGAGCGGGCGGGGACCAACCGTGGGGCGAGAACGGGGTGGAGCGCCCCACGCCCGGGCTCCTCCTCCCTTCCATCCTCCGCCTCCTCCCCTTCCCCGACTCGCCCCTGGGGAGGGGCGGGTGGCTGGGGATTCTGGGCGGGTGGCGGAGTCACTGTCGTTTCAGCTGGGCGGCGGAGCAGACGGACGCGCCTGGTGCCCCGGGGAGGGGCGCCACCAGGGTAAGAGGAGGAGGAGGAGGTGGAGAGGAAGAGACGCCCTCCCTGCCCGAGACCTCTCGAGACTCTGACCCCAGAGGCTAGGGGACTGACAGTTCCTTTACCTGGGCTGCCTGAAGAGCCCACGACCCTGGAGGGCCCTGAGCCCACGGCACCAGGGGCCCCAGCACCACCCCAGTGGCCTAAAGCGACAGTCTCAGGGACCACTGCAAGGTTTCCAGTTGCCTAGACAACGAACCCAGGGTCAGAGCAACAACCCTTCCAGCCACCTGTCTGAACTGCTGCCTCAGGCACCAGTCCCAGCCCCGTGCATCCAGCCCAGGTGACATGCCGGTGCTCTCCATCCCCCGGCCCTCGAGGGTGACCACGCTGAAGCGCACAGCTGTGCTACTGGCCCTCACGGCCTATGGAGCCCACAAAATCTACCCCCTGGTGCGGCAGTGCCTGGTTCCGGCCAGGGGCCCTCAGGTGCCAGCAGGGGAGTCCACACAAGAGACCTCCGGGGCCACAACAGCCGCAGCAGCCAAGGCCGGCGTGAACCGGGTGTTCTTGCAGCGACTCTTGTGGCTCCTGCGGCTACTCTTCCCCAGGATCCTGTGCCGTGAGACGGGGCTGCTGGCACTGCACTCAGCCACTCTGGTGAGCCGGACTTTCCTGTCAGTATATGTGGCCCGCCTGGATGGACGGCTGGCCCGCTGTATCGTGCGCAAGGACCCGCGGGCCTTTGGCTGGCAGCTCTTACAGTGGCTTCTCATCGCCCTCCCTGCCACCTTCATCAACAGTGCCATCCGCTACCTGGAGGGCCAGCTGGCCCTGTCTTTTCGCAGCCGTCTAGTGGCCCACGCCTACAGCCTCTACTTCTCCCAGCAGACCTACTACCGAGTCAGCAACATGGACGGGCGGCTTCGCAACCCTGACCAGTCCCTGACGGAGGATGTGGTGGCCTTTGCTGCCTCTGTGGCCCACCTCTACTCCAACCTGACCAAGCCGCTCCTGGATGTGGCTGTGACCGCCTACACCCTGCTTCGAGCAGCCCGCTCCCGCGGGGCCGGCACAGCCTGGCCCTCGGCCATTGCTGGCCTCGTGGTGTTCCTCACAGCCAACGTGCTGCGAGCCTTCTCACCCAAATTTGGGGAGCTGGTGGCAGAGGAGGCACGGCGGAAAGGGGAGCTGCGCTACATGCACTCTCGCGTGGTGGCCAACTCAGAGGAGATAGCCTTCTATGGGGGCCACGAGGTGGGGCAGATTGAGTCCCTGGGCACAAAGGAAAGCGTGTGGCTGGGAGGCTCGGGGACAGGCAGCCATGAATGGTGGGGGCAGCCCAGAGATGGCTAAGGCTGATGCCAGAAGTGTGGGCAGGCCACGAGAAAGGGAGGCTAGGGACAGCCAGGGCCTTGGGCAGCCCAGACTTAGGCAGATAAATGGAGAAGCAGGAAGGCTGGGTGGGGACTGCTGTGGGCCAGCTGCCTGCATGCTCCAGGCCACTTCTGCTTCCTCTCCTCCTCGATGAGGTTGTCCTGGCCTTGGAGCTGCAGATCCTAGTCATTTGAGATGCTAGAGCTCCTGGCTCACCCCACTCTTGCAGCCAGCCCAGAGGAGGCTCCTGCCATCAGGGAGCATGGATGGTGGGACGCAGCCGGCTGCCTGGCCTCTCCCAGGCCCCTGGGCCCTTTCCTTTGAAGGCCAGCGTCCGGCTGAGTTGGCCGGCCGGGCAGGCGGGTATTATGGGCATGACTCAGCCCAAGCGGGGGTTAACGAGCAGTGCCCAGCGCCGCAGCTGCAGGGGTGGCGGCGCTCAACGCTCCAGGTCAAGGCCTCCCCCACCTGAGCCCCCGGGCTGGCCTGGCTGCTGGCTTGACCGCCTCCCAGAGGACCCAGGCTAGGGATGCCAGGCCCAGGCTGGCACCGCATCGGGATGCACTTCCTGCCCGCCTGGCGTGGCCGCCCTTCCACCCAGGTCCCAGGCATACAGCTCTCCGGCAGGCTGGGGCTGGGGCCGGGGATCATGGCTGGCCGGGAGCCTGGTGCTGGGAAAGGTTACTCCAGGCCAGTGCTCTCTTTATCTTGCCTGGGCCCCTCCCCTTCCTCGTGCCTGGGGTTGCAGCTGCCTCCGGCCCTGCTGTCTGAGACTCTGGTTTCGGTTCCCGACTGCTTCTCGGGGGAGGGGTGCAATGGCATCCATCTCCTGAAGGCCTATGTGTCCTCCCTGGGTCAGGTGGCCTCTTGTACCCAGAACTTGTCTCATTGACTTCGCATCTGGTGGAGAGGCAGGCTTGTCCCTGAACTCCGCAGAGAGGGGGCATCTGGGGTGGGCGTGGGCCGGGCTCCAGATTAGGAGAAAAAACGCTGGGTCTGTAGCTGCAACCCCCTCTCCTCCTCTCCTTCTCTCCTCCTCTCCCACACGCCAGGCCACAGGGCCTTGGCAGGCAGCCGTGGCCTTGGGTGAGGCACTTGGCACATGACCCACAGCTACATTGTCAGCCCTGGCTGGCGCTCCTGCCAGCTCCCAGCACGAGCCTGGACTGCGAGGGTGCTTGGAGGAGGCGTGCTCATCTCCAGAATGGGAGACTGGGCTTGAGGCAAAGCCCAGCTCTGCAGCGGCCCTGGATGGGGGTGGGGGGCAGAAGAGAGCTCACTGGTTCTTTGAAGGACTTCCTCCAGTCTAGCTTCAGGAAATAGCACGTTCGCCAGTAGGATTCGCTGGCTGGCCGGGGAGGGAGGGCCCGGGTGTGCGTCCACAGCCTGTCAGTTTAGGCCTTGGCCAGAGGGCTGGAAAGCAGTGTGGAGTGACAGGCCCCCATGGGTGGGTTGATTGCTCTTACTGTGCAGACAGGTGGCTCACCCTAGTCCCACTAGCTAATGTCCCCATGGACACTGGCCCAGGCTCAGATGAACAGGTTAGAGCAGAGGTGGCTGGCTGGTTGGAGGGTAGACTGCAGGATGTTCTGTTAGTACTGGGATTTCTACGAGGAGGCTTAGCTAGACGCACACAAGCACACACACAACCTCTTGTCGGCTTGAGAACAAGGTAAACCTTTCTTAGTAAGTCAAAGCATCATTTACAAGAATCTTATTCTCCTAATAGCTCTGCCTGTATGGTCCAAATTCCAAACCTCTTGCTACCTCTAGGCTGTGTGAGCTTGGGCAGGTCACAGCCTCTCTAGGCTTCAGAGTCCTACTGTACAACAGACATGAAAGTACACATGCGATGGGATGTGGTGAGGATCAAATGGAGAGTCAGGTGTGGAAGAACTTGGCAAAGGAAACGGGGCCAGGCTGGGCAGCTGTTGTCAGCTGGGGGTGGGAAGGCAGGGCTGGGGCATGCGCCCCTGCACTGAGCCAAGAAACCCACGACCCAATGGCCACCCTGCTGTGACCACTTCCTGAAACCTCCAGCCCCCCTGCTGCCACAGGGAGCCTCTTTCTCTCCCACTCCCTTTCCTGCTCTCTCTTCTCCAGGCCCTGCACAGGCCCCTTTCCACACCTGTCCCCATCCTGAGATGGCAGGTGGTTGCCCGTGCAGGAAGGGGGAGGGGAGGGCAGGGGAGGCCCACCCCACTGCTGAGCCAGTGGGCTGGAGACCTCAGCTGGCCAGCCTCGGTGCGGGGCTGCCTCTTAGGGGACGAGGCCTGCAGGGACTGGCTCAGAGCTGCCTTCCAGGTTCCGGTGGGAGAATGCAGTGCAAGTTTCTCATCCGGAAGAACAGTGGGAAGGTAGGGAGAGGCGGGGCCTCAGTAGGTGGAGACTGGTGAATGGCATTCTTCCAAACCAGTTCTGCCTTTGCTTTCCTGTGCTGCCCTTTGCTCAGTTCAGGGAGCCCCCCAGCAGTTGCCCAAAGAAATGGGCAAGGTGGCTTTCCTTGGCCCGTGTGCAGAAGCTGTCCACGACAAAGAGGGGCATGGGGAGCGTCCCAAGGAGAGAGATAGTGTAAACTGGGGACAGAGTGGGCCTCGGGAGGCGGGGTTGAGTCCCTTCGTCACCGCCATTGTACCCCAGTGCTATGATGTCAAGCAATTCCATACCACCCCCCTGAGTTTGAGACCTGTCCCCTGTAAACATGGCCCAGTCAGGACTCCCAGCTCTCAGCCTTGTCGTGGCCATCAAACGGCATAGAGTGAGCGGCGCTTGGGGCCTCTCCATCTCTCTGTCTCCCTCTCCCCTGCAGGTGGAGCTGGCCCTGCTGCAGCACTCCTACCAGGACCTGGCTTCACAGATCAACCTCATCCTTCTGGAACGCCTGTGGTACGTCATGCTGGAGCAGTTCCTTATGAAGTATGTGTGGAGTGCCTCAGGCCTGCTCATGGTGGCCGTCCCCATAATCACCGCCACTGGCTACTCAGAGTCAGGTGAGAGCCAGGGCTCCCAGGGTGGCGAGGGCAGGGGCCCTGTGCTCCTGGACCACTGGGTGCTAGGCTTGGGAGGGCCCAGCGCTCAGCCCGCCCACCTGCCCCTTCTGTTGAGGCCAGGAATCCCAGCTGGTGTCCTTGAGATCACCAGAGGTCACACTCTATGCCATAGCTCCTTGTTGCCTTCCATGCTGCGTGTGTCTCCCCTTTACAGCATCTCATGCTCCTTGGTACCACTCAGCTGAGCCCGGGGACTGCAACTCAGGAACACTCCATGTCCCTTCACCACGCACGTGTACCATTGCCCACTGTCCTTATCCTCAGCCCAACTGCAACTTGGAGGTGGAAGGATGGGAAAGTACCTTGAGTGAGCCCCTTCTCGGGCCTTGGCTTTCCCATGCCTGAACAGCTCTGGCAGGTTGCAGAGGGTACAGACCCCCCTCGGGGGGCGGGGCGGGGGGTGATGACACGGAGACTGGAAAGCCTGTTCTGCCTGTGACTTTAGCAATTGGGTCGTCAGGATTCCCATTTTATTCATCTGCTGGTTTGCAACGTATTCATTCATATTTATTCTATTCGTAGTCTTTTCGCAGCTGCCCTTTGAAAGGTTGACGTGCAGACTTGGGAAGAGTCTGGCTTGGTCAGTAGCTCCTCCTCCTTCTCCTCCTCCTCCTCCTCCTCCTCCTCCTCCTCCTCCTCGTCCTCCTGGCCCTTAGAACACTTTGACTCAGGGCCAGCCTGGCTGCTGCAACGATTGTAGCCCAGTGTCCGGTTGGCTTTCCTGTTGTTTGATACATGGTTATGGCTTTATCAGGTCGACACATGTCTCCATTCACGCCTGTGTTTACTGATTTCTTTGCTCACCAGTCCTTTCCCGAAGCCCAGGTACCTTCTTCCCAGTAGATATCTTTTAGAAGTTCTTTCTGCAAGAGAATGGGAACTTTGCGATTCTTTTGTTGTCTGAAAATGTCTTTATTTTACCCTTTTTCCCAAACTAAAGTTTAGTTGGGTGTGGGAGTTGAGGCAAATAGTTATTTTCTTTCGCCCGTTGACAATATTCCATTGTCTCTGTTGGAAAGTCTGTTATCAGCTTGACTGCCTTGGGCAGCCTATATTGTCTGTCTCATTACTTTTAGACTTTTCTCTCTGGCATTCTGCAGTTTCCCTACGAAGTGTTTACCTGTGGGTTTCTGTTTATCCTGCTTCAGACTTCTTGTATATCCTTTGAATATTCATATTTTTCAATCGTTCTGGAAAATTCTCAGCTGTTATCTTTTCAAATATCGCCTCACTTTCACTCTTTCCTTCCGGAACTCCTGCTATACACGCTCTGGACTTCTCACTCTCTCCTTTGCAGCTCTTCATCTCTCTTCACTGCTGAATTCTGGGAGGTTTCCTCAGATCATCTTGCTCACTCATTTGCCAGTTTTCTCTTTGGCTATATCTAATTTTATTTTTTTTTTAAATTTCAGTAACTATTTCTATAAAGTTCTTTATTTATTTATTTTTCCCCCCAAAGCCCCAGTAGATAGTTGTATGTCATAGCTGCACATCCTTCTAGTTGCTGTATGTGGGACGCGGCCTCAGCATGGCCGGAGAAGCGGTGCATGGGTGCGCACCTGGGATCCGAACCCGGGCCGCCAGCAGCGGAGCGTGCACACTTAACCGCTAAGTCACGGGGCCGACCCTCTATAAAGTTCTATTTGATTCTCTTTTAAATAGAAATTTGAAAATAGAAATTTTCTTTTTCAAATAGAAATTTCAAACTGTTTTTGTGTGTCTGATTTTCTCCTCTTTTTGACTGCTCCTTTTATGCTGTGTATCATATTAATCATACTTCTTCCATGCTTTCATTTTGTGTGTGTGTGAGGAAGATCAGCCCTGTGCTAACATCTGCCAATCCTCCTCTTTTTGCTGAGGAAGATTGGCCCTGGGCTAACGTCTGTGCCCATCTTCCTCCACTTTGTATGGGACACTGCCACAGCATGGCTTGACAGGCAGTGCGTCAGTGCACGCCTGGGATCCGAACCTGCGAACCCTGGGCCACAGAAGCAGAGCGCACGCACTTAACTGCTGCGCCACCGGGCCAGTCCCTCTTCCGTGGTTTCTATCCAACTATTCGGTTATCTGAATCCTCGGGAGCCAGCTTTATCTTCTCTCTGCTGGTCTGCACTCAGGGTCCTTGTGGGGTTTGCAAGCAGACTTCCCGGGGAGCCCCAGGGCCTGACTGGAGGCTGCCCCCCCCATGCCTCTTGGCTTCTGTTTTGCTCAAGCATTCCCGGGTAATTAACCACTTGGAGGCCAGTTTCATGTTAACTTCTCAGCTTGGCGAAGAGGGGGTTCCTGAACTTGAAGGTAGTATTAATTTGAACCCCAGACACATAATTACAAATTCTTAGAGGAGCCCTTTGGTTCCCTGCACCTAGGGCCCCAGCTACATGAAAGAAGCTGCCCTGTCTCCTCCATCTCTGGGGATTTCACAGGAGCCCCTGGCTGCTGGCTGCTGTTTTTGCTCCTGGGAATTTCCCTTGCTTTCCTTGGAGCACAGTTCTGCTTTCAAAGGTGTTATATTTTATGCAGCTTGGTAGTAAGAGGGTTTTCAGTTATATCTAAAGAAAGAGAACCTGACTTCAGAACCAGAAATCTCTCAGATTCTCTCCCTCTTGGCATCTCTACCTTGGGGCTTCCATACCCTCAGCTGTCTGTCTCTCTCTGGAAGACCCCCCAAGACGAAGGATCTCATTGGAGTGGGGTGGTTACTTTCCACTGATGGGCCAACATAAAGAGTGGCCTTGGTTTGATTTAGGACCCAGTCAGCACACCTGGCCCAGAGCCTGAAGATGGACCCAGGAGGAGATTGACCTGTGGTTTTGGTGAGGAATCACCTGCAACCACTTCCCTCTTTGGCTAGCACTGGGCGCTGCCAACCTGTCTAGTCCCTGAGGCCTCTCCCTCCTCTGAAGGCCTAGGATTTTTTGGGGCCTCTGCTGTGCCAGGCTTTGTGGGCGATTCAAACAAGCAAGAGTTCCTGTCCCTGGCTCATGGCCCTTAGAGTCAGTTACCTGTGAAAATGTGAAACATTTTCATCTCGGCCCCCTTGCTCACTCCACTTGTGTCATACTGGCCTCCTTGTTATTCCCCTAAAACACCAGGCATGCTTCTGCCTCAGGGCCTTTGCACATGCTGCTGGCTCTGCCAGGAATGCTCTTTCCTCACACGTCCACCGGCCCCCTCCCTTCCTCTATCAGAGCTTGGCTCCCAGGCCCCCTCTAGGTGAGGCCTGCCCTGATCACACCCCGCTTTTCTCTTCCCATTCCCCGCCTCTCTGCACTCCCAAACACTGAACACCCTATCTTTTCCACATATATATGTGGTTTATCATCTCCATGCCACTTCAGACTTTGAGCTCAGTGATGACAGGGACTTTTGTCCGTTTTGTCCCTGCTGTGTCCCCAGTCTCTGGCAGCTAGTGAGGGCTTCAGGTTCTTCAAGGAGGCTGAGAGCACTGGGGACCGGTGGAAGGAGGCAGACACTTATCCACTGGGGAAGATGTAGTTACCTTTGCCCTGCTGGCCTGCTGGCACTGCAAAGCAGGAGGGCCCCGAGGAGGGGTGGCCTGGCCGGGAACAGCTGCCAGGGGCCCTGGTCTTAGCCACCCGAGGATCCAAGGGAAGCTGCAGAGGGCAGTTACTTCTGTCCCCGGGGAGGTGCCAGCTGTTGCCAGGATGCCCTGGGCACCTACAGACTCTTTCCCTTTGTGTACAGTCACTGTACAGCTCTCAGGACATCCAAGGAGGAAGGCTTGTGTTCCCCCCTGCCTGTTGGGGGGCTGTGTCCCTAAGGGCACGGTCAGAAGGAAGGCCCCATTCCCTTTCTACCCCGCACGGCACCCGCGCTGCTCTGGAGGCCATCTGCCCTGAGCCAACTTCCTGCCCCCTCCCACCCCACCCCCACCATCATGTCTCTGGAGCTCCCACCTCAGATCGACATATACCCCTGGGTAGAGTCCTTGGGCTCTTCGCAGAACCTTCCTTCCCACCACTTCAGTCACAGGAGCCCCAGCTTCCCCTGGATACCCCCAATGGCCGCTGCTCATTCACCCACACCCCAGGACCCTCAGAGTTGGCCTCCCCCTTGCTCCCCATCGCCATTTCCAGAACATTCCTTGTTTAAAAGCCCTGCCCCTTTGGGGAATCCAAAGGTCAAGGGAGTTGAGGCCATTGACTCCCAGTCAACCCACAAGAGAGGGTTGAAGTGAGTGACCTTGAGGCCTAGACTAAGACAGAAAAGCAAATCAAGACAGGAGCAGGCTCCCAGGGAGAAGTAGGGGCGTCGAGGATGGCCACTCTCTCAGAGGCCACAGAATACGGCGCTGAGGGGAGAGATGAGGGAGAGATGGGGGTAGCAGTGGAGGTCCAGAAGGGGATATATATGTGTGAGAGGCTCCAGTGGTTGGATGCCAGTGCTGGTGTGGCCCTGGGAGAGGCTGCCATCAATAGTGCACGACACAAGGCAGGGGGCAGTCTCGGGGAATGGCTGGTTGTGCCATGACAGAAAGCCAAATGCCTGGGGGCTCGTTGTTTTCTCCGTGGTATTGAGATGTAATTAACATACTGGTACAATTCAGCCTTTTAAAGTGTACAATTCAGTGGTTTTTAAGGTATTCACAGAATTGTGCAACCATCACGTCTATCTAAGTCTCTATCTAAACATTGTCATCACCCCAAAAACAAACCCTCAACCCATTAGCAGTCACTCCCCACCCCACCCCCTACCCCCTGGCACCCACTCATCTCCTTTCTGTCTCTATGGATTTGCCTCTTCTGGCCTTTCACAGAAATGGAATCCTGCAATCTATGGCCCTTTGTGTCGGGCTCCTTTCTCTCAGCATGTTTTCAAGGTCCATCCACGTTGTAGCATGTGTCAGAACATCATCCCTTTTGATGGCTGAATAACGTTCCATTGGATGGATACATCACACTTTGTTTATCCGGTCTCCTGTGGATGGACACTTGGGTGGCTTCCACCTTTGGGCTATTGTGAATAATGCTGCAGTGAGCATTTTGTTTAGGTTTTTGCCTGGACACATATTTTTGTTTCTCCTGGATATCTACCTGAGAGTATATATGATAGAAGTGTCTCTTCAGATCCTCTGCCCGTTGTTTAATTGGGTTGTTTGTCTCTTTGTTGTTGAATTGAAAACGTTCCTTCTTTTTTTTTTGTTTGTGAGAAAGATCAGCCCTGAGCTAACCTCCATTTCCACTCCTCCTCCTTTTTTGCTGAGGAAGAGTGGCCCTGAGCTAACATCCGTGCCCATCTTCCTCTACTTTATATGGGATGCCGCCACAGCATGGTTTGACAAGTGGTGCGTTGGTGCACACCCGGGATCTGAACCTGTGAATCCCAGGCCGCCGAAGCAGAGTGTGCGCGCTTAACCACTTGCGCCACCGGGCCGGCCCCGGAAAAACGTTCTTTCTGTATTCTGGATACTAGACCCTTCTCAGATCTGTGATTTACAGATATTTTCTCCCAGCCATAGGTGGTTTTTTCACTTTCTTGATGATTTTTTTTTAATTTTATTGTGAAATTATTGTTGTACATTATTGTTTATCAGTCACCATATAAGTGCAGCCCTCCACCCCTTGTGCCCACACCCCACAGATAGAACTGTTTGGTGATTACCTCGCCCCTGGTAATCACCAAACAGTTCTATCTGTCTGTGTGTTGGTTTATCTGCCACATATGAGTGAAATCATGCATTGATGGATTTTTTGTGTATGACAGGAAGATCAGCCCTGAGCTAACTTCCGATGCCCATCCTCCTCTTTTTGCCGAGGAAGATTGGCCCTGGGCTAACATCCGTGCCCATCTTCCTCTACTTTATATGGGACGCTGCCAGAGCATGGCTTAACAAGCAGTGCGTCGGTGCGCACCCAGGATCCGTGCCTGCGAACCCTGGGCCGCCACAGCGGAACACGCGCACTTAACCGCTGCGCCACCGGGCCGGCCCCTTCTTGATGGTTTCTTTTGGTGCTCAAAAGTTTTAAATTTTGATGATGCTCATTTACCTGTTTTTGTTGTTGTTGCTTGTGCTTTTGGTGTCACATTTGAGGAGCCATACCTAATACCGGATCACACAGATTTACCCTGGCTTTCTTCTAGGAGTTTTGCAATCTCAGCTCTGAGCTGCAGGCCAGTGCTCCACTTGGAGTAGTCTTTTTGTGTGGGGTGAGGTAGGGGCCATTCTTTGGTGTGTGGATACCTATTGTCCTAGTACCGTTTGCTGGAGAGACTGGTCTTTGCCCCAGTGGGTCAGCTTTGATTTTCCCTTGTCCCTGCCCCTCCCCTCCACTGTGCTCCACAGCCTCAGAGGCCATGAAGAAGGCAGCCTCAGAGCTGAGGGAGGAGGAACTGGTGAGCGAGCGCACAGAAGCCTTCACCATTGCCCGCAACCTCCTCACAGCTGCTGCTGATGCCATTGAGAGGATCATGTCGTCCTACAAGGAGGTAACCCCCTCTCCCCTGCCACGCCCCCACCGCATCCTCGGCTGGCAGGGCTGAGGCAGGGTCACCCTCCCCGCAGGTGACAGAGCTAGCTGGCTACACGGCCCGGGTACATGAGATGTTCCAGGTATTTGATGATGTCCAGCACTGCCGTTTCAAGAGGCCCGGGGAGCCCGAGGACACTCAGGTGGGGGCCGGGGCCGTGGTGAAGCCTGGTGTCCGTGTGGAGGGGCCCCTGCAGATCCGAGGTAAGAGGCCCTGCTGGACCCTGCCCTCCCACCCCAGGCAGCTCCTAGTGCCATCAGAGGGCAGGGGCTTTGAGTTGTGCCCCGGGGGTGGGGCTTTCTGGGTGAGTTGTGGCTCCCACAGCCTCCCTTCCTAGAGCAGTCACTGCTGGCCAGCCCGCTCACTCACCCAGTTCCTTCCAGGTGCGCTGGCTGGGATTTCTTTTTGCAAAAGAGGGGGCATGGTCTCTGAGTGGAAGAGATCACTCGCCCAAGCTACAGCAGGGCCCGGGGTGCTGTGGAAGTGGGGCCCGCGCATCAGAGCTGCTGTTAAGATGGTGCCAGGAGCGAAGGGCTGCAGAGCAGGAGTGGACCCCATGCCTTGGGTTCCAGAGGCCAGAGAAATGGCTTTGCTACTCCCCCGCCCAGAGTACAGCACCAGACACTGGGGGGACCCTGGACCACACACTGGCATGCTCTTGGGTGTGAGGGGGCACATGGAACCTACCAGAAAGCAGAGGGAGGGCTGTTGCTCCCTCTCTTCCTTCCTTGTGTTCTCTCTCCAGGCCAAGTGGTGGATGTGGAGCAGGGAATTATTTGTGAGAACATCCCCATCATCACGCCCACAGGAGAGGTGGTGGTGGCCAGCCTCAACATCAGGGTAGGTCGCGTCGGGGAGGGGAGCACCCAACCCAGAAGTGCAGGCTGAGCTGGGCTGGGCTAGGCTGAGCCGTGGGGCCCGGGCCTGGCCTTCTGCATCTGCAAGCCCCAGCCCTTGGCATCTGGCCTGGCTGGCCTGCCTCTGTTGTCAGTACCCATTGTCCCTAGATCTACGTGGCAGGCGGACTAAGGTTGAAGTGAAAGACCAATGTGTCTCTGACTGTTGGTTCTAGGGCAGTGGAGTCAGAGCTGATAAAACAGACTAGTGATTACTGGATTGGCCAAGGGTCACTCAAGGGTTCCTGGCCCTATTGTTGCCAGTCCCCCCAGCCCACCCCATCCCGGAGAAGCCCAGGACTTGGGGACTCTGGTTCACCTCCAACTGTAGTAGAAGAGGGAGCCTTCCACTGGCCTGGGCTTGCCTCCCACCCATCTGCTTTGAGAAGCCCCCAGTGCAGGTGTCTGTGCTGGGTGCAGCCTAGCCCAATGGGAGGGCTCTCAGCCACTACACAGGCTGTCTGTGGAGAGGAAGCCCTGGTGGTGGACGTCCACCAGTCACCTGTGCCCCCAGCTAGGGCTTTGGACAGAGTCAGGGAGTGATAGAATGAAAGGGAGACCTGGTGGGGGCAAGAGAAGAAGAGAGAGTCATTCATTCATTCATTCACTTATTCATTCATTCAATCAATATTCCCTGAGCTCCGGGGTGGACACTGAAAACCAGAGGTCCATCAGGGGCCGCTACCCTCTGGGAAGCCCTACCCTGGGGGGTCCTAAGTGTTACAAAGGTCCCCAGTTAGCTGCCCAAGAGCCAGCAGGGGCCACAGGAGGGTGGTCACCATCCCTGGGGGGAGCGAAAGTCACATGCAGCATCACCTAGGAGCCTCCAGGCAGGTGGGTAAAGAAGTCCTTTCGCAGAGGGCAGGTCGAAAAAGGGCAATGGAGCGGCAGAAGCGTGGAGCCGAGGGCCTTTGGGGCTAGGTCCTGCAGGGACCATGTGCACCTGGCTGAGGAGCTGGGTCAGTAGGAGCCACAGCCAGACAGGGCGTTAGCAGGAAGAGGCGAGTGGAGGGGCAGTGCCTGCTGAGAGGGCCAGCACAGGACGGCACTGGTGACTCTTGGGGTATGTGGGGAACCGCCGATGGCCAAGAGGAATGGTCTCTAGGCAGGCCCACTAGAAGCCCAAGTAGGCAAAGCCCGGAGGCCCCGGTGAGCAGGGGCACAGCTGGCAAGGAAGCAAGGTGAGCGAAGACGGGGAGACTCTGGCCTGGCGGAGCTGGTGGTAGAGCTGGCCTCCGGGGCTGCAAGATGTTGAGGACGGGATACAGTTCCCAGCTACAGCCAGCCTCCATCTTCACATGGCCTTCTCCCTGTGTGCAGGTCTCTGTGTCCAAATGTCCCATTTTTATCAGGACACCAGTCACGTTGGATTAGAGGCCTACCCTACTCCAGGATGACCTCATCTCGATTTAACTAATTACATTTGCAAAGACTCTATTTCCAAATAACGTCACATTTTGAGATCTTGGGGGTTAGGACTCCAACATGAACTTGAGGGGACACAGTTCAGCCCTTAACACTGACTGAGGTCAGCCAGAGATAGGTGTTTGCATGGGCCATGATCTCCAGTCTTCCAAGGATTGCACAGGCCAGTAGGCCCTTAGTGTTGATGTTATGTCACACTGGGGGGGGACTTAACACAGCGAGGGGTGGGGTGGAAGCTGTGCATGAAGTGCCCTGAGTCCATGCCCCACGCTCTCCCCCGCCCCCTAAGGATGGCGGTCTCCCTGCCCTCTAACCCCCTCCTTCCTGCACACTGCCCCCGCCAGCTCAGGCCAGCCTTTTTCTAACAGCAGGCGTTTTCAGAAGACCAGTGGGCATCATGTAATCGGCTAATTGGGGAGCCTCTGGCCCTTGACACTGAGCCCAGGGGCCACAGTGGCATCTCCATGGCCCCCTAGCACCCGCGGGGCAGTGAGAGGGCTATGGCGGGGCAGATGGAGTGCGGGGTTCGTACTGTCCACCTCAAACTCTAAGGAAAGTGCCTCTCCTGGAGCAGTTCCTAAAGGGAAAGCAACTCTGCCAGGGAGGCTGAGAGGCTAGGATCCCAGAGAAGTGGGATCACATGGGATGGAGGGTGACATTGACTTTCTGGGGCAGAATAGGCCCTCCTTGTGGTGGCCCCATGCTCTCTGGTGTATGTTGGGGCCTTAGGGGACAGGCCAGGGCCCCAAACAGGCATTTGCTTAGGGCTCTGGAAGCTGGACTTCATGCCCTAGGCCCTGCCATCCCTTATCAAGAGATCAAGAATGGCCTACACGCCAGCCTCAGCGTGTACCTGGGTGGAGGGAGCTCTCCGAGGCTGTCCAGAAGCTGCAGGTGAGTGGAGAGAGGCCCACACTCGCCTGGGTACCATAGCTGCTGCCTCCGCAGGTAGAAGAGGGCATGCACTTGCTCATCACGGGGCCCAACGGCTGCGGCAAGAGTTCTCTGTTCCGGATCCTTGGCGGGCTCTGGCCCACGTACGGTGGTGTACTCTACAAGCCCCTGCCACAGCGCATGTTCTACATTCCTCAGAGGTGAGTGCTGGGGCCACGGGCTGGGGGGAGCCTGTCCAGCTGGCAGGAAGGGAGAGGGAGGGAGCCAGGCCCCCCAGCTCTGTCCCCGCCCTGTGGAACCTGACACCCTGGAGATGGCAGAGCTTGGGGCCTTGGGAGAGGACAGCAAGATGCTGCCCCCAGAGTTGGAGGGGCCACGGCACCTCCACCTGCCACCCCACTCCACCCGCTCACCTGGCGACTTCACAACTGTGTGGTGTGCATGCATGAGGGGTATGTGCACATGGGGGGTAGTGTATCTGTGTGCATGTGGTATGTGAACATGTGTGAGTTTATGCGTATGTGAGCATGTTCATGAGTGTGCTGTGATGTATGTGTGCATGCCTGGGTGTGCAGGGTGAGTGTGCGCACAAGTATGGTATGCATGAGTGTGAGCATGTGTGTGGATGTGGTGTGCAAGTGCACATGTTGGGGGGCAAGCACTGCCTGGAACGCTTTGTTGCGAGGGTCTGTGGGTCTGGCAGCCAGGGCCCACGCGGAGCCCACTGGGGCACAGGGCATCGGCAGGGAAGCAGAGCCAGCCCCTCCCTCAGTGGACACGCAGCTTTCCCACAGGCCCTACATGTCCGTGGGCTCCTTGCGCGACCAGGTGATCTACCCAGACTCGGTGGAGGACATGCAAAGGAAGGGCTATTCAGAGCAGCACCTGGAAGCCATTCTGGACATCGTGCACCTGAACCACATCCTGCAGCGGGAAGGAGGTAGGGGCATCTCGCCTCTCAGCACCAGGGAGCAAGCCCTTGATCGATGCTGCCACCCCTGCCCTGCCTCCCTCTTGGCCCTCGAGGGATGAAGATTACCCTACTGTCCAGGAGTCCAAAGAGCCAGGTGCCCTGGAGAGCCCCACCGACCAGGGGGGACTAACTGACAGTAAGCACATGGCCCCAGCTGGCCTAAGTGCGCTAGGAAAGGGAGGCCGGGTGCGGCAGGGGGCGTCCAGCGGGGGCCTGTGACACCCTTTCCAGGCTCTGAGAGCTGAGGCTTCCCTTGACGAGGCAGGGAGCCGTTGGAAGGCTTTGAGGCTGGGAAGTGACAGGTCAGTTTCATGTTTCAGCAAGAGGATAGACTTCGGGCATGGGGAGGGCACCCAGGGAGGAGGTGAGTGCAGGATGTCTGTGCAGAGGGCCTGGAGTGTGGACGGCAGGAGCAGAGGCTTATCAAGTTTGTCTGCAAATGCCCACTGTGCCCAGAGGGAGGAGAAGGAGAGGGTGCCCGGCTGCCTGGAGGAACGTGGGACAGGGCTGGGCTCCATTTCCTTAGTGAAATTGGAGCAACAGAGTTCAGCCTCCTGCCCCCACACCTTAGGGGCAGCTCGACCTTGAGTAAAGACCTCACCTCCGGAGACTCTCTTCACCTGTAGAAGAGGACGCATACCAGTCCCTCCCTCCACACCAGCATTAAGCGAAATAACTCCTGTGAGGACCCATGGAGAGTTTTCAGGAAACGGCAGACAGTTTATGAGGATTCTCCCCAGGCGTTGTCACCTGTGTCAGAAAGGGGGCTGGAGGTGGTGGATTCAGGCCTGCCCTGATTGCCATGGTCACTCCGAAGCTTCATGTTCAGCTTCCCCTGGCCTGGCTGGACCTCTTTTACTCCAGCTGCCCTCCGCCTGGCAGTGTGCCCTCCTCCTGTCCTCCATGGCACCCCTGAGCACCAGGGCCCTTGAGGCTGACCATCATCACAACCTATTAGCATTGAGTTCAGCTGTGAATAACAGAACCCCCCAACAGTGGCTCAAATCGTTCACGTTTATCTTACTGTGACATAAAAGTCCCAAGGAAGGCAGGCCACAGTTGTTGGGGGTGGCCCTGCTCTGTGAAGGCCCCTGAGTGGCTCTGCTATGTGTGGCCTCTGTTCACAAAGTCACCTCATGGTCCAAGATGGCTGCTCTGGCCATCACATCACATAGGATGGAGGAAGTGGGGGGAAGAGGCAAATGGTGCATGCCATCTATTTTGTTTTTTTGTGAGGAGGACCAGCCCTGAGGTAATATCTAATGCCAATCCTCCCCTGGGCCAACATCCGTGCCCATCCTCCTCCACCTTATATGGGACGCCGCCACAGCATGGCTTAACAAGCGGTGCATCGGTGCCTGCCCGGGATCCGAACCGGAGAACCCCGGGCCGCTGCAGTAGAGCGCACACACTTAACCACTTGCGCCACTGGGCCAGCCCCGCCATCTATCTTTTAAAAGAAAGTTCCAGAAGCTGCCATGTGTGTAACACTTACACTTCTACCCCATTGGCCAGAATTCAGTCACATGGTCACACCTCACCTCAAGGCAAGCTAGGGAGTATAGTCTTTTTTCTGGGTGGCCATGTGCCCTGCAAAAACTTCTAGTCCTGTGGGAAGGCAGAGTGGAGGGAGGAGGTGAGGAGCCTTTCTGATGAATCACCTGCTCATTCAAGTAGCCCACCTGAGCCTTGCTGAGATGCTGGCACCAGGCACTGACACAAAGGCCTGGCCCCTATAGGTGAGAAGCCTTCTGGAGAGATCACTCCAGTCATGCCTGGGGCTCTGCAGTGACCAGCTGCTGCCCGCTGATGGAGGCGTTGGCTGGCGCTTCATTAGCACCCTGTTAGGTCCTGGATGAGTTTGCTGGGGCTGCCATGACAAGGCACCACAGACTGAGTGACTCAAACAACAGAAATGGACCGTCTGCCAGTTCTGGAGGCCAGAAGTCCAAGATCAAGGTGTGGGCAGGGTTGGTTCCTTCTGAGGGCTGAGGGAAGGATGTGTTCCAGGCCTCTCTCCTTGGCTTGTAGATGGCCGTCTTCTCCCTGTGTCTTCTCATCATCTTCCCTCTGTGTGTGTTTGTGTGTCCGCATGTCCTCTTTTTATAAGGACATCCGTCAGATTAGATTAGGGCTCACCCTAATGACCTCATTATAACTTGATCACCTCTGTGAAGACCCTGTCTCCAAATAAGGTCACGTTCTGAGGCACTGGGGGGTAGGATTCCAACATATGTTTTTTTGGAAGGGACACAATTCTGGCCCCAACTCTTTTTTGACTGTTATCACCTGCAGACATTCACGCGTCAAGAGCACACGCACCCAGAAGACAGCCTTCTCCGGAGTCAAATGTGCTGCTATCTTCCATTCTCACTTGGCTCCCCAGCCCCTCCTGAGTGACCCCAGGCCTGCCCGCTGCACACACTGTGCCCACTGCACCTGGGACTGGGCTGGGCCCTCTGCAGACGCTGCCTAGTCCTTGTTGAATTGAACAGAGCCCCTTTGTCCCCTGCCCAGGTTGGGAGGCCGTGTGTGACTGGAAGGACGTTCTGTCAGGGGGTGAGAAGCAGAGAATCGGCATGGCCCGCATGTTCTACCACAGGTGAGCCAAGCTGTCCAGGGTGGTCGGGCTCCCTCAGGCCCTGGGAGCCCTCTGAGCCATCAGCAGAGACAAAGGGGAAGCCTGGGCACGCCCCGAGGGCTGAGTGGGACTGCCCAGGAGCCTGCTCAGCATGCATGCTCCCTGGGCCTCCTTAAGAGGGAAGGCAGCTCCATTAGGAGGCCTTGCCCTGCTCCAGGCCCAGCATGGATTGGGCCACAGGGAGATGGGATCAGTGCATGGATCAGGGTTCCTGCCGGGGGCTGGGGCCCAGCCAGGGCATCAGCAATGGAGGGTCCACAGCCTCGCCCACTCCACCCCCACCCCCAAGGCCCAAGTATGCCCTCCTGGATGAATGTACCAGCGCCGTGAGCATTGACGTGGAAGGCAAGATCTTCCAGGCAGCCAAGGACGCAGGCATTGCCCTGCTTTCCATCACCCACCGACCCTCCCTGTGGTAGGTGCTCCTCCTTCCCACCTGCATTCGACACTCCCATGGTTTTGCAGCCAGGGAGGGGGGCGGTGCTGCGATTGGAGGGGCAGAGGGCCCTGGCTGGCACGTCAAGAATCTCCTGCTGAATGGCCTCCTTGCCTCCATCCCTGTCCCTCTCTTGGCCCAGGAAGTACCACACACACTTGCTGCAGTTCGATGGGGAGGGCGGCTGGAAGTTCGAGAAACTCGACTCGGCTGCCCGCCTGAGCCTGACTGAGGAGAAGCAGCGGCTTGAGCAGCAGCTGGCGGGCGTTCCCAAGATGCAGCGGCGCCTCCAGGAGCTCTGCCAGATCCTGGGCCAAGGCCTCCAGGGTGCCACCACCTGACAGAGGGCTGTGGCTCTTGGCTCTCAGCCCTTGCCCCTCCCCAAACCCTTGGGTCACATGAAGGACACAGCAGCGCCTGCCCACTCACCCCCACACCCAGCATGCCTTTCCCTCCTCCCCAGCCTCTTGGCCACCGGCCTGCCATGCCGAGAGGACTGCCAGCAACTCAGTGTGTGCCCCTCCGTGCCCCTGCCTCTGGGCAAGTAGACATGGAGGGTCCTACCCTGCTGCCTGCCCCACCCCTGCCTCCTTCCCTGCCCCACTGTAACTGTGACCTGGGCAGGGGGGCTGAGTCCTTTCTTTTCTCTGGGGAGGGGGAGAGGGGAGGAGGTGAGCCCCAGTCTGTGCAAGCCTCGGCATTTGTGAGGTACCACCCTCCTGAGACTGCAGTCCCTCTTTATTCCCTCCTCTCCAGTCCCTCGGAGACCTCATGGTCCATCCCTCTATTGCCACCACCCAAGTGGCCCGCTGAGGCTCTTGTCCCACGGGACACCCTTCCTGCCATAGAGACCGCCAAATGGGACCCACGGCCAGACAGGGCCCATCGTCTGCACCCCTCCTCCCTGCCAGGAGAAAAACTTGCACAGCGCTTCCCAGCGAATGATGATAAGAATGTTGTCCCTGTCCCTCTCGGTCCCTAGCCTTCTCTCCTTCTACAAGCTAATTTATTGGATTCCTGTTAGTACTCATCTGGATTCCCAACTTGAGCACCTGCCAGCAGGGGAGGCGGCCCGAGGCACGGTCCTTCCATGAGTGGCCCAGCCTCTCAAGCAGCCCTCAGCCGGCCGTCACCCCACCAGCCTACACTGCCAGCCACCACGGGGGGTGGGGGTTGGGCAGGCCAGCCGAAGGGGGAGATGGACGCTGGGGCTCCAGGCATGAGGGCACCAATGTTCCCAGCTCAGTGCCAAAGAGGGGTCAGCAGGGGGAGCTATCTCTGCAAAGCCAGCCCACACGGAAGAGGGAGACCCCGCCGCCGCAGTGTGCCTTTCCAGGCCTCAGCCCTCAGGTCAGGGAGCCTCCCTCAGTCCCTCACTAAAAACCTCCATGGAAAGCGCTGTCCTGCCTCGTGGCCTCTTTGTCTGGCGGGGCTTGGGGGAGAGACGGGGAGGGGCAGCAGGTTGCCTGGGAAAGAAGGAATAACCTCAGCCCTGCCCCCCACCCAAAGTTGTGGCTCCACACATTCTCTGGCTGACGTGGCGGTGGGGAGGTAGACGCAGCAACAGCATCACACAAAATTATTGGCTGAGCCCAACTAGGACTCTGCTCCAAGCCTGGGCTTGGTGCTGGGGTGAGGAGGAGGGGACCAATGCCTGCTGCCTGCATGAGGAGCTTAGAGAGAGAGATTGTGGGAAAAACAGTGAGCTGCAAGGTGGGCTGGTGGGGGGGACATGGAGGAGGAAGAATCCTGGCCTGCAAGAAGCAGTGGGGAGGAAGTGGTTCTAGACCTGGGAGGAAGGAACGCTTGTGCAAAGGCCCAGGGGTGAATCAAGAGCAAGATGCAGGATTTTGATGCTGAGTGCAGGGGAAAGGAGGGGCTGGGGTCTCTCTAAGGAGCCTGGACTTATTCCAGAGGAAACAAGAAGCCACTGAAGAGTTCTTAGCAGGATGGAAGCAACATAGAGTTGTGCTCAAAGCAGGCTGTGTGGAGAGTTGTTTGAAGGGAGGCAAGAACATACCACTTGGCCCTCGTCCACTGCTGGTGGGAATGGAAATGGAGCCACCATTGTGGAGAACAGTGTGGCAGGTCCTCAAAAGCTAAGCATAGAGTTCCCATGTGACCCAGCACTTCCACTCCTAGAGTTAGACCTAAGAGAATTGAAAACAGGTGTTCAATTAAAAACTCATGTGAATGTTTGTAGCAGTACTATTGATGATAAGCAAAGAGGGGAAACAACCCAAATGTCCATCAATGGATGAATGGACAAACTGCTCTCTCCATATGATGGAATAGTATTCAGCCATAAAAAGAAAGAAATTCTGATCCATGCTACCACATGGATGAACTGTAAAAACATGACGCTAAATGAAAGATGCCAGACACAAAAGACCACATACCATGTGATTCCATTACTATGAGATGTCCAGAAGAGGCAAATCCATAGAGACAGAGAATATTAGCGGGTGCCAGGGGCTGGGGAGGTGGGAAATGGAGAGTGACCACTTAATGAATACAAGGTTCCTTTTGGGGTGATGAAAATGTTCTGGAACTCTAGAGGTGATAGTTGCATAATATTGGAAATATACTAAATACCACTAAATTTTGCACTTTAAAAGGGTTAATTTTATGTTACGTGAATTTCATCTCAGAAAATAGATAGATAGGGGCCAGCCCCATGGTGTAGTGGTTAAGTACGCACGCTCCGCTGCTGGCAGCCCGGGTTTGGATCCCAGGCGCACAGCAATGCACTGCTTGTCAAGACATGCTGTGGTGGCATCCCATATAAAGTGGAGGAAGATGGGCACAGATGTTAGCCCAGGGCCAGTCTTCCTCAGCAAAAAGAGGAAGATTGGCATGGATGTTAGCTCAGGGCTGATCTTCCTCACAAAAAAAGCAAAAAAAATAGATAGATAATAGATGACATACATTGATGGCTTGATTGACGATAGAAAGCTAGAGAAGGAAATGATAGATGACTGATAGAGAGATGATAGAGATGAGAGATGATGGAGAGGTGGTTGAGAGACAGATGAGCACTAGATAGAGACACAGAAGTAGCCCAGGCAAGACGTGCTGAGGCCTGAAATCCCGGATGGATTAGAGAGAGATTAGAAGAAAGTCAACAGTCGTGGGGAGGGTCAGACTCTGGGGGGAGGGGAGGGGAAGAGTCAAGGTGACCCCCGGGTTCTGGCTTGGGTGGCTGGGTGGGCAATGGCACCCCTCGCCAGAGGAGGGACAGGTTGGGGAGAAGGTGCTGCAGCCCCAGCGAAAATGATGAGTCAGCAGTTGGCACTAGGAGTGTGCAGCTTGGACGAGAGCTTTAGGCTCAAGGTCCTCCCAGGGGGCATCGGCTGGCAGAGAGGCAGGTGGTGGTAGAAGATAATGCGTGGACAGTCTGGGGAGGAGGCACTTGGTCTGTCATCTGGGGTGGGAGGTAGGCTGCAATTTATCTGAATTTTGAGGTTAGGAATCATTTCTTTTTTTTTTTAATATATTATTTTTATTTTTATTTATTTATTTTTTCCCCCAAAGCCCCAGGAGATAGTTGTATGTCATAGGTGCACATCCTTCCAGTTGCTGTATGTGGGACGCGGCCTCAACATGGTCGGAGAAGCGGCGCGTCGGCGTGCGCCCGGGATCCGAACCCGGGCCGCCAGCAGCGGAGTGCACGCACTTAACCGCTAAGCCACCGGGCCGGCCCAGGAATCATTTCTGATCCCAGGAGAGGTAGCCAATTTGGAGGGCTGGGAATTGTCCCTCCATCTCTTCCCAAGATTGTGTAAGTCGTCCCTACCTGATAATAAATCCTTTTTTTTTGAAACTTAGATAGCTAGAATGGTTCTGTGGTCTGCCACTAAACCCTAATTGACAGCAATGGAAAGAGACATACCCGGCGAATACCGTCCAAAAGGAAGTTAGTGGAGAGAAATTAATATTGGACACAGTAGACCTCAGGGCACAAATCATTATCAGGAACACAAGTGGTCACTGAATAATGATCAAAGAAATAACCCTTCAGAATTGTTAGCCATTCTGAACACGTGTACACCTGCCTAATGATAGAGCCTCACATGTATGTCAAACAAAAAAGTAGCAGTAAAAGGAAAAATTAATAAATTAGTAAATTCACCACAATAAATTACACCATCTCTCACTGCAAGTGGTAGCTCAAGCAGACAACACTAGTAAGACTATAGGAAAAATTGAACAAGCTTAACAGACATCTCAAAACTAGAGACTACACATTTGTTTCAAGTTCACCTTGAACATTTACTAAAACTCACCATGTCCTAGGCCACAAAACAAATCTCAACAAATACCAAAAGAATTGGTATCGTGCAGATCATGTTCTCAAACTGCAATAGAATAAAATCACAAATCAATAATAAAATTAAAAAGTCCTCCCATCTGTTTGGAAATTTAATTTTACAAATTTAAGTTTAAAAATACACTTCCCAATAATTGGCCCAAGAAGCATTATAATTAAAATCTAAAAACAGAACTGAACAACAATGAAAACACTACATATGAAAACTTATGGGCTGTAGCTCCCGAGGTTCTCAGGAAGAAATGGACAGCCTGAAAGCAACAACAAGCACTAGCTCAAGAAGCGAGAAAAACCGCAGCATAATGAACCCAAAGAAAGTAGAAGGAAGAAAATTGCACAGACAGCAGAAATTAATGAAATGGAAAAAAGAAAGACCAATAAACCCCAAAGTTGGTTCTTTGAAATGAGTAAACTCAACATGGCCCTGGCAAGAAGGAAAGGAGAGAGAAGAGGGTGGTAACCACGGCGACCATAGCTGCTGCAGATGGCGCGGGAGCAGCGCCTGGGGAGCCCTTGCTTCTGAAAACACCACGCAAATGACAGGAAGGCGATGACAAAGGTAAAAAGGAATAAACTCCCCACAGAAAATGAGAGGAGTACCTCCCAAGAAAATTTTGGAGAATGGAAAACAGATGGAGGAGTAATAACTGACTTAGGAGACCCGAGCAAACGTTGCAAACAGCGGAGGGAGGCAGCCAGCAGCAGGGGCTGGTGTGCGGAAGTGGAGGCAGCAGATACCTAAGAAGAAAAAGTGTGTGTCTGTACGATGGGGGTGGGGAACAGAAGGATCGATTGAAAGTCTGTATAAGCAGCTGCAAGGTCAAATATATTTCAATAATATCTACATAAAAGGAAGCTGCTAGACTCTCACGTCTTTGCCCCACCTCGTGCAGAAGACCAGACTTTTACTCTCTGTCGAGTTAGAACAGAAGGTCTCTGGAAATGCAAATGAAAGCCACAGTGAAATATCATTTTATTTCCACTGATTGGCAGAAATTGAAAAGTCAGACAGCACTGGGCGGTGTTGGCAGTGCTGCAGAGTAGCAGGAACTCACTCACTGTGGGGGCACTGGTACAAGTGCTTTGGAAAACGGTTTGGCATTATCTAGTTGACTTGAAGCTGGGCAGGTTTATGACCCAATGATGTGACTCCTGCGCACACCCTAGAGATGGTCTTTCACAAATTCACCAGATCATATGTACAAATCCTTCACAGCAGCATTGTTTATAATAGGCAAAAGCCAGGAACAACCCAAGTGTCCATTAACAGGAGAATAAACGAGCTATGTTAGAGTCATAGGATGGAAAACTATTCAGCAATAAAAATGAATAAACTACAGCTATATGCATCAACTTGGATGTCACAAATGTAATATGGAAAGAAAGCAACAAGTTATAGAAAATACATTCGGTATGGTTCCATTTATATAAAGTTCAAAAAATATACAACTAAATTATTTATCAATTAGGGATCATTCATATTTGGGACAAGTAGAAAGAAGGGCAAGGAAAGAATAGTGGTTGCCTCTGTCAAGGGAGGAGGAGGGTACGTGGGAATACTGGGCATGTTGTCCTCCAGCTGACAGTGGGGACATGTGGGTAGCACTTGATCACCCTTCTCTAAACAATTCATATGAGTGGTGTGTACTCTTTTGTATGTATTAGGTTGAAGAAGATGAAACCGCCATTTTTATAGGTCAAAAATAGCTGAATATTGGGGCCAGCCCCATGGCGTAGCAGTTAAGTGCGCGTGCTCCACTGCCGGCGGCCCGGGGTTCACAGATTCGGAACCCTGGGCACACACCAATGCACCACTTGTCAGGCCATGCTGTGGTGGTGTCCCATATAAAGTGGAGGAAGATGGGCATAGATGTTAGCCCAGGGCCAGGCTTTCTCAGCAAAAAGAGGAGGATTGGCATGGATGTTAGCTCAGGGCTGTCTTCCTCACCAAAAAAAAAAAAAATAGCTGACTATTAAGCAATTTCATCTGGTTTTGACCTACCACATTTCATGATGATAAAATAAAACCAAAAGACTAATAAATTTAAAACTTTGACAAAATGGGCATGTTCCTAGAAAAATATTGTTTATCAAAAATTGACTCAAAATCAAAAAATTCATCCTAAAATTTATATGAAATCTCAAGGGACCCCGAATAGCCAAAACAATTCTGAAAAAGAACAAAGTTGGAGGACTCACACTTCCTGATTTCAAAACATACCACAAAGCTACAGGAATCAAAACAGTGTGGTACTGGCATGAAGACAGACAAATAGACCAATGGAACAGAATAGAGAGCCCAGAAATAAATCCTCACATATATGGTCAACTGAGCTTCAACAAAGCTGCCAAGACCATTCGATGGGGAAAGGATTCTCGTCAACAAATGGTGTCGGGAACTGGAGACCCACATGTGAAAGAAGGAAGGTAGACCCTTAAATCACACCATACACAAAAATCAACTCAAGATGGATCAAAGACCTAAATGTAAGACCTGAAACCATAAAACTCCTAGAAGAAAACAGAGGGGAAAAGCTTCATGACATCGGCCTTGGCAATGGCTTCTTGGAAACAACACCAAAAGCACAGGCAACAAAAGCCAAACTAGAGAAACAGACTACATTAAACTTACAAACTTCTGTGCATCACAGGACACAATTAACAGTGAAAAGACAACCTACAGAATGGGAGAAGATATTTGCAAACCATATATCTGATAGGGGGTTAGTATCCAAAATATATAAAGAACTCCTATGACTCAATAACAAAAAATCAAATTACCCAATTAAAAAAATGGGGAAAGGACTTGAATAGACATTACAGTACTCTAAAATTGATATACAGATGGCCAAGAAGCATATGAAAAGATGCTCAACATCACTAATCATCGAGAAATGTAAATCAAAACCACAATGAGATATCAACTCATACCCACCAGGATGGTTACTATAAAAAAAAAAAAAAACAGAAAATATCAAGTGTTGGCAAGGATGTGGAGAAATTGGAAGCCCTGTGCACTGTTGGTGGAATTATAAACTGGTGCAACTGCCATGGAAAACAGTATGGAGGATCCTCAAAAGATTAAAACTAGAACTACCATATGATCCAGCAATCCTGCTTCAGGGTATATAGCCAAAAGAATTGAATGCAGAGATATTTGCATATCCATGTTCCAGGCAGCACTATTCACAATAGCGAAGAGGTAGAAGCAACCCAAGTGTCCATCGATGGATGAATGGATGAACAAAATGTGGTCTATACCTACACCGGAATATTATTCACCTTAAAAAGGAAGGAGATTCTGACGCACGCTACAAAATGGATGAACATTGAGGACATTATGCCAAGTGAAATAAGCCAGTCACAAAAGAGAAATACTGTATGATTCCACTTCTCTAAGGTATCTAGGGTAATCAGATTCATAGAGACAGAAAGTAGAATGGTGGTTGTCAGGGGCTAGGTGAGGGGGAGGAGGAGAGTTGTTTAATGGCTATAGAGTCTCAATTTTGCAAAACGAAAAGTTCTGGAGATCTGTTTCACAACAATTTGAATATACTTAACACTACTGAACTGTACACTTAAAAATGGTTAAGTTGGTAAACTTTATGTTATGCATTTTTTACCACAATTTAAAAAATTGACTCAAGAAGAAACAGAAAACCTGAACGGTCCCATAATTGTTAAAGAAATTGGATCAGTAGTTTAAAATGTATACATAGAGGGGCAGGACGCTGCAAAAAACAAGGAAGGCCTAGATAGTTTTACAGATGATTTCTATTAAACCTTCAAGAAACTGATAACCCCTCTGTTAGATAAATTATTCCAGGGAACAGAAAAAGAGGAAATGCTCTCTCAATGTGTTTTATGATGTCTCAGTAACAAAACACAACAAGGATAATACAAGGCTTAAAAAACAAAAAGCCAATCCAGAACTGCGTATGAAAAAAATACACCACGACAAAGCTGAGTTTAGCCCAGAAAATGCAAGGGGTGGTTTAACATTATAAAATCAATTAATGTAATTTACCACATTAACACGAGAGGAGGAAAATTCTGTCATTGAAAGCGGGCACAAAGAGATTAGAAAACCTTCCCTAGGCTAGAGGGAGAGAGCAAAAACTTGGAGATAAGCTTTGCTAGCTGCAGCTGTGCATACTCAGCATAATCAACTGTTGTTTAAAACTAACCAGGTCTTTCCGTCCCTCCTTATTATATGAGTGAGCTGTATTTCCCAGGAAGTCAAGGTTCCAGTTAATCAAGATTCAGCCTCACAAGGCCAAACGCAGGCTGAAGATGAAAACCAAGGAGAAGGGCCAGCCCCATGGTGTAGTGGTTAAGTGCGCACGTTCCCCTTCAGTGGCCCGGGGTTCACAGGTTTGGATCCCAGCTGCGCAGCAACGCACCACTCACCAAGCCATGCAGTGGCGGTGTCCCATATAAAGTAGAAGAAGATGGGCACGGATGTTAGCTCAGGGCCAATCTTCCTCAGCAAAAAGAGGAGGTTTGGCATCGGATGTTAGCTCAGGGCTGATCTTCTCCACAAAAAAAAAGAAAACTAACCAGAAAAGTCCAGACAGTCAAGGGAAAGAAATTCAGTCTTCAAGGCCAAATGCAGGCTGGTGGGAAGGTGCCAACCAGCAAGGCCGCGTGCTACCCATCCCCTACCTAAAACCCCAGCACATGCTCCCCCTCCCCCACGTAAACCCCAGCACACCCTCCCCCTCCCCCACCTAAAACCCCAGCACAGGGCCAGCCCCGTGGCTTAGCGGTTAAGTGCGTGCACTCCACTACTGGCAACCTGGGTTCGGATCCCGGGCGCGCACCGACACACCGCTTCTCCGGCCATGCTGAGGCCACGTCTCACATACAGCAACTAGAAGGATGTGCAACTATGACATATAACTATCTACTGGGGCTTTGGGGAAAAAAAGGAGGAGGATTGACAATAGATGTTAGCTCAGAGCTGGTCTTCCTCAGCAAAAAGAGGAGGATTAGCATGGATGTTAGCTCAGGGCTGATCTCCCTCACAAAAAAAATAAATAAAATAAATAAAATAAAATAAAACCCCAGCACACCCCCCCCACCTAAAACCTCAGCACATGCTCGCCCTCCCCTACCTAAAACCCCAGCACATGCTCTCCCTCCTCTACCTAAACTCCAGCACACGCTCCCCCTCCCCTACCTAAACCCCAGCACACGCTCCCCCTCCCCTACCTAAAACCCCAGCACACGCTCCCCCTCCCCTACCTAAAACCCCAGCACACGCTCCCCCTCCCCTACCTAAACCCCAGCACACACTCCCCCTCCCCCAACTAAAACCCCAGCACACGCTCCCCCTCCCCCACCTAAAACTCCAGCACACGCTCTCCCTCCTCTACCTAAAACCCCAGCACACGTTCCCCCTCCCCTACCAAAAACCCCAGCACTCGCTCCCCCTCCTCTACCTAAAACCCCTGATAAAAACCCCTGCCTTTTTCCCATTGAGGAGGTGGATCTGAGACCTAACTCCCATCTCCTTATCTGGCTGCATTTTGATGATAGTAAACCTCTTTCCTTGCCACAAGCCTGGTGTTTCAGTTTTTTTCTTTATTGGCCCTACTATGCAGTGGGTAAAGAAACCTGTGTTTGGATTCGGTAACATCATCATCTCAATGCATTCAGAAAAAGCATTTGATAAAATTCAACATATAGCAAACTAGAACTTGAAGGGAACTTCCTTAACCTCATAAAGGTGTCCACACAACAACGATGAAACATTGAGAACATTCCCTGTCCAGGGAAGTAAAGCGAGAAAAGGAAACTGTAGTTAAAAGGACTGGAAAAGAAAAAACAAAACAGTCATTACTGGCAGATGACGTGATTGTGTAAGTAGAAAACCAAAAAGAAGCCACAAAAGGAATCCCAAAAGAATTATTAGATTTAATACAAGAGTTTACAAGGTTGCTTGATACAAAATCAATACACAAAAGTCAATTGTGTTTCTATATACCAGCAGCACAATCTGAAAGTAAATTAAAAAGAAGATGGCATTTATAATGGCATAAAAAAGCAAGTCCCTAGTAATAAATCTAACAAATGATGTGCAAATCCGTTAGGAAAAGTGTATTGAGGGGCCGGCCCCATGGCTTGGCGGTTGGGTGCGCGAGCTCCGCTGCTGGCGGCCCGGGTTCAGATCCCGGGCGTGCACCGACGCACCGCTTCTCCAGCCATGCTGAAGCTGCGTTCCACATGCAGCGACTGGAAGGATGTGCAGCTATGACATACGGCTATCTACTTGGGCTTTGGGGGAAAAATAAATAAATGAAATTTTTAAAAAAAAGTGTATTGAAAGGCTCTTAATAAATAGAGATATGCTATGCTCATAGATGGGGAAACTTAATATCTTAGAGATGGCTAGTCTCCAAAGTGAATCAAAACTCAACAAAATCCCCATTTATCCCTTCAAAAAAAAATCCCAATAGAGTTTTTCCTGGAACTTGACAAGCTGTTTCTCAAACTTCAAAGGAAAACTAAAGCGTCTAGACTAGGTGAGCAAGTTTTGAAAGATGAGGAGGAGGAGGAACAACAAATGGAGGGGGAGAGCAAGGAGGAGGAAAAGGAGAAAGAGAAAGAAGAAAAAGAAGTGACTCCCAAGTATCTTTAGAGCTTCAGTAAGTAAAACAGGGGTAGACAAATAAACAAAAGGGACAGAAGAGAGAGCCACACCCACACAGGCATGGGACATGGCTTATGACCAAGGGCTGACCACATAACAGTGGAGAAGGATGGGCTTAGATGATAGACACCTGTGTGGAAAAAGATAAAACGTGATCCCTACCTCACACCACATACAAACAAACCCATTGTAGATGGATTAAAGACCAGCATATGAAAACCTGTAAAGATATTCAGAAAAGAGACACAGGAGAAAATCTCTATGAGCTTGGGTAGGGGAGAATTTCTTTTTTATTTTATTATTATTTTTTTAATTTTATTTATTTATTTTTTCCCCCAAAGCCCCAGTAGATAGTTGTATGTCATAGCTGCACATCCTTCTAGGTGCTGTATGTGGGACGCGGCCTCAGCATGGCCGGAGAAGCGGTGCATCGGTGTGCGCCTGGGATCGAACCCCAGGCCGCCAGCAGCGGAGGGAGCGCACTTAACCGCTAAGCCATGGGGCTGGCCCGAGAATTTCTTAAACAAGATAAAAATGACAAACCATAAAAGAGAAGATTGATAAATGTGATTATATTCAAATTAAGACACGTTCATCAAACGATATCATAAGCAAACTGAGAAGACATGTAACATGCAGAGAGAAGACATAACAGACCAAGGACTGGTATCTAGAATAATAAAGAATCTCTCAAAATAGTAAGGAAAAGACAACTACATAGGAAAATTGGCAAATATATGATCAGGCATTTTACAGAAGAGGAAACATAAAGAAGCTCAATATTACTAGTAGTCAGAGAATGCCAATTAAAAGCCTGGCAAGGCATCCATTGTACACACCCAATGTATTGACAGAAAGTACTAAGTACTAAGTAAAAGTACTAAGTACAAGTGTTGGCAAAGATGGAGAAATAGAAATAAATGTCTATACAGTGGCAGTGGGAGTGTCATGTGGGACACCAGCTTGGAAAGCGATTCTTCCACGCCTGGGGAACGCGGAGCATACATGCCCTATGACCTGGCGAGTCCCCTTCCAGCGTCTAGAGAACCTGGCACTCATCAAGGAAACAGCATCAGGATGCTCAACACAGCACTGCTGGTTGCTCAGACCAGTAGAGGCTGCCTGCCCACCCCTCACAGGAACACCAATAAATGGAATCACACAGCTGACCGAATGGACGATCCGTGTGGATCAGAACGGAGACAGCTCCAAAGGACAGTGGTGACGGGAAGGAGCCATTTGCAAAAGGAAACCTGCAGCACAACTCCCTTTCTATACAATGTTAAAGCTCACAAGACCAGCAAAGGTCCTTCGTGGTTGCCAGCAACTTCAGACTAGGGGCTGCTTGTCATCTGCTCAGGAGGGGTGGAAGGGACCCATGCAGGCCAGATACATACATATTTACTAAAAATTATGTTGCCTGGTGACAGATTTATTTTCTTCTGTGGAAAGGTAGGACGAATGTTTCCAATGCTGGGATTGAAGATGTCTGTCTTTCCTAAGGCCACCAAGGACACATGTGTGTGCTTTAGGGGTGGGGGTGGGGGGAAGGACAGGCTGTGGGGAGAGGCCCAGCTGGCTATGGGCGGGCTGAGGGACAGTCCTTCCAGTCCTATTGTTCAGAGACCCTCCCTCCATCAAGTCCCCTCTAGTGACCCACCCCCCCAACCCCCGTGCTCCAGTCACCACGAGCCAAGCTTCTCCTGCCAAGACACCGACAGCTCCATCAGCCATTCCCTCCTGCATTGTGGGTCCCTCAGTCCTCCTGTCCTTCCCCCCACTGCCTGCCCCATAGAGAGTGATGCCCCAGCAGAAATGACCCAGGAGTCTCCTGGATTTTCCTGCCTTTGTCGCCTGCATCCCAGCAAACACCAAGTCTCCAGGATTCTGCCTCCCAAGAGCCTGTCTGGAATACATCCACCTCGCTCCATGCCCACAGCCACCCCCGGTCCAGGCTTCCCCACCTTCTCCACCCCAGGGCTACCAGCTTGTGCCTGTCAAAATGCAAAGCTGTCTACAAGGCCATGGCCAGGTAAGTCCAAGTTCTCCCTGATTTGCTGCCCTCTGCACCCTCACGGCCCATCTTGACCAAGCTTGTGCTCCAGGCAGGGGGAAACCCGCCCCCGTGGACACGCCACCTGCAGGACTGGATGAGATAACATGCACAGAACACTTAGACCAACCCGGGATGGCAGGAGGACGCCAGCAGTAGTAGCACTGTGTGGTTCAAGGTCAGCCTCCCTGGTGCCCTGAGCACCCCTAGACTTGACTCTCTCTCCTTGGTGCCCCAGAGTGCCTTCCACAGATGGGCTGTCCTGGCAGTGGGGCCTCATCTGTTGGCAAGTAGGTCTGCCCCTAAGACCCAGGTAACTCTTGGGGCAGGTGGTGGTGGGCTTTGTCTCTGAACAGCGCCAGCTCCAGGCTCAAGCCTGGCACCCAGTAGGCACTTCGTGGAAGGCTATAGAAAGCCCACCTGCCCACCAGATGGGAGGGCACTGCCCACCCACACCTGCTCCAGCCAGGTGCCCACCGAGGCCAGCAGGGGGCAGCAGCGCCCTGCCTAGTGCCGTAGGGCGAAGGGGCGGGCGGGGAGGGGCTGCGCTGCCCGGCTGGGCTCGCCAGGATGAGTCGCGCTGGGCACGATTGCATTGTGGGGAGGGAGGCTGGGGCTCCGCTGGAACGCACTCCTGGCACCACCAGCTGCTCCTCGGCTGCTGCCGGCGGCCTGCCCAGGTAGGCAGGAGCTAGGGCTGGTGAGGGCATGGGGTACAGGGGCCGCTGGGTGGGGGGCGCCGCCTCGGGGTGTGCTGGGGTCGGGAGAAGCCAGAGGTCCTCAGGGCCGACTATCCTGGATCGAGCCAAGTCCCTCAGGCACCAGCCCCAGCCATATGACGACACCTCCTGATGCCTGGAGGCATGGTGCCCCCGCCATCGGGTAGCCCTGGAGCTGGGAGTTAGGACCTGGGGCTTCTGCCCCCAAATGGGAAGCTGGTGCTGGCCAGGGGCAGGGCACAGGGTAGGGAGGCTGCCCGCCTGGCTCCCTGCCCCCACAGCCACTCAACCGGCCCAGCCAGGTGGCAGTGAGCCCCGCTGCTGCCACCTCACCCTGGAGCCTGCTTCTGCCCCGCACCACACCGTGGAGAAGGCTGGAACCCCAACCCAAGTGCACCTGCCCCTGCCCTGCCAGGGGCCCCAGAGCCCCAGCTCTGCTGACTTGGTGTGCAGATGGTGACCTATGAGGGTGGCAGGGGAGCCAGCTGCCAGCCACCACACTCTTCCCCACCCCCTACCCCACCCCATGCATGGAGGGGGGTCTAGGCTCATCCTGCGATGGTGTTTCCCTGAGTGGGGGTCAGTGACAGCCAGCAAACAGTTGCCATGCCTGAAGCTAAGGGCTGGGTTCCCGGGGACCATGCCTCCCACCTTCTCCTGTGCATTTTCTTTGCCTCAGCCCCCTCCAGCAGCATCCTCCACTGGCACTGCCCACTACCACCCTGCTGTACCTGGCATGAGTTTGCCAGTCCCCCAGGGTGGGGCTAGATGGGACAGTCCCATCGCTTCCTCTCTGGCCAGTCTTATTACAGGCCAAAGGGGTGGGGGGAGTGGGGGGAGAAGGTCTCCCCTGCCCCCAGCCTGGACAAAGGCAGGCATTGAGGGCCAGGACTGGCACTTCAGCCCAGCACCAGGGCTCCCAGGGCTGAGGCTGCCATTGTAGGGGCTCAGCATCCTGATCCTCCCATGGGGGCGCCGGGGCCTACCCTGTGCCCTTCACAGGGACCGGGGGGGGACACGGGGAGGAGCATGCTGGCTGGCATGGCACTGGCTGTGTGGGTCTTATTTTTCTGGCTGGAGGAAACTCTGTTCCTTTGTCCTCAGATCCCAGGGGGTGTCTCTCTGGGGGTGGGGAGTGGCAGGGAGCCCCCTGGCCAGAACAGCCCGGGTGGGGGTAAGAGCACCAGATAGTGGGCCCCTGGCCTGGGCCTCTGGACAAAGGGGACATTGTTGGGGTGGAGGCAGGGCTGCCTTGGCCCGGCCACTACTGACAAAGCTGCCAGCTGTCGTGGAGCCCAGCCGCCGAGGCCAGCGTGAATGGGGCTGCGCCTCGACTGTCTCCCTCCCACTCAGGACAATGCCCCCCACAGCTGACTTGGGCCCGTCCCCACTGCCCTGGGGCAGCTGAACTGAGAAGAGGCGCCTCCCTCGGTGCCACACCGCCTGGGAGAGAGCCCTCTGCTGCTCCCCTCCGTGGTGGTAAGTGCCTGGGTCCTTCATCCCAAGATGTCCCTGGAGGAGCAGGGCAGGTGAAACAGCACCGGGGAGCCTGGGCATGGGGCTCCAAGGTGCTGTGGCTCCCGGCTGCGGCCCCTCACCCCCACGCCCCAGACACTGCTGCTGATATCCCGGGTCTAGAGGAAATGCCCCTGTCCCCGGGCTGGGCCCAACCTTCCTGTCTGTGTTCCTGAGATAAGGGGCTTGGGGGCCTTCCTCAGAGCTCTGCCCCTGCCTGCATACCGCCAGGGCCCAGGCTTACAGCTCTGCTGGCAGGCTCCAGCATGCTGAGGGACCATGGGCCTGTTCCTGCCTGGTGTGTGCCCACCAGCCCAGCTGTGCAGGACCCTAGCTCAACTTAGGACCTGGCTTCTGTCCCCTTGTCTGTGGCTCTGCGCCCAGGGTCAGAAGGAGGGAGCAGTGAGGGACTGCCAAGGACCAGGGGCTCTGCCTGGTGTGGCGTCTCTTTCTTTGTGTGTCTCTCTTGCCTGGTCACCTAGGCAGCCAGCTGGACCCTGAGGCTGTTGGGCAGGGGCTGCTGCTAATGGCTCCCAGCTGGGCAGCAGGGTGGAGGGACACAGCAGTAGCCCCACTCAGAGCCTCCTCTGGAGGCTTGGGGCCCCCACCCTTCCCCTCAGGGCTCAGCCTCAGGCCCCCACCAGGCCCATGAGAGCTACCTCCAGTCTGGGCTCCGAATGGCTCTGAATGGGTGAGGACGGGTGCCCATGCCTTGCTCCTGGCTAAGACTTTCTTTCAAGTCAGTCAAGCTCTCTTTCTGGCTGTCTTCTTCTCAGTCCCCTCTCTTTTCTCTCTCACCCCCCTCCACATCAACACTTCCCATGGGGCAGGGCCCTCCTGCCACCCCTGCACCCTGTGTTGTCTCTTGGTGCCCCTCAGCCTTCCCCAGTCCCCACTCTGGCTGGCTCCCAGCTCTCCCCCGACCCTTGCTCTGACCAGGGTATCCCCCCCCACCCCACTCACTCTGGGGTCCTCCCAGCCCTCTGTGGCCTGACCATCTTTTCCTCTGCCCTGGCTCAGGCCGCCCACTCCTTGCCATCTTTGAGGCAGGCCAAGGCAGTGTCCATCTATGTCTCCGCCTACAGTTCTCTGGCTGCCTCAGTTTCTCCCTGGCTCTCTCTCTTCTCTCCAGCACACCCTCTCCCTGCTGGTGAGGGTACCTCTTTGCAGCTGGCCCTGGCTGCCCAGGGTGAGTTTTCTCTCCCTGGGGTGTCTCCCTGCCCTTGCTGTTCCTTGTGCTGCGGGTGTCCCCCTTTGTTGCACGGGGGCCTCCCTCCTCCTGCTTCCATGCCATCTCTCTTGTCTGAGTGGTGGGCACAGGACCCCTCCCCGCCCAGATATGGCTTCCACCGACTTTCCTTCTCTCACATCCTGGTCCATGTCCATGTCCTCGCCGATTTCCCTGGGCTCCTGCCCCCCTCCCCTTTGTCTGTAGGCTCCCCACCCCTCCCTTCTCCCCATCACCTCATCACCACCTCTGCAGCCTTGCCTCGCCCTCATCCTGCCCTCCTCTCAGTGTCTCTCTCTCTCCCTCCCTCCCTGCTCTTTTTGTCCCTCTCTTTGCTCCTCTCCACCCTCTGTCTCTCTCTGTCCTTGCTTTTTGCCTCTCTGTCCTTCTCTCCCTCCCTTTCTATGTCTGTCTCTCTTCTCGATGCTTCTCTCTCTCTGGCGCTCTCTCTCCACCCCCTCTGTTCTGCCCTGACTCTGCCCGGCAGGTGTGGGGTGGCCAGTGCTCCGGCCCACCAAGCCTCCTGCAGCTCTGCTCTCCCCCAGGCCCCTGCCATGGATCCCTGGCCGCCCTTCGACCCCCACCTCCTGCTCGTGCTGCTGCTGTGCCCGCCGCCGCCCCCGACTCAGGCCCATCGCTTCTCAGCGCCCAACACCACCCTCAACCGCTTGGCGCTGGCGCCGGGGCGGGGCACGCTCTACGTCGGCGCCGTGAACCGCCTCTTCCAGCTCAGCCCTGCGCTGCAGCTCGAGGCAGTGGCGGTTACCGGCCCTGTCTTCGACAGTCCCGACTGCGTGCCTTTCCGAGACCCGGCTGAGTGCCCGCAGGCCCGGCTCACCGACAACGCCAACCAGCTGCTGCTAGTGAGCAGCCGGGCCCAGGAGCTGGTGGCCTGCGGGCAGGTGCGGCAGGGTGTATGCGAGAAGCGGCGCCTGGAGGACGTGGCCGAGGTGCTATACCAGGCTGAGGACCCTGGCGATGGGCAGTTTGTGGCTGCCAATGCCCTGGGAGTGGCCACGGTGGGCCTGGTGGTGCCCACACCAGGCCGCGACCTCCTGCTGGTGGCCAGAGGCCTGGCGGGCAAGCTGTCGGGAGGGGTGCCGCCCCTGAGCGTGCGACAGCTGGCCGGGCCGCAGCCCTTCTCTAGCGAGGGTCTGGGCCGCCTCGTGGTGGGCGACCTCTCCGACTACAACAACAGCTATGTGGGGGCCTTCGCCGACGCCCGCTCCGCCTACTTCGTCTTCCGCCGCCGCGGGGCCCGGAAGCAGGCTGAGTACCGCTCCTATGTGGCCCGCGTCTGTCTGGGGGACGCAAACCTGTACTCCTATGTGGAGGTGCCCCTCACCTGCCGGGGCCAGGGCCTCGTCCATGCTGCCTTCCTCACCCCGGGCACCTTGCTAGGGGCATTTGCCGCGGGCCCGAGTAGAGCACAGGCGGCCCTGTGCGCCTTTCCCCTGGCCGAGCTGGACAGGACCATGGAGCAGGCCCGGCGCCTGTGCTACACAGCAGGCGGCAGGGGCCCCAGCGGCGTGGAGGAAGCCACTGTGGAGTACGGTGTCACGTCCCGCTGCGTCACCCTGCCCCCTGTGAGTGGCTGGGCCCTAGACCCCAGACCTGCCCTCTCAGCCCTCGCGCACCACCTTCTGGTGGTTGCTCCGGCCTCCTCTCACTGCCTCCTCCTGCCTGGCCTGCCTCTCTGACCCTGCCCCTCCATGGACCCGTGGCATCTCTCAGCGCAGGGCAGGGGCTGCAGCATGTAGTCCCCGGGTGTGGGCGGCTAGACACTCTCAGGTGACAGTCGCCCGTGACCTCTCAGAGGACGTCAAGGAGGGGCCAGCTTGGTCTCCAAGCCTCCTAGCTGCTCTTGGCCTGTTTGTTTTAGGCTTTCTCTCTCTCTGCTTGTCCTGTCACAGGGATCAGGGCCTCATCGCTCTGCCCCCGGTCCCCCAGGGCTCCCTGGCCCTGCCCTCCAGCCTGCCTTGCTCTCTTCTCACTGGCTACCTGGCTGTCCTCCTCTGACTGTTGCTCTGGGCCCGGGGAAGGTATCTCCTGCCTTTTCCGGGAACTGATTCTCCAATCTCTGCCCGTCCAGGACTCCCCCGAGTCGTACCCCTGTGGCGATGAGCACACCCCCAGTCCCATCGCTGGCCTCCAGCCCCTGGAGGCCGAGCCCCTGCTGCAGCTCGGGCAGCCCATCAGCGCCATCACAGCCCTCCACGCAGATGGGCACACAATAGCCTTCCTGGGGGACACCCAGGGCCGGCTGCATAAGGTGAGGGCCTGACAAAGGAGGGGCCACCCTAGCGCCGGTCCCCCGGCTCCGAAGCCACTACGCTGCCGGGCTGGCTCAGCCTCACTGGCCTGACTGCATGTGTCCCGGCCCTGCAGTGGCTCAGGGAAGCCCCAGGTGCCTTCTGCGTCTCAGCCTGTGTCCTGCTGGCAGGTCAGAAGGCCATGCCACACATTGATGGCTGGCTGGGTACCACTTCCTGCTCTGGCTCCCAGATGCGTGGCTTAGGATGACTGCCCAGGAGCCTCCTGGGCAGCCCCAACTTCTCCAGCCGATAGTGGGAACCCACAGTCAAGGTGGGGGAGGGGCGGGCAGTACCTGGTCCTCAAAGCCAGCCTGGCCCCAGAAGTCTCTCTGAGGTAAACTCCAGCCTCCACACTTCCTGCCTCCTCTATGGAATGGGATGTTCTGGGAGCCCCAGCCAAGAAAAGAGCATGTGCCCTGCATGGTCAGCCTGTGGCCATCTTGAGAGCCCAGCCCTGTCCTTGTGGTCCCCCCAGGTCTTTCTCAACGGCTCCCAAGGCCAAGTGTACCACTCCCAGCAGGTGGGGCCTCCAGGCTCAGCCATCAGCCCGGACCTGCTGGTGGACAGCAGTGGCAGCCACCTCTACATCCTGACTGCCCAGCAGGTGAGGGCTGTCCCTGGGGGCTGGGCACACGGAGCACAAGTCCCGGCATCCTCCACTTCTCTCCCCTGCTCCCTGTCCAGGTGGACCGGGTATCTGTGGCAGACTGCCCCCAGTCCTCTGACTGCACCAGCTGCCTCCAGGCCCGGGACCCACTGTGTGGCTGGTGTATCCTCCAGGGCAGGTGAGCGCGGGACCCGGAAGCAGCTCTAGGCATGCCAGGGGGCCAACTCGGCTCCCTGAGGTGGAGACGCGAGGCCATTGCTGAGTCCTCCAATCCTGCCCCAGCCCACTGAACCAGGAATCTGGTTGGCACCCCTTTCCCAACACTTCTCATTGCCTCAGCCCCACCCAGGTGTCCCCAGCCTGCTCCAGCTCCCCTCCAGGCAAGGCTCCATGCGGCAGCCCCAGGAATCCTTTATGGCAACCCTAAGTCAGATCTGCAGCAGCGGCCCCACCCTCCCTCACAGTCAAGACCAAAGCCCGTGCACTGGCGGCGCAGCCCTCTGTGCTTGGCCGCTTCCTGCTCACTGCACTCCAGCTGAGCCATTCTCCCAACCCCCTTGCTGCCAGTCACCCCGGGGAGCCTGAGACCCACGTAGTGACCTGATGGGCCCCCGCCCCGCAGGTGTACCCGCAAGGGTCAATGTGGGCGGGCAGCCCAGCCAAACCAGTGGCTGTGGAGCTATGAGAAGGATAGCCGCTGCCTGCACGTCCAGAGCCTTCTGCCGGCCCACCACCCCCGCCAGGAGCAGGGCCAGGTGAGGCGCCTGCCACTGCCCACCTGGGGGGGTTCCTCCATTCTCCCACCCCACTCTGCCCTGGCTCCATTTCCCTTGGCAAGGTGGACCCCCCGAGAAGCCCCTGCCTGCTCTGTTTTCCTCACACGTGTCTCAGGTCACCTTGTCTGTCCCTCGGCTGCCCACCCTGACCATGGATGAATACTTTCATTGTGCCTTTGGGGACTATGATAGCTTGGCTCACGTGGAAGGGCCCCACGTGGCCTGTGTCACCCCTCCCCAAGACCAGCTGCCGCTTAACCCTCCAGGCACAGGTGAGGGACCCCTGGGGCGGGGGGGCCAGGGCAGGAGCTAGAGGGGCAGGAGCCACATGACCTTCCCTGTCACCACCATCCCCTCCCAGACCACATCACCTTGCCCCTGGCCCTGATGTTTGAGGATGTGGCCGTGGCTGCCACCAACTTCTCCTTCTATGACTGCAGTGCTGTCCAGGCCTTGGAGGTGGCTGCCCCGTGAGTGCAGGGCCTGGCTGCTGGGGAGGGGTGGTGACCCCAGACGGTGCCCAGCCTGAGCAGTCCCCTGCTCCTCTAGGTGCCGTGCTTGTGTGAGCAGCCTCTGGCGGTGCCACTGGTGCCCCCAGAGCAGCCACTGTGTGCACGGGGAGCACTGCCCGGAGGGCGAGAGGACCATCTACAGTGCCCAGGAGGTGGGTGGACTCCCTCCACTGCTTGACCTCCCACTGGTCATCCAGCACATTCACTGCTACTGCAGACCTGTCCCACCCTATGCCCTGCCAAGGCCCCTCGACCCTCGACTTCTGAAGGGCTAAGGGGTCTCCTTTCCCCAGGTGGACGTCCAGGAGCGTGGCCCAGGGGCTTGTCCGCAAGTCGAAGGCCTGGCAGGTCCTGTCCTGGTGCCTGTGGGCTGGGAGAGCCGTTTGGCCCTGCGTGTGTGGAACCTTCAACATTTCAGAGTGAGCAGTCTGGTGGGCAGGGGACAGGGACAGCGGAGGGGTAGCTGATGGTGTCCAGGGTCCTGACAGTACCCACCCCCAGGGCCTCCCTGCCTCCTACCACTGCTGGCTGGAGCTACCGGGAGAACTACGGAAGCTGCCGGCCTCCCTGGAAGAGATGGCTGGGGACACGAGCCTCATCTACTGCCAGGCCCAGCAGGTGGGCCACCTCTGCCCCCCCACCCCTCCCCCATGGCTCTACAGCCTCACCTGCCACTGGATGCCTTCTGCAGCCCTTGGATGCCCCCCGCCTCCCCCCTCACCTCTCAGCTTGTCCCAGGCCCTCAGAGGCTCGCCCTCCTCAACCTGTTGTCACTCACGAGGCCTCTGTGCAGGCCCTCGGTGTGCAGTCTGGTGGGAGATGTGGGCACTGAACAATGACACCCATCCAGGGAGGAGTGGCCTGATCCCACCCTCCACCCACAGTTTCATCCCTCCATGGCCCAGCGGGAGCTTCCAGTGCCCATCTATGTCACCTGGGGCAAAGGCCAGCGGCTGGACAACACCCGCCCTCTTCATGGTGAGCCCGGGGGTGGGAGGGCAGGCAAGGAGGGGCACGCGGCAGAGGGGAAGTACCTCAGTGTGCTGTCTGACCTTCCCTAGTGACCCTGTATGACTGTGCCGTGGGCCACCCTGACTGCAGCCACTGCCAGGCGGCCAACAGGAGCCTGGGCTGCTTGTGGTGCAGCCACGGCCAGCCCACCTGTCGCTATGGGCCACTGTGCCCACCCGGGGCTGTGGAGCTGCTGTGCCCCACGCCCAGCATTGACACGGTGAGCCCCCAGCCCCCACCCAGGCCTCTGCCCCCCCACCCCTACCCTATGGCCCAGCCTCCCCCCTCCTCCTCCCACCCCCTACCCCCTGCCCTGCCCCCCACTGTCCTAGCCTCACCCTAGCAGCTCTGTCCCACCTCAGGCTGGTCGGCTGGCCGGGCACCCCCCATTGCAGAGTGGGTGTGGGTCTGGGGGATCCCATCACCATCCTTCCCTGCCACAGATCGAGCCCCTGACCGGCCCCCCCGAGGGCGGCTTGGCCCTCACCATCCTGGGCTCCAACCTGGGTCGGGACTTTGCCGACGTGCGGGACGCGGTGAGCGTGGCCGGCCAGCCCTGCAGCCCTGACCCCTCTCTCTACCGCACCTCTGCCCGGTGAGGCATCTCGGAGGCCAGGGGTGGAGGGACACCCTCCCAGGGAGGCCCTCAGAGACCGGCCACCCAGAGAGAAGGGAGGCTGGCAGCCAAGAAATGTGGGCCCGGGTCAGATGCGTCAAAGGAAGATGAGCCAGGGGAGGGGAGAGGAGGGGAGCTGGCAGTGGGAGGGGTGGAGGGGGCGGGCTCCAGGCAGTGGCTGGCAGGTGGCCCATGGCTGGACACCGGGGAAGGGCCCGGCTCACGGCCCCAAAGCAGCTACTGAGCCTCTGCTCCCAGGATTGTGTGTGTGACGTCTCCTGCCCCCAACGGCACTGTGGGGCCAATCCAAGTGGCCATTAAGAGTCGGCCACCAGGCATCTCAACCCAGCACTTCACCTACCAGGTCAGTGCCCACCCTGGGGTGGTCTCCACGAAGGGGTTAGTACAAGGGAGGAGCAGGAGGGCACAAACACCTAGATGAGGTGGTAGGAAGTGTTGCCACATGTCCAGGAGGAAAGCCACGTAATCCGTGATCATTCAGGCCCCCCAGAGGAGGGCGGGCAGGGCAGCAGCGGGCCAGGGGGGAGGCAGGCAGCAGAAGCAGCAGCAGTGATGGGCTGGCTGGGTGGGGATGCAGAGCTGTCGGAGTTTGCTGCAGGCCTGGCTGCTGCAGGCATGGAGATGGCGGAGACGCACTAGCCTGAGCCCTCGGCCCCTGCTGAGGTCATTTTTGGGGCCAGGAGACCGAGGGCGGGAGCATTTGGGGCAGGGGCGGGTTAGCATCAGGAGTTCTGCTTGGCACATGCAGCACCCCAAGGAGACAATTGGATCTCGGGGTTGAGAGCTTGGGGGGCCTGGGAGGTACAAGCCGTGGCACAGGAGGAGGCCATCCCGAGGGGCAGAGACACAGTGAGGAGAGAAGACCCCCACACTGGTGGGGCAGGGCAGTTGGAAGGAGAACTGAGGGGCTGCAGAAGCCAGGCACAGGGCTTCTGGAAGGAGGGCGTGGTCAGCTGTGGCCCAGGAGGCAGAGCTGAGAAGTGGGCCTGCATCTTGCAGCCCAAGGGCCTTGGGCACTGGAGCCAAGGTGAGGAAGCACCAGGCCGGGCTGCCATGCCTGCCCCAGCCTGCCCTGTCCTACAGGACCCCGTCCTGCTGAGCCTGAGTCCCCAGTGGGGCCCCCAGGCAGGGGGCACCCAGCTCACCATCCATGGGCAGCACCTCCAGACAGGAGGCAACATCAGCGCCTTTGTGGGTGGCCAGCCCTGTCCTATGTGAGTATCTCTCTCCTTCTAGTTCCAGCCCGATTGCTGTTGGCTGGGGGTGCTCCCTGCAGGCCTCAGTGTCCCGTGTGTAGTGGGGGCAGCAGACTCGGGGCTCCCTAAGGCCTCCATCAAAGTCCAAGAGAAATGGCCGCTGTACCCACCCTGATAGTCTCTGCCCTTGTCGAGGGAAGCAAAACGGGCTACTTGTGGGGTGGCTGGACTGAGGCTAGAGCCCAAGATGCCAGACCCCTCCCCACTCTGCAGCCAGGAGCCGGTTTGTCCTGAGGCCATTGTGTGCCACACCATGCCCCAGGCCAGCCCAGGAGAAGCTGTGGTACGCGTGGTCTTCGGCCATGCCCAGCGCACGCTGCTCACCAGCCCCTTCCGCTACACTGCCGACCCCCAGCTCTTGGTGGCAGAGCCCAGTGTCAGCTTCCGGGGGTGAGGAGCCCGTGCACCCTGCTGGGGAGGTGGAGCTGGACTGGACTGCCTGCCACCCCCCAACTCTGCTGACTACTCTCCTGGCACAGGGGCGGGCGGCTAATTCGAGTCAGGGGCACGGGCCTGAACGTGGTGCGGAGGCCCCTGCTGTCTGTGTGGCTGGAGGCAGTGGTGGAGGTGCAGGCTGCGGGGGCCCAGCCCCGGGACCTGATGCCAAGGAGGAGCTGCGGGGCCCCTGCTGCAGCCCCCCATGCTTGTATCCAGCTTGAAGGGGGCTTGCTGCAGGTGAGTCCCCCACCAGCAGGCAGCAGATCTGCCCTTGGGCCATGCCCAGTAAGGGAGGATGGGGCGGAACGCTGTGCCCCTGGGAGCGAGCAGGGGAGCCCCAGCTCACCCTCCTCGTCCTGGCCCCGGCTGCCTTGCAGTGTTCCACTGTCTGCTCTGTCAACTCGTCCAGCCTCCTTCTGTGCTGGAGCCCCGCTGTGCCAGATGGGGCGCGCCCCCAGAGGGTCTTCTTCGCCCTGGATAATGTGCATGTGGACTTCGCCAGTGCCAACGGGGGCCAGGACTTCCTATACCAGCCCAACCCCCGCCTGGCCCCCCTCAGCCGTGAGGGGCCCACCCGCCCTTACCGCCTCAAGCCAGGCAATGTCCTGGACGTGGAGGTGAGGGCCTCAGCCAGCTGGCTCTGTGTGGGGGCTGTGGGCACAGGCTGGGCGGCCTGGCTCAGGGCCCTGGTCTGTCTCCCAGGGTGAAGGACTCAACCTGGGGATCAGCAAAGAGGAGGTGCGCGTGCACATCGGCGATGGCGAGTGCCTGGTGAAGACGCTCACGCTCACCCACCTGTACTGTGAGCCGCCCCCACAGGCCCCACAGCCCACCAATGGCTCCAGCACCCTACCACAGTTTGTGGTGAGGCTGGGCCCCGGGTGCACGGGTGGGTGGTCGGGCAGAGCACTGAGGGCCCGCACTCAGGAGCCCCACCCCCCCAGGTGCAGATGGGCAACGTGCGGCTGGCCCTGGGCCCCGTCCAATACGAGGCCGAGCCCGTGCTGTCTGCCTTCCCCATTGAGGCTCAGGTGGGCCTGGGCGTGGGGGCTGCCGTGCTGACCGCCGCCGTGCTACTCCTCACCCTCATGTACAGGTGAGGGGCCCTCCCCACCATGCACACATCTGTGAAAACTTCCCTCTCCACTTTTGGAAAGGGCGCCCCATGGCAGGCCTCAGGGCAGGCGGCCATCCCAGCTTGGTGGCCTTGGCCCAGGCAGGCCTGGACCTGTGGCTAACACCTGGTCCCTGGGCTGCAGGCACAAGAGCAAGCAGGCCCTGCGGGACTACCAGAAGGTTCTGGTGCAGCTAGAGAACCTGGAGATAGGCGTGGGTGACCAGTGCCGCAAAGAGTTCACAGGTGGGGACCGGGTGGTGGGGAGCGGGGCAGAGGGCCCACCCGGGCCTGAGCCCACACTTCAGTGGCTCCTGGCCTACAGACCTGATGACTGAGATGACCGACCTCAGCAGCGACCTGGAGGCCACCGGGATCCCCTTCCTGGACTACCACACATATGCCGAGCGCGTCTTCTTCCCTGGACATGGCGGCTGCCCACTGCAGCCTGTGCTCGAGGGGCCCGGGGAAGAGAGCCGCCGTGCCCCCATGCGCCATGGCCTCACTCAGTTCTCCAATCTGCTCAACAGCAAGCTGTTCCTCCTCACAGTGAGGGCCACATGGGTGGGCAGGGTGCCTCAGGGGGCAAGGAGCTAGGGCTGGGCACAGGCTGGGCCAGGTGGCAGGTGTGGGCACAAAGGTGGGAGGACTTGCGGGGCATGGGGCTTCCCAGAGTAAGCGCCAGCCCCCCCCCCCGCCCCCGCCTAGCTCATCCACACTCTGGAGGAGCAGCCCAGCTTCTCCCAGCGAGACCGCTGCCATGTGGCTTCACTGCTGTCCCTGGTGCTGCACAGTAAGCTTGAGTACCTGACCGACATCATGAGGACACTGCTCGGCGACCTGGCCGCCCATTATGTGCACAAGAACCCGAAGCTCATGCTGCGCAGGTTGGCCTCAGCCTGACCACGGTCCTGGCAGCAGGGGTGGTGGCTCCCACTGAGCTGACCCCCCAACCCCCTGTCCTGAGGTGGGCGAGGCCAGGAACCCCCAGGAGGCAGGCTAGGACAGAAGCCACCAGTCAGGAAGCAGACAGGCATCCTCACCAGGGACCTGGGCACAGAGGGCTGACAGGCGGCAAAGCTCTGCCATCCCCCCGCTGCCCACTCAGCCCAGGGACAGGGTGGCCCTGCAACACCACATCTCTGACATGGGGCCTGCTCACTACAGGACGGAGACCATGGTGGAGAAGCTGCTCACCAACTGGCTGTCCATCTGTCTCTACGCCTTCCTGAGGGTGAGGAACGCCCTGGACGGCACCTGCTCCCCTCGCTCTTTTGGGGGCTGTGAGGCTGGGGCGTCACAGACCTGTGCCCAAATTCCCCCAGGGGCCTCAGGGCATGAGGGCACGGTGAGGGGGCTGGATGTGAGGCAGAGGCCGGCTGCCATTGTCCGCCCCCGCTCTGTGCAGCCGGCCGCCCCTCCCTGAACCCTCTGCACCCCCTGAGCCTCGCACAGCATGCCGGTCTCCTGGTTGACGCTGGCCCATCCTGATGGTTGCAGGAGGTGGCTGGTGAGCCGCTGTACATGCTCCTCCGGGCTATCCAGTACCAGGTGGACAAGGGGCCTGTGGACGCCGTGACGGGCAAGGCGAAACGGACCCTGAACAACAGCCGCCTGCTGCGGGAGGACGTGGAGTTCCGGCCCCTGACGCTAATGGTGCTGGTGGGCCCCGGGGCTGGCGGGGCCTCCGGGAGCAGCGCGGCACAGCGCGTGCCCGCCCGGGTCCTCGACACGGACACCATCACCCAGGTCAAGGAGAAGGTGTTGGACCAAGTCTACAAGGGCACCCCATTCTCCCAGAGGCCCTCAGTGCATGCCCTAGATCTTGGTAAGAGAGCCCGTCCCCTCCTCCCTGCCTGGGCCTGTTCCCACGTCTCCATGCTCAGCTCTGCCTTGCTCCAAATGGCGGACTTGGGGAACAGGCTCTGGGCTGATTGGCTTCCCTGGGTCCCTCCAGAGTGGCGCTCGGGCCTGGCTGGTCACCTAACCCTGTCAGACGAGGACCTGACCTCGGTGACCCAGAACCACTGGAAGAGACTCAACACTCTGCAGCACTACAAGGTGCCGGGTGGGCATGGGCCGGGGGGCGGGCCCCCGCCTCTGGATCAGCCAGGGGAGGAGCCCAGCCTCTCCTCCCCTCCCCGCCAGGTCCCGGATGGAGCCACAGTGGGGCTCATCCCCCAGGTGCACAATGGAGGTGCCATCTCCCAGAGCTTGGCCCAGAGCTGCCCCTCACGGGAGAGTGAGTCCTGCAGCCCAGACGCACTCATCTGTCCCCAGGACCTTGAGGCGAGCCGGCAGGAGTCCTGGGGATGCCATCTGCCTTGCCTGGTTCTCCCCACCACCTTGCCAGCGGGCAAGCCAAAGCTCCAGGCTGAGCCAAGGGCCTGGGGTGGATGAGGGCAGCGGTGTGTCCTGGTCAGGGAGCTCCAAGGTAGTGGGGTGTTGGGCTGAGCAAGTCCCTGGGCTGCCACCCTCCTCTCCACATCTCCCCTGCCCTACTTTCTCGGCTCCCCCCACCCTGCTCCACCCCACCAGGTGAGTGGGCTGGGCATCCTCAGCCAGTGGCGTGGGGTTGGGGGCAGAGGCATAGGACTGAGGTGGGCTTCTGTGCCCTCAGACATCCCCATGCCAGAGGACAGTGAGGAGGGTGGGGTCCGCCTCTGGCACCTGGTGAAAGCCACCGAGGAGCCAGAAGGGGCCAAGGTGCGGCGCAGCAGCCTGCGGGAGCGGGAACGGGAGCGGGCACGGGCCAAAGCCATTCCGGAGATCTACCTCACCCGATTGCTGTCCATGAAGGTCAGTGTGGTGGGGGAGCCAGGTGGCGGGGAAGGCTCACCAAGGGGGCCCCAACTGAGCTGCGGAGAGGGCATGGCCCTGAGAGGCAGAGGGGCGGCCCCACCCGCTGACAGAGCCTGGGGCTGGCCACCACCTCGAGGGCCCCACATCCTGCTCGTCACCCAGCCCCCTCCCCTGCCTTCCAGGGCACACTACAGAAGTTTGTGGATGACACATTCCAGGCCATCCTCAGCGTGAACCGGCCCGTGCCCATCGCTGTCAAGTACCTGTTTGACTTCCTGGATGAGCTGGCAGAGAAGCACGGCATTGAGGACCCGGAGACCTTGCACATCTGGAAGACTAATAGGTGCCTCGGCTGCTGCCCCTGCCCCCAAGCAGATGGGACATGGAGTCCCAGAGGGACAAGGACATTACCAGAGCGGGGGTGGCAGGCCCAGGACAGGAACCCAGGCTTTGCGGCACCCACCCTGGATTTCTGGCTGCCCCCAGCATGGGCTCACAGTACAGCTCCCCAGGGAATGGGGATCCTGGGCTGGGGCCCAGGCTGATGATGTGAGGCCCCATGCCCATGGACGGCCTGTGTCCCCAGCCTGTTGTTGCGGTTCTGGGTGAACACCCTGAAGAACCCACGGCTCATATTTGACGTGCGGGTGTCGGACAATGTGGATGCTATCCTCGCCGTCATCGCCCAGACCTTCATCGACTCTTGCACTGTCTCAGAGCATAAAGTGGGCCGGGTGAGAGCGGAGCTGGCTGGCGGCAGCCAGGGGGTTCAACAGGAAAGGGTGATGGGGAAACCATGGGGGCTCGATGCAGAGCAGGGTGGGGCTGGGGGATGGTGCCTAGTGGGAGCCAGGAGGTCAGGGGGATGGGGCCCTAGTGGCGCTGTCAGGGTGACAGGGCCGGAGCTCCACTCCCTCCCCGCTGACGCCCCACCCCCCCGACCCGGAGCAGGATTCCCCGGTGAACAAACTGCTCTACGCCCGGGAGATCCCCCGCTACAAGCAGATGGTAGAGAGGTAGGTGTTGGGGCATCACGGCTGGGGGTGGGGGCTGCCCGCGCTAACTGTGTCCCCTTCTCCAGATACTACTATGACATTCGCCAGAGCTCTGCGGCGAGCTACCAGGAGATGAACTCGGCACTGGCTGAGCTCTCTGGGGTGAGGCATGGTCCAAGGGGTACAATCCTCCACATTTAGGGGGCAGAGTGGAGAAGGGAGACCTGGGGCTTGAGGCCCAGGCTGGGGCCTCATCCCCCCATGTGCTGCCCCCAGAACTATGCCTCTGCTCCCCACTGCCTGGAAGCTCTACAAGAGCTCTACAAGCACATCCACAGGTATTACGACCAGGTGAGGCCCAGGGCACTCCAGGGGGGAGGGGCAGGCCCCCAGAGCCCAGAGGGAGGCCCCAGGAACCTCCCTGGGGGCAGGGCGGAAGGGGCTTGGCTTCCATCCGTATTCCTCAGGGAGGCCCAGGGCAGCCCCTACAGGATCCCCAGGCCAATGCTGAGACGGAAGCAGAGCTGGGGGGCCCTGGGCCAGTGAGCAGAGGGCTAAGGCCTCAAGCAGGGTGCCCTCCTCTGCCCTGGCAGATCATCAGCGCCCTGGAGGAGGACCCTGTGGGCCAGAAGATGCAGCTGGCCTGCCGCCTACAGCAGATCGCCGCCCTGGTGGAGAACAAGGTGACTGACCTGTGAGCTTGGGCCACAGCAGGTGCCAGAGGCCGCCAGCTTGGAGAGCAGCAAGCAGGACCCACCACCGCAGTGCCTTACGACCCCTGGATCAAGCCAGCACCAAGAAGGGGCCAGCAGGGGGGGCAAGGGGCACAGCCAGGTGCTGTGCCTGCCCGGGGGCTCCCTGCTGCCTCTTCCCTGCGCCTACGCACCCTTCCTTCCCCCACCTGGGCTTCTTTCTAATTTATAGCCATCCTTACCCCTTCCCCCCTCCCTCACTGTATTTATTTGCTTGCTAGAGAATCACATCTGGAAATAAAATAGAAATCTGTCTTTTTAGAAAAAGCCCCTGCCTTCCCCGGCGAGTCTACTAGGTGCTCCCTGCACGGCCTTCCCCTCGGCCCCATGGCTGTGGCTTCTGCTGCCTGAGGAAAAATGGGGTCATCAGGCACCCCCAGGCCTTGCTCTCCTCCCTCCACTTGCCTCCCCTGCCCCTGTCCTCCCGCCCCCATCTATGCCCACTCCACCCTACCAGTTCTTTCCTGGCACAGGGACACAGGGCTAAGTGTCTCCCACCTTAGGCTAACTACAGTCATCTCCACGCCCCCTCCTTTTCATTCTGACTCCCCAACAGCCCCCAGCCGGCCTCCCAACTCCACTCTTGCCCCCTCTATTCCCTCCTGGCAGCAGTCAAAGTGATCTTTCTAAAGAGCAAAAGTGCCCAGCAGCCTCTGCTGGAACCCACTAGAGCCCACAGGTGCCCCTTGGCCACCCGAGGCCTCCCTCCTTTCTCCCACAGGGGTCTCCAGCCCATCCTGCTGCCGCTTACCCACCCACCCCCTTTCTCGAGACCCGATTCTTCCTGGTCTCTCGTATGCAGCCCCAAGGTCACAGGCTCCAGAGGGCTTTCCCTGACCTGGATGTCCCTCTGTCACAGCTCGGTCGAGATGTGGGCTTGTTTGCTCTCCACTAGAGGAGGACCCCTGAGGGCACATGTTGGTGAAAACAGTGAGCAAGTCAGGGATCGCAGGCCTGGAGCAGAGAGGGAGCTGGGAGGGAGAGCACACAGACTCACCGTGGGAGTCCTGGATGGGCAGGTTCCCAGGCTTCCACTCAGGCCCGGCACCTGTGGTGGGAGGAATGCGTTGCCTTCAGCTCAGGCCTCTGACCCTCACCCAGCCAGGGCCCCCAGTGACACCACATTCAGGGAGAGGAGGGAACTGGGCTCCCATCTGTCTTAGGGGTCAAAGAGCCACAGGCAAAGTGGGAACCTGACTGAGAGTGGGCAGGGAACGGGGTACCCATAGGAATGGGAGGAATCACCTCAGGGAAGGCTCCCACAAAGGCCAAGCAGGAAGCCAGAGAATGTTCCAAAAGTGTCACTTGGTGCCCTATGGCACGTGGGGGGTGGGGTGGGGCTCTGCCTGAGTACCAGGTTGCCATGTCCACCATGTCCTTGCATGGCTGTCCCCCTCGGCAGGCTCTGGAGTGCGGGGACTCAGCATGGGGACCAGGTCACTGCCACATCTGCACTCAGTGGGCCCCTCTGCCAGCCCTGGGGTGCAGGGGCTTAGCCTGGGGAACGGGTGGCCACATCCCCACATGCCTGTCCCCCTTGGTCCTGGGATGCGGAGGGGGGCTCAGCGAGGAGGCCGGGTTGTGCTACGTCCCCGCGGTGGCCCCCTCTGCCAGCCCGGCGGGGGTGCGGGGGCTGGGGGTCTCGCCCTGGAGGCCGGGCTCTCCGGGCCGCCATCACCGCACCGCCCCCTCCCCGCCGCATACCTTGCCCACAGCCGAGCAGCTGGGAGGCTATTTATAAAGTCGGGTGAGATCAGCGGCCGAGGCTATAAATGCGCGGGCCGCGGCCAGGCCCCACAGGAGCAGCCGCCCGGGGCGCCGGAGCTGCGGGCCGCGCAGCCGGGATGAGCGCCAGCGCGGGCTGTGGCAGGGACAGCGGCAGCAGCAGCAGGTAGGGCTCGGCCCGGGTGCCCGGGGCCCCTGGCGTCTCGCGCACTCACTGCCCACCCACCCCGCCCGCAGCTCGCAAACCTCCTGCGGCCCCGAGTCCTCGGGCTCCGAACTAGCCCCTGCCACACCAGCACCACAGATGCTGCAGGGGCTGCTGGGCTCCGACGACGAGGAGCAGGAGGACCCCAAGGACTACTGCAAGGGTGAGGCCTGGCCTCAGGCACAGGCAGCCACGCAGCCTCCTCAGGGGCGCAGGACAGCCAGGGTGGAGGGTGCCGGAGCTGGCCCATATGGGCCAGGGGTCCAGCAGGGCCAGGCTGTCCTGGGGCATAGCGGAAGGCGACGTCCCCCGGCATGCTCTATTGGCTTCCTTCCCCAGGTGGCTACTACCCCGTGAAGATTGGCGACCTGTTCAATGGGCGGTACCACGTGGTGCGCAAGCTGGGCTGGGGCCACTTCTCCACCGTCTGGCTCTGCTGGGACATCCAGTGAGTGCCCCCTCTATCCCTCCGGGGCCCAGTGCCAGCTGGGATCCTGGCCCTGGACTTGGCTGGGGTCACCACAATGTCCCCTGCCGGGGTCTAGCCTGGGCTGGCAGCCGACACGGGTCTTGGTGTTGCAGGCGCAAGCGCTTCGTGGCCCTGAAAGTGGTGAAGAGCGCAGGGCATTACACAGAGACAGCTGTGGATGAGATCAAGCTCCTGAAATGTGTGAGGCGCCTCCCCTACCCGCTCCCAGCTCCCCGAGAGCTGCCTGGGGCCTGGCAATGTGGGTGCAAGGCCTGCCGGGGCTCCTGGGGCGGGGCTCCCAGAAGGGCTGGCTCCAGCTGGCTCTGCCCCCGTGGGAGGACCTGGAGGAGGAGGCGAGGGAGGGGCCGGCGGCCTTTCTTTCGGTAGGGCCCAGCCAGACAGGGAGAGAGGGCCATAGGTGCCACAGGGGCCGTTGAGGGGAGCAGTTGGTGAGGGACAGGTTGGAGCCATCTGTGGCCCCTTGGCTTTTGCTCCAGGTCCGAGACAGTGACCCCAGCGACCCCAAAAGAGAGACCATTGTCCAGCTCATTGATGACTTCAGGATTTCAGGAGTTAATGGAGTCCGTATCCTTTGTAGGCTGAGCAAAGCCGTGTGGCAGTGCACGGGCCCCTTGTGCCCTCCCAGCTACTGGGGCCTCAGTTTGCTGATCTGCACGATGGGGGTTTACCCCTTCCAGTGACACTAGTCTATGAAATACTCCCACCACTTTGGGGATGTGTTTATGTGGTGGGGAGTGGATTACCAGGTCAGCGTGGGTTACCCATGGGCGTTGCTGAGTTACCCCTAAATGGCAGGGGCCGCCTCTGTGGCAGGGCCTTCCCTCCATGGGGCTGCCCGGAGGCTCTTTGGCATACCTGGGCATAGGAGTGGGGCTGGCCTGAGAGGCCTCCCTGTCTGCTCCTCCAGTGCCCCCTCCCTAGGAGGACCAGAGAATGGAGCATCCCAGCTGGCACACCTGAGAGTGACAGGGACACTATAACGACACCAGGATGGTGGTGACTACCAGGACCACCCAGGCCCAGCTGTGCACTGCTCAAGCCTCATTGCTCCGCCACCCTAGCCAAGGGTGGGTGGGACTTGTGCCCCAGCTGTGTTTCCACTGGCTGCCCTTCACTCTTGGCCCCAGATGTGTGCATGGTGCTGGAGGTCCTGGGCCACCAGCTCCTCAAGTGGATCATCAAGTCCAACTACCAGGGCCTTCCCGTGCCCTGTGTGAAGAGCATTGTGAGGCAGGTGAGCATTCCGGGCCCTGGGTGAAGAGCACTGTGAGGCAGCTTGGTTGGGGCTGGTGGAGTTCAGGAGTGGCTCTCCCCAGGTGCTGCATGGCCTGGACTACCTCCATACCAAATGCAAGATCATTCACACGGATATCAAACCTGAGAACATCCTGCTGTGTGTGGGGGACGCCTACATCAGGCGCCTGGCTGCCGAGGCCACAGAGTGGCAGCAGTCAGGGGCACCGCCCCCATCCCGCTCCACAGGTACCAAGATCCTGTGTGTGGCTAGGATGGGTCCTGTGGGTCTCAGCCCTTGCCTAAGTCTCTGTTTCTTTCTCTCCCCCTGTGCTCCGCCTGCCCCTCCAGTCAGCACTGCCCCCCACGAGGTTTTGGTAAGTTGGGGCGCCCCTCGTTTCCTGCGCCTCATCTCCCCATCTCCTCGGAGCTCGCCTCCTCTGCCTCTCTGGTTCCACCCCCTCCCCAGCACTCTTGCAGTGGCACTTCCAAAAGGCTGTGTGGCCCGGAAGAGGGTGATACACAGGGTGGGTCACATGCCCCAAACTGCCCTTGGTGGCTGCTAGGCTTGCCACTGCCTCAGTGGTAGGACGCTGCCTCTAGGACTGGGAGGGGCCAGGGCTGCCGGCGCCCAGAGGAAGGCAGGCCTAGCAGCTCCTTTCCACCCTCGACCTTTGGGAAGTGGAGGGCAGGAGGGGAGACAGGAGGTGGGTGAGGGGCTGGAGGGGGTGGCACCGTGGGGCATGCGGGCCACGGGCAGAGGCTCGGGCTGCTCAGGGGATGGACAACAGGAACTCTGGGGTAACCTGGCTCTAATGGCAGACTGGAAAGCTGTCAAAAAACAAGAGAAAGAAAATGAGGCGCAAACGGAAACAGCAGAAGCGGCTGCTGGAAGAGCGGCTGCGGGACCTGCAGAGGCTGGAGGCCATGGAGGCGGCGGCCCAGGCCGAGGGTGAGGGGCCGGAGGGGGCGCCGGGCTGCCAAGCACGGAGCAGGGTCTGCAGGGGCGTCTGCTCACGTGCCGCCTCCACCCGTCTCCCCAGACTCTGGCTTGAGACTAGAGGGGGGCAGCGGCTCCACATCTTCTTCCGGCTGCCACCCCGGGGGGGCCAGGGCTGGCCCCTCCCCAGCCTCCTCCTCCCCCGCCCCGGGGGGCAACCGCAGCCTCAGCCCCAGCTCCCAGACCTCAGGCTTCTCTGGCTCCCTCTTCTCTCCCGCCTCGTGCTCCATCCTCTCTGGCTCGTCCAACCAGCGGGAGACCGGGGGCCTCCTGTCGCCCAGCAGTAAGTCAGCCCGGCCAGTGGGGGGTGGGGGGGTGGCAGGCAGGGCTGGAAGAGGCCTGGCCAATTTAGTCGCTCTCCCTTCTCTTCCTTCCCCAGCACCGTTTGGTGCCTCGAACCTCCTGGTGAACCCCCTAGAGCCCCAAAACGCAGACAAGATCAAGATCAAGATTGCAGACCTGGGCAATGCCTGCTGGGTGGTATGAGGGAGCCTTGGAGAGCAGAGCCGGGCCCCTGCCATGAAGGGGGCTCTGACCCGGGCCTGCGGGTCACCCCACAATCCACGTGACCAGACCCCAGCACCGACATCCCCAGTCAGCAGAACTGGGCCCATAGCAAGGGGTGGGGGGCCACTGGGAAGGCCACTCCCTGCCAGGACATCTGGGGACCCTGAGGCTCCATGTGAGTCCCACTGAGCCCCTTGGGTGCACGGCCCAGAGGAGGCGGGAGATGAGTCGGGGGCCGGTGGGGGCAGGCCAGCCGGGGCCCCAGCTCCTCCCCAGGGCTCCCCTTGCCTCCAGCACAAGCACTTCACTGAGGACATCCAGACACGGCAGTACCGGGCCGTGGAAGTGCTGATTGGCGCTGAGTACGGGCCCCCAGCTGACATCTGGAGCACGGCGTGCATGGTATGCCCGGGCTGCCCCGTGCAGGGCTGGCCCATAGGCCTGCAGCCTCACCTTCTCCCTGTTCCAGGCCTTCGAGCTGGCCACCGGTGACTACCTGTTCGAGCCTCACTCTGGAGAAGACTACAGCCGTGACGAGGGTAGGGGAGGCAGGCCCTGGGCTCGGCCTCAGGGCCTCCTGGCTGCCCAGCTGCCTCCCAGCCTCCTCTCTGTCCACAGACCACATCGCCCACATCGTAGAGCTTCTGGGAGACATCCCCCCAGCCTTCGCCCTGTCAGGCCGCTACTCCCGGGAGTTCTTCAACCGCAGAGGTGGGGCCAAGCGGGTTCAGGCCACCTGGATGCAGGGGGTGGGGCAGGGCCCTTGGGTTCTGAAACTCGGGGAGTACTGCGGCTTCCTGGCAGTGCCTAACCTAACACCTGCTGCCTGGACCCCAGGAGAGCTACGGCACATTCACAACCTCAAGCACTGGGGACTGTACGAGGTACTCATGGAGAAGTACGAGTGGCCCCTGGAGCAGGCCACGCAGTTCAGCGCCTTCCTGCTGCCCATGATGGAGTACATCCCAGAAAAGCGGGCCAGCGCGGCCGACTGCCTCCAGCACCCTTGGCTCAACTAGGCCACACTGGCGCCTGGGGCAGCTCGGGAAAGGGCCTGGCTCCGCCTCGACCCCAGCCCCAGCTCTCAGTGCCTTCAGGGAAAGTGGGACGACTCCTGCCACCCTGCTGGGTGCGAACTTTCTGACACCCCCCCCAATGGCAGGGCTGACAGATGCTAGGGCAAGGCTCACCTTTCAGAATTTGTGCTGCCCAACCCTCACAGAGGGCCCTCGAGTGGGAAGTGTGCGTGTTTTTCTTAATAAAGTGTGAACTGGAGACAGCAGCACATGGCCCAGTGCTGGGAAGAAGCTGATTTATTCTGGGCCCGCCCACTGAGCAGACTGGGGTGTTGGGGTGGGAGGGGACAGCCTAAGCCTCCACGGCGCGGCCGTTGATGATGCGAATGTGGCGGATGATGTCCTGGATGGCTTCCGATGTCGTGCCCTGGCCCCCAATGTCTGGGGTGTGCATCTGCGGGAGACCGGCAAGTTTGGGCACACACTTGGGCCCCAACACCTGATCCCTACCCTGCAAGCGGCCCAGGGCTGCCCACTGTCTCCCGTGGCCTGCAGGGGCTGGAACTGCCACCAGGAGGGCAGTGGTACCAGCTAAGGCCCAGAAGCCCTACGTGACCTGGTAGCACCCTCTCCTTGGGGTCACCATCTCCAGCCCCTCAGGCATGACACCAGCTCAACTTGGGCTGGAGGAGGGAACTAGGGGGGGAGGGGGCAAGGCAGGGCAGGGGAGAGGGGAGCCTCACGTTTTCATTGTCCATGGATGCCAAGACGGCCTTGCGGATGGAGGTGGCATAGGAGTGGAGCCTAAGGAGAGAGAGAGAGCCTTCAGTCCTTATGGCCCAGGGGCCTGGGGGCTCCTGGCCGGGCATGGAGAAGCGCTTACTTGAGGTGGTCGAGCATCATGCAGCTTGCCAGCAGCGTGGCCGTGGGGTTGGCAACGTTCTTATTGGCGATGCTCTTGCCTGTGTTCCTTGTAGCCTGGAACCAGCAAGACAGAGAGGGTGGTGAATATAAGGATGGAGGGTGTATGATTCCATTCGTGTGAAGTGTCAGGAAGAGGCAAATCCATAGAGGCAGAAGGCAGATGAGTGGGTGCCAGGGGCTGGGGGGAGGGGCAATGGAGCGTGATGGCTAACAAGCACAAGGTTTCTTTTGGGTGAAGACAATGTTCTGGGATTAGATAGTGGTAATGCTTGTGCACCTCTGAACATTCTAAACCCCACTGAGTTGTCCACTTTCAATGGGTGAACTCCATGGTATGTGAGCTCTATTTAAAAAGGCCAGCAGCCTTGGTGCCCCCGGTGACACTCACCGTCTCAAACACGGCATACACGTGGCCATAGTTGGCCCCAGCCACAAGGCCAGGGCCCCCGACCAGCCCTGCACAGACATTGTTGACGATGTTGCCATAGAGATTGGGCATCACCATGACATCGAACTGCTGCGGCCGGGACACCAGCTGCCGGGTGAGGAAAGGCACACAGGAGTTGGAGTACAAGAAGCCCAGGGCACCCAGGGTGGGAGGCCACAGAGCCCCGCAGCTTAGCTACCTGCATGGTGGTGTTGTCCACGATCATATTCTCAAAGGTGATCTGGGGGTAGCCGGCTGCCACCTCCTTGCAGCACTGGAGGAAGAGCCCATCACCCAGTTTCCTAGGGGGGACACAGGACACTAGCTTGGCTATTGCAACAGTCAGCTGGAGGGACGGGGTGTACAAACGGCCACAGAGGGCTGGATTCTAACCTCTAGCAAGTCCCCCGTCTGCAAAACGGTCATAATCCCATTCCACATCCCCAAGTGTGCACTGTGGCGAGGCTTGGCTGGGAAACGGGCAACAGGGCACCCCTGTGCACAGCCCCTTGGTGGGTGGCCAGGGTCCAGGGCCCCAAGTCCCTGAGAGCAGCCCCAAGTCCCTGAGAGCAGGCCCAAGTGGGCTGCTCAATTCGGCTGCCTCAAGGCTGCTCGCAGAATGGGCAAGAGCATGGCAGGGGCGAGGGGCATACATGATGTTGGCCTTGTGCACGGCTGTCACTTTCTTGCGCCCGCTCTCCTGGGCCAGTTTGAAGGCATATTCAGCAATGCGCAGGGACTTGGCCTTGGTGATGATCTTCAGGCTCTCCACCACGCCTGCCACACTCTGACAAGGGGACAACGGAGAAGAGACCTATGTCCTGTCCAAGCCTGCCCTTTAGCACAAGCTTCTCCTTGGGCACAGCCTTCCTTACCACTGACCCTGGCTGGGCTCGTCCCGGCCCCCATGACCCGAGAGGTTAAGGGGGTGGCCTGGGCCTCACCCACCTCGTGCTCTAAGCTGCTGTACTCGCCCTCCGTGTTTTCGCGGACGATGAGGATGTCTATGTCTCTGTGCCGGGTCACCACTCCTGGCAGGCTCTTACAGTGGATGACATTGGCATAGAGGTCCAGACTGGTGCTGGGGGCACAGAGAGAAAGGCAGCTTGCCAGTGCCACGACTCTCTGCTGGCACACCCCACCCCACGCCCACCACACCTCCACCCTGTGCACTTGGCTCTCACCGGAGGATGTTGTTTCGGGACTTGTGGGATGGTGGCAGGTTATGGTTTGTTTCAATATTGCCTGCAGGACAGAAAGAAGACAGGCAGGCTGGAGAGGGGGGCCCCAGGCTCAGCCGAGCCACCATATTCCCCTTCCTGACCCAGAGAATGCAAGCCAAAAGCAGCTCCACATGGAGAGGAGACGGCTTTTGGCAGCAGAAATACTTCCCGGAACACTAGAGTGTAACTCCAATGTAAGCCCCTCAAGGGCGGGGGGAGGGGAGCATTTGGTTCACGGATGGGTTCTGAGGATCTAGAAGAGCACCTGGCAGATAGCAGGCACTCAATAAATACTTACTTACTGAACGAACGAAGAAATGAATGAACAAGGGTTGGCAGCCAGCCAGGAGGGCTGGCCAGACCCTGGGCAGGGAACAGCAAGACCAGGGTCTGGCTGGATAGAAAGTGACCATTTCTGCTCATTAACAGGCTGGCCAGCCAGGCTGGCACGAGCAAGGTGACCTTGGCCAGGGTTACTGCCAGGCCCCGTGTTGAGGTGCCACATGAGCCCCAGCTCATGGGCAGGTGGGGGCTGCCTGAAAAAGACCATAGCTTGGCCTTGGCTGGACCCAGGACATCCAGAGCAAGGGCAGCAGGGAGCCTGAAGCCACTAGGCTAGGAGAAGGTGGTCAGAGGGTGCCAAGGGGGCCTTTCTCAGGGCCACCAGGGCTGCCAGCCCCTCCAAGTCACACACTGCCAGGACTGCTTTCACCCAGAGGGCCTTGGGTACCCTGTGGTTGGCTTGGCAGCCCCTCCACTTGACTGCAAGCGCCTGAGGCTCAACCCAGGTTCATCTTTGCTCACACGTTCCTCACACAGAACAGGGGATGGGTTAAAGTTTACAGAATGAGTGATGGAAATAGTTTAAGAAACCGGACCAAATCAAGGCAATAAAGGGAGGGGCTAGAATTCCTGCCTGTAACAGCCACAGCTGTGCTGGCTGGAGCCCACGCAGCAGACAGAGGGTTGGAACTGTGTCTCTGTGACATTTGGTTTGTGAAGAAAGACTCTGAGGGTCAAAGCTGCCCCCAGCAGAAAGGGCTACCTCAAGAGGGAAGAAGGGGGTGGGAGGGAGCCCATCACTGGTCAGGCTCCCACACAGCCTAGTGCCACCGAGATCTCAAAATCACAGCACACACAGGCTTCCAGAAGCTTCTGTCCACTCTCCAAGCACAAGGATCCTCCCAAGCCAGAAAAGCCCTGAAGTCAAAGCCATGGAGCTCCAAGGACAAGCGTCAGCTCTGAGGTGAAAAGAATCGTGTGCAGCACCCCATCCTGGCACCCGAGCTCACCCTTCAGGGCCACACGGTTCCGACGGATGGCCATGATGGCGTTTCGGATGTCCTCTTCATCAGCGCTGGAGCTCACGTGCACCTCCTCAAAGTCCACTGGCACACATGCATGCCTGGGGCAGAGCTGCGTCAGGGCAGCTGGCCCCAGGCCTCCCTCGAGCCTCCTCCAGGAAGCCTGCCTGGACCACTGGGTGCAGAGGCCTCCTCTGCTGCTGCCCACCCTGACCTGGCTCTGGCTGAGAGGAGACTGGGCCCACCTGCGCCAACTGATGGGGACATGCTTGCGCTCCATGATACAGCTAGCAGGACAGGTGTCATCACCTCTCCTATGCCCAGGCCAGCCTCGAAAGACTGCAGGCACCAGGGCTTACAGCCGTCCTGCTCGGGCTCAGTGGGTGCCTGGGCTCACTGGCCCTCTTGGAACAAAGTTCTCAGGACGCCACCCACCCAGCTGGGCCCAAGACACAACCTTCCCTACAGAGACAGGTCAAGGGGAGGTGGGCCCAGGGGCTCCGTACCTGAATACAGACTTGACGTGCAACATGAGCTCTGGCCCAATGCCATCCCCTGGGATCATGGTCACCGTGTGCCGCCCACCATACTTAGCCGACGGTGGCTGGAAGGAAGTTGGGGGGGTTGGACGGTGAAGGTGGGCCTTCAGTTCCCTTCCTCCCACCAGCACTGGGCCGGCCAATCGCAGGGTGCAAGCTCGGGGTACCTAACCCCCACGCCCTACCCCATGCCATCCCAGACAGGGCTGCTCACGGGGGCTCCTTGGTCAGGAGGACAGCAGCAGAAGCAGTCCTCACCCCAACCTGGACTTGGGTCAATCCCAAAGCAACTAAAAGCCCCAAACCTAACAGGCAGATGAGAAGAATACTCACAATTGTATGTTGCTAGAGGGGGACAGGAAGGAAGAAGACACGGATCAGCCAAGTTGGAGGAACAAGGCTATGCCCAGGGAACGGGGCCTTTTCCCTGGGGACGCTGTCTAGCACAGTTCACGTAAGGAGACCGCGCCTCAGAGGGAAGGACACGGAAGGCCAGGGAGCAAAGAGGCATGGCACACTCATGAGCACGTGCACATGCATGTGTATACACACATGCACATACAAAAACACATATACACAAACACACATGCATGCACCCATACACACATGCCTCTGCACACACACACACAACAGGTGCACACATGCACAAGCACAAATACACACATGTGCAACCAGACATACATGTGCATGCACACACCCAGGCAGCTACTTACTGAGAAGCTCCTCCAGGGGGCCCCGTGGGCACCTAGAACCTGGCAAAGAGAAGGCAGATGCCAGTGGTTGTTGTCCAGCCCAGAAAGTCAATGTGGCAAGGGCCAACTGAGCTCGTGGCAGGGAAGAGGGACGGTCCCCACCGTGCCCAGACGCGTTCTCCCCCTCCACCTCACCCACGCACCACCATCCAGCGAACAAGAGCACACAGCATGCACCAAGACAAATGGCTCCAGAGCCTCCATGTCCCAAGGACCGGCCCGTCGGAGCACCACGGAGAGTCGTTACAACCCTGCAGGCCTCCTTCAGCTCTGTAGTCAGTTGTTTAAAAAATGTTTACGCCTCCTCCCCCCGTTCTTGTTTCTGACTCTTTTGTGGCCACTTACTCCTGCTCAGTGATGTGTGTAACGTAGAAAAGTTGGCCCACTGAATGTGGTACAATAGGGAAGTCGTTATAACAAATCACAGGACCACCATGACGATTGTCTCATTGTTTCTTCATCATTTTTCCTTATTGAAAAGCAGCATATGGTCAGAACAGGAAGAAGATCCAGAACATGGAGACCAGAAAAAAAAGCACCCACCCCCCCGTGGCCCTGGAGACAAGCACCATCAGCCCTGTGGGGACTGGCCCTCCAGAATCAGAAACCCAAAGCGAATGTGCAGGGAAAACCTCCAACCGTTTTTCTTTTGTTTTTTTTTTTTTTGGTGAGGAAGATCAGCCCTGAGCTAATATCCATGCCAATCCTCCATTTTGCTGAGGAAGACTGGCCCTGAGCTAACATCTATTGCCAATCCTCCTCCTTTTTTTTCTCCCCTTTTTCTCCCCAAAGCCCCAGTAGATAGTTGTATGTCATAGCTGCACATCCTTCTAGTTGCCGTATGTGGGACGCCGCCTCAGCATGGCCGGACAAACGGTGCATCGGTGCATGCCTGGGATCCGAACCCGGGCCACCAGTAGCGGAGCATGTGCACCTAACTGCTAAGCCACGGGGCCGGCTCCCAATCGTTTTTCAAAGAATAACAGACATCAATCCTTCGGAAGGTTTTCATTGCAAAGAATTGCAAAACTGCTTTGTGACCCACACGGATGACAAATGTCCCCAACTCTTTGACTCAGAAACAGCAATGTTTGGCTACTTTGGTGCCATGCCCGATAGCTTCAGAGCAAAAGCCACCCGAGCCAAATGGGACAGGTGCTGAGAAGTGACGTATCTGGAGTCATCTCACATTGTCCCTGTGTGCCCCAGGTCCCACTGCAGGGGGCCTACAGGCCCACACACTTTCCTCCCTGCTGTGCCCCACCTGAGAATACACCTGGGGATCCCTCAATCCAAAGAGGCAAGAGCAGAGCCAAGGTCCTCCCTGTCACTTGAGGATGCCCTGCCACTTGCCTACTGGGGAAGCAGCAGAGTGTTCCAGCCAATGGCAGAGTCACTGTGGCCATTTTCCAAAGAGCTGTGCCTTCCTGCTAGAAGTCTAGAAAGCTCAGGCAGATGCTGACCATCCCTGTCTGGGTCTCCCTGGCCAGTATTCACAAAACTTCCACTTGCATGAGCTCTGGCAGCACAGGTGTGCCACTTACCTGCCCAAGCCAGGGGCTAAGGTGTGGGTGACTACCAGGACAAGAGGCTCCGGGGATATCTGCTGATCCATGTGGCTCCTGGATCTGCAGCCACAGGCACATTTGGGGCTTTTCTGTTTTCCTTTTAGCATTTCTCAGTATCTGGATTCATTTTATTTGTAGGCTCTCATACAAACTTGTGGAAGGTGGCTTAGACTGCTCTTCCTCCAGGAAGTCTTCCCTGATGCCCTAAGGCTGCCAAGCTGTCAGTCCCCCTGGGCTCCGAAAGCCCTACGTATCCTTCCCCCACAACCACAATCTCCCTAGGTTGTCGCTGCTTTACTCCCTCCCTAACCCCTAAGCCTCTGAGAGTGGAGGCCATGTCTGTCCGGCCACTTGCTGTCACCCCAAGACCCAGCAGAATGCCTGGCCCAGAGCGGGGACACAAGAAATATTTCCTAACTGAATGAGCACATCAGAAAATGAAGGAAGAGATGGTAGGCTTTGGGGCTAGGAAGACTTTGATCCAAATCCACCACCCACGACTCCTGGTACCAAATGGCTTGACCTTGACGCACTTCCCACCCTCACCTGAACTCCAAGGACAAAGGCGCCTCTTTTATGTGACTGCTGGAAGGATGAAGTGAGAGGAGGTATGCGAGCTGTTCTGGCCCTAGCAGGGCACATGGGGCCATGCAAAAGCACACCCGTCCCTTCACCCCACCGGCCCCTTAGGCCAGTGTTCAAGGTCGGTGTCCAATGTGGGCACACTGGGCTCACCCCTGCAGCTCCCGACAGTTATTCCTCCTGGGCTTCAGCCCTTTGAAGTCCGCTGGCTCTGGGCAGGGAACTCAGCCGTGGTAGTGAGTCAGCACATGCACAGGGCCCGGCTCTGCATCTGTGCAAACTCCATTCCTTCGATCACATCACCATAACCAGGGCTGCACCTCTCCCTCACCTGGTCCCTACGCTAGACGTTCCTTCGGGCTTTGGCCAAAGAACCAGGGGGCTCTCAGGATAGAGACCTCACTGACCTTGCTCTGGACAGATGCAGGCACATTCCTCCAGGGGTTGCAAAGGTTCTGCCTCACACCCAGGCTGCCCTGTACAGCTACCCATCAAAGGAGTCCAGTAGGAGGCAGGATGGGATATATGCACAGGCCTCCTTCTTGTATGTCAGCCCTCGGCCATGGTAGTATGTGTTCCCACCAAAGGGCTCCCACACCCCACATCTTAGTGAGGCTTCTCTCTTCGGCATGTTTCTGTCGGATCGAGTGCCAATGGTGGCTGCTTGTTTTCCCACAAGGTCTCGATTAGTAAGACCAAAGATCTGGGATTCATCTCTAAAGGGTCCCATAGCTAGGACAATCAGTTTCAGGGCAAGGGACTGCCTGGCTACCAACTGTTCACTGCTCCCCACCCCACCCAACAGTGACACAAGCACACACACAGGAGGTCACGGAGGACACAAATGTCTTCACCAAGACGCTGCGGGAGCCTAGCTGCCAGAGCTGTCAGGGCCTCTGGAAAGGCTATCATCAGCAAGGTGGGAGAAGGAGCATTTTAAACAGAATTTCATAAAGCATAAACTGTTACAGGGCAGTCTTCCCCAGGGGTCAGAGGGGGAAAGCATGGCAGGAGATGTGTCCAGAAGGAGTGTCAGCAAAGTCACAGGGTTCTGGAAGGTCAGAGTTGGCAGGATCCTTTGAGGCAAAGGGAAAACTAGAGCCCAAAGAGAGGAGGGGACTGGCCTAAGGGCATACAGTGGGTCACTGAGGGAGCCAGGCCTAGAGGTCATATCTCCTGTACCCCAGGGCCAGTCCTGGCTCGCTGATGCTTCAGATGGCTTCCAACCCACCCACGGACTAAATTATCCTCATTTAAGTGTGTAAAGAGAGAGGAATCGGACCTGAATAACCAAGATCCTAAACCAAGAACTGCGGAAACAAAGCCCTCGCGGCCTCCCACCCACCCAGCCTCAGAAACTCTAGCTCCCTCCCATTCCAGGCGCTTGCAAAGGAAAAGCATCTGGGGCTATAAGAATGTCGGGGGGCGGGGGTGAACTCGGAGGTACTGGCAAAGGCTGATTTTCCACCTCCATTGGGACAGGTGGCAAAGCGGTCCACAAAAGGGAAACCCCATGAGCAACGGCGGCCGGGAACGGGATTCCCAAGGCAGCAGGAGCAAGGGGGCCGAGACATGTGACCGCCTCGGGAGGGCTCCCACAAGGACACTAGGGAGGTGACACTCGGCCCGCAGCGGCCCACTCTCCCTGCCTGTCCAGAGCTCCCTGGTCACAACATGCAGACCCCTGGGGAAGCCGGACCAGGGCCAACTTTGTCCAAGTCCCTCACTGACAGCGAAGGCAGCCAATCAACCCCTGCGCGTAGCCCTCTCCCCCGCCCCTCACGGCGCTCGCAGCCAATCCGACTCCAGGACGCTTTGGACTCTTTGCCCCCCCCCCCCCCCCCCCCGGCCAGCCAGCCTGACGTGCAACGACCTCCAGCGAGCGCTGCGGCTGTCCCCGCAGCCCGCTCCCCCTTCTCACCTTCCAAGGACGGCAGAGGAGGGCCGGCCTGAGCACTGCCTTCGCAGCGCCGCCAGCGGCCGTCGCCACCTTCAGCACCATGACGGATGGTGAGAGCCGCCACACGCAACACGCAAACACCGCTCTCGCGAAAGTTAGGCAGGGCGTGAAGTCCCGGGAGCAGGCGCGGTCCCGGCAGTGCGCACGCGCGCGGTGGCGCCGGTCCCCATGCCCTCTTCCGGCACTGGGAGCGCTGCTGTCGCCGCCGCCGCCATCTTGAGGGGGGCGGCCAGCTGGGGCACTGGTCCTGGCAGGGGACACGTCAGTGCCGCCAGCGACGTCACAGGCCTGCCCGGCTCGCCAGCGCCTGATTGGCTGCCGCGGCCGCTTACGCGTCGCCCTTCCTCGTCTGCCCCTCGTGTTCAGGGGAGTCTCTCTCTTTTTTCCTCGGCGTAGAAGAGGCGATGGCGGCGCTGGCATCTCTGGGCGCCCTGGCGCTACTCCTGCTGTCCGGCCTCTCCTGCTGCTCAGGTAGCGGCCTGGCCGGAGCTTCGTTTCTGGCGAGCCTCTTTCCCACGACTGGTGGTGCGTGGGGGGAGGAGGGGTGCGGGCGAAACGGGGCTCTGGGCCTTTCTCTGAGAGGCAGGTAGCGTCGGGGCACGGCGACCGAGGCCACCACGCGCTCCTGCACTACACACGTTTACCCAGCAGCCAGGCTGTTCGAAGAAACAGCCAAATCTTTCCCCGGTCTGCTCCTGCGAGGAAGAGTCCCAGAGCCTTTCCCGTGCGCGCCTGGCTGCCACCTCCTGCAGGGAAAGTGACACATGTCCCTACTCCCTCTCCCAGAGCTCCGGGTTCCGGAGGGGGTCGGACAGGAGCAAACCTGTACAGCGCAGGGCGATCAAGGCGAGAAACTGGGTTGGTGGAGAGGAGCCACTTGACCCGGTGCAGTGGGGCCAGGCCTCCCCAGGAAGGGAGCTCTAAGTGAAGAGGCGAAGCAGGAGCGGTCCAGGTAGAGAGACCATGAGCGTGGGCGAGTTAGATAGGAGCTGAAGAGGGAAAGGTAAGCGGGGACCATGAATGCCAGGCAAGACTGTTGACTTTTTCCCTGAGGACCTGGTGTACCGTTAAAGGGCTTTTCAGCAGAGCTGAGCCACAGTCAGATCAGTTTCCATTCTTGAGAGGTTCTTAACACCTAGTGGCCTGGTTGAGCTCAGACTGGAGCCCAGGAGTGTTTAGGAGGAGGTGCTTGCAGGAGCCAGCACCAGGTCTGGGGGTCTGGACTGGGTCGGGTCCACTTTCTGCACATTCAGTTTACCTGCCCTACTCCAGGTCAGCACTCTTGGTGCCTCAAGTGTTTCACCAGCTTGACTGGCCTCCCTGCCTGCATTCTTCTCACCTGCCCCTCAGCAATTCCTCATGCTGTAGCCAGTGATGTCTGCAAAGAACAAACCTGGCTGTGAAACCTTGCGGTGCTCTACAGTGTCCAGAGGAAAAGGGTCAAGCTTAGCAGGGCACAGAAGGATCTGTGGGATGTGGCTCCTGAGAACAGAGACGCGCCCCCCACTGATGTTCCCAGGCATCTTCCTCCCATTGTCTAGACCCAAAGCCTTCTCTCTCTCTGCCTCAGCCCAAGGCATGGCTCTGGCACGACACCACATTCAAGAGCAGTTGGCTGAGAACTTGCTCGCTGGTAGCGTTTCTTTGGCACCCTGTGACTTAGGTAGCACTCTTCCCTGTAGCCTCTAGCAGTGTGGAGATGGCTAAGGCAGCATCCTTTCTCTCAGGGAAGCCCTGTTCAAGGGGAAAAGTTCTGCTGGATCCAGAACCTCTCTCATTTTCTTCCCTCGGGAAACTCTAGGGCCAGTCTTGGCCTTCTGTCAACTGTGGCTCTGAAACCTCCAGGCGTTGCCAGCAGCACCATGCTTGGCATCTGCGGAGGATGCCTTCGGTAAACTGTCCAGAGCTGTGCATGGCTCTGAACTGAGGTCGGCCTGCTCCCCTGGACCTCTGGGGGTGCTCCAGGCCAGGGTAGGCTGCAGCCCCAAACCAGTGCATGGCTTCCCTGTCCATAGGTCCAGGCAATGAATCCATCCAGCTCCGTGACCACACCCTCGCCTGCTCTTCTTTTGCCCTTGCATTGAGGTTCCACCTGTACAAAGCCTTCCCATCCTCCCCTCCTTTCTTCAAGGCCATCCCACCCCCCTTGCCACTGTGCTTCTAACTGATCATCTGGATCTGTCTCCCACACCCCACCTGGCAAGGTTCAAAGGGCTCTGTGTGCCCTCAGCTTATGAGGTCTGGGAGGTGGAGTCGGGGTGGTCCCTTCTGCCCCCCAGCCCAGTGCGCACAACCCAGGCATCTCTCTGCCTCCTCCCTGCAGCAGAGGCCTGCGTGGAGCCCCAGATCACCCCTTCCTACTACACCACCTCGGATGCTGTCATTTCCACCGAGACTGTTTTCATTGTGGAGATCTCTCTGACGTGCAAGAACAGGGTCCAGGTGAGGCAGTGGAGGTTCAGCCAGGAGGGTGCTGGGGCGAGAGGCGGGCAGTGAGCCTGGGACCTTGATCAGCTCTTCACTGGCAGTTGACAGGGTCAGACTTGGGAAGCCGTGTGGACAGAGGGAGTATAAGAATTTTGATTCACAGGTGAAGGATAGATCAGGGCACAGCTAGGCCAGATTCTGGCAGGTGTTATTTTATTTTTTTTGTGAGGAAGATCAGCCCTGAGCTAACATCCGTGCTAATCCTCCTCTTTTTGCTGAGGAAGACCGGCTCTGAGCTAACATCTGTTGCCAGTCCTCCTTTTTTTTCCCCAAAGCCCCAGTAGATGGCTGTATGTCATAGTTGCACATTCTTCTAGTTGCTGTATGTGGGACGCAGCCTCAGCATGGCCGGAGAAGCGTTGCGTCGGTGCGCGCCCGGGATCTGAACCCGGGCCGCCAGTAGTGGAGCGTGCACACTTAACTGCTAAGTCACAGGGCCGGCCCTCTGGCAGGTGTTTAAAGTACATTCTCCTCACCTGCCTGGTCTACTCTGCCTAGGTGAGGTAACAGGTAGACACCTTGCTGTGTCTTGAAAGAGTGTATGTGGGAAGTGAGAAACAGCTAGGGGTCAGCCTCCTGCATCCCTTTTCCAGTTGCACTTTGCCAAGGTGTGTGTCCACATAGGTGTCTTGTCATTTCCAGACTGGGCAGCCCTGGCCTCGGCCCCTGACCTTAACCTGTATCCCAAAGGCCCGAAGAAAGAAGTGAGGCCTTTTTGGGTACAACACTCCTTGAGCACTTCATTGGGTGCCCCCTGACCCCAGCACCCCCTTCCAGGCTCAGAAATAACGAGGACACTTCACTCATCCCACCCCTGTTCACAGTTAACAGGTTTGCTGTGGGTTAGGGAGGCCAGGCCATAGGGGGATGTGCCCCCCACCATGGGCAGACAGATGCAGAGAGGCAGTGACAGCATTGGTGGGTGTTGGCTCCCTGGCACAGCTCTGGGTTGTGGCAGGCCTACCTCCATGGTTCTCACGTGGTGCCTCCTGCCAGACACACTGCAGTCCCCAACCGTGCCCAGCCTCCCTGCCCGCAGGGCATACATGCTCCTGTGGGCAGCACGGTGGGGCCTCTGCTGACAGCCAGAGAGGAAAGAAGGTGACTCTCCCTTTGTCCCCTCCCCCAGAACATGGCTCTTTATGCTGACGTCAGTGGAAAACAGTTTCCTGTTACCCGGGGCCAGGATGTGGGGCGTTATCAGGTAAGGGATGCCGCAGTCGTCATTTTGGGGGGAGGCCACCTGCTCGCAGGTGTGACTTGAAGCCCTAGGGGTGGCCCGGTCAAGCAGGGTCGGGGTTCTTTGCCTCAGAGGGGCCCTGATGTCTCCACTTTGCCCACCCCCTGCCAAACCCCCAATCCAGGTATCCTGGAGCCTAGACCACAAGAGCGCCCATGCAGGCACCTATGAGGTCAGATTCTTCGATGAGGAGTCCTATAGCCTCCTGAGGAAGGTGAGCATCACCAGGAGCCCTGCCCAGGCCTGCAGGAGGGAGGGCACACCCCACTTCCACAGCCATCTCCACCCTGCAGTCCCCTCTTCCTGGGGCTCTGGGCCACAAGGGGCCTCGCTTATGCAGAGCAGGATGGCCAGGTGGGCGCCTTCCTGTCTGCCCACTCGCCCCACTGTCCCTGCACTTTTGTATCGTTTTCCTCTTCTCTTCCATGACTCCGGCCAGTGTTCCTGCCTCTCCTGCCCCTCCCCAACCCATCCGGCAGTGCCCCCTGACCCCAGCACCTCCCTTGCAGGCTCAGAGAAATAACGAGGACATTTCCATCATCCGGCCCCTGTTCACAGTCAGTGTGGACCATCGGGTGAGTGGGCTGAAGAGGCTGATCCGATCTCAGGGGAAGTGGGGAGCACACAGCAAGCCTCACCTTTTTTGGGGGTTGAGGGCTTAGCTGTAGTCAGCCAGTGGGTCTTCCTGCCCCAGAAGGAGGGTGACTGGGGCAGGCCAGCCCCCTCACTCAGCCCTCCCCTGAGCTGGCTTTGGTCTCCTTTCTTGCAGGGCACCTGGAACGGGCCCTGGGTCTCCACTGAGGTGCTGGCCGCAGCCATTGGTCTAGTCATCTACTACCTGGCCTTCAGCGCTAAGAGCCACATCCAGGCCTGAGGGCGGCCCCCCTGCCCCCTGCTTCTTTCAATAAACGGTCACTGGCGTTGCTGTGCTTCCACACACAGGCAGAGCCAGTGGCCAGCATCCCCCGTCCCCTCCCTCGGTCTCCTGCATTTGCTTCGCTTTTTGCCGTCGCATGCTCTCTTTCCTCGACCCCCACTTAGGCCTTTCCCTGACTGGTGTCCCCAGTGCCCAGTGTCTACCTTCTGTTTCTCCCAGTTGCCTGCATGGTTTTGGGTGGTGCATGGGGTTGCCCCTCCCTCCACTCCTGCCCTCTTTTGGCAGAGAGGACTGCCTTGTTCTCTCCTGCCGTCACCCAGTCCCCTGGTGGAGATGTGTCTGTCTGGCCTGCTGGGTGTGGGTCTTCCTGTGGCCCACCTAGGGAAGGGCCTTCTGCCTTTGGGAGGGCAGCTGCCCAGAGAAGGTGGGGGGCCCTTCCCAGCTTCTCCAAAATCCCACAGTCAGCAACATGTGGAGACACAGCCCCGCCTGGCCCAAGCCACACACTGAAGTGCTTTCCACACTTTTCCTGTGGAGTGCCGTGAGCACCCCATGTTGCTGATGCAGTGGAAGCTGATACACCCGGCAGCTGTTGGGGGTTATTCCAGGCCTACGCTCCCACCCCTCCACATGGCCTCCCTGTGTGCTCCCACGTCATGGTGTCAGGTCGGGGCACGTAGAAGGCACAAGAAGGAGAAGAGATGACCCGGAGCCCACTTCTCTGAGGAGCCCATTGCTAGCCTTTCCCTAGTGCCACTGGTATCTGGAAAGGTGGTGAGGGCTCTGGTGCAAATCCCAGGGGATCCATTCCCAGCTCCGTGGTTCTAGTCGGTTTGCTCAGCTGTGACGTAGTGACTGCGTTCTCCAGGATGTCTGAGGGGTCATTGGGGCCAGCTGGCAAGGCCCCTGGCAGCCTGGTGCTTGATCACCACAGCTGTTACTGAATAGAAACGGCTGTGTGGGTAACATGGTCAAAACCCCCATAGAGGCTGCATTTGAAAAGGAGGGTAGGCCTGAAACCTACCTGGGAGGGAGAGCTCCTCAGTACCTAGGTTCTGTCTTCTGAGGCTGTGGGAGGGGCTGCGAGCGTGGAGGATGAGGGTGGCTTGAGACCCAGGACTGCCTGGGGACCTCCTCCAGATAAGGGGGCACCATCCTCAGGAAGTGGGTTGGGGTGAGGGCAACTGGCAGGAATGGGGAGGCTCCAGGAAAGAGCTGGGTCCTTGGTCCCAAGGCAGGAGTACAGAAGGAGAGTTGGGGCTGAGAGTCCCCTCAGGACCAGGCCAGGCCAGACCACTGGCTGGTGGGGTTTCTGGATTCCAGAGAAAGACTAGTGGTGGGAGCTCAAGGGGCACCTGCTGGTGGTGATCACTGCTCCCCCTCATTGCTAAGGAGCAAAGGGAAACGGGTCCTCACGTTCTGCCAACAGCCTGTGCAGGGCAGGTGCTCAGGGCCCAGGCAGGCAGGGCAGACAGTGGCAGCTGTCAGCCACCCAGTCGCTCTTTTTGATCCTGGCTCCACCATCCTGCCCAATGGCAGTGGGACCCAAATGTGAAGTCAGTGTTCCAGGGCATCAGTAGCCAAGGGCTGCTAGCCCTCCTGGTGCCACCTCTCTCTCCCAGAGCCAGTGTGAGCCGAGCCCCAGTGCTGGCTTTCAAATGGCAAAGTGACTCCAGGTTCTGGGCTTGTCCTGGCCCACATCCCAGAAGCACTGGGCCTTCAGCACTTCCCCCCACCCCCCAGGGCAAGAATGGAGCGCCTCTAGAGCCATCACAGTGGGCCCCCCAGCAGCTGGAGAGGGATGCCCAGGGAACAGTTGGCCCTGGTTTCCAACTCCAGCCAGTTTTCTGGGACAAAGGCCAGGCCCTTGGAGCCCCAACCGCCTCCACGGAGGTCTATATGGAGCCCGAGTGTCCCAAGTGTCCCTTCCCGAGAACAGGGAGCTGGTTGCAAGAGTCATGTGCCTAGCCCTCAGCTCCAGAGGACTTGGAGGGCTGATAGGAAGCTAGTGTCTCCCATTCACCCCTTTTCAGCAACAAGCCCTTCCCTTCTGCTGCTTTTCCCTGGCCTGCTGTGTGACCCATGTGAATGCCGATGGATGCGGCCAGCACCCTCGAGGGCCAGCCTTCCCAGCAGGGCACTCAGCTTCTGGGAACCCCCACTCAGCTTTCCCGCTCATGCCCATTTCTGCAAATTAGAGGAATTAATAAGAGGTCTGAATTTCCGTTTCAAGAGAATTTTAATGCATCCTCTCCTACTTCAGCTGCTGGCAGTGTCCCGTGTTTGTCCGGGAAACTGAGCTCCTCGGCCACGCCACCCACTCCAGGGGGCACCACGCACACAACAGGCCATGCCTGTGGTGCCCCTGCAGTTGCTGTCTTTGGGGCCCTGGCCCCCACCCAACACTTAGCATGGTTCCTGGCACGTAGGAGACGCTCGATGGTTTGCTGCGCTAAATGGAACCTCAAGCATTTGGCTGCCCCTTCTGAGCTGGAAGGGCCCTCTGCGGCCAGCCGAGTGTTCATCCATCTGGCCAAGGCCAAGACATTTACTAAGCCTCTTCTCCATGCTAGGCACTGGGGTCCCCAAGCAGGGAGAGTAGCTTCTGCCTTCCAGAAGCTCTCAGCTCTTTGTCCCTGCCAGGGCTCTTCCTGAGGTGGAGGGGAGGGGGAGGGTGGAACCCACTTCTCTCAGGTTCCACCAGAGCAGGGGTGTTGGCCTCATCCATATGCCAGTGGCAGGCCCCACAGCCAGTCCTGAGCCAGGCCTCTGCCATCCTTCCTGCAGCTGGGTGCCATGCCTGTGACCATGTCACATCTCTGAAATGATTCAGGTGACTGTCATCCCTCCTGCCAGAGTACAGGACTGACTTCAGAAGACCTTGCTGTTCCTCAGTGACAAATCAAGAAAGAGCTGAGTCACAGCTTTCAATTGATCCCGCCCAGCCCCTCACCCTCACCCCACCCCCCCACACCCCTACTCTGCCCAAAGCTGATGCTGACACCTCTTCTCCCAGCACAATGAGAATGAACACAGGGAGGCCAGGAGTCACAGTAAAAAGGCAGCTTGCTTTATTCTTGCAATGCCAGTGGGGGGCAGGGGCAGGCAGCCTGTCTGCCTCCAATCTGAGGCTCTGAGCCACAGCGGCCTGAGGCCAGCTCTCACTACAATGCACAGGTCCATGAGGGCTGCCTAGTCCACACTTGAAAAGCGGGGTGCCAGGCATCTTTCCCCCCAATCAGCCCAGCTGGCCAGGCTAGCCTCTCACTTGGGTCCAGGCCCCTCCCTCAGCTCTGTGTGCGTCTTGTCACCAAGGTCTTCTGTTGCTACTCATGGGGCTTGGCTTCTGGACCCCTCACGGTCTAAGCATGCCCCTCAGGCCACTCAGAAGAGAGTGGCGCTCCTGACGGCGTCAGGCACAGGCCCGGGCTCAGTTATTTCTTGGACAGACACTGTCCCCTCAGTCCCTGCAGCCTCGGCTCTCCCTCAGTCACTGGGGAAGGAGGTGGCTCCCAGGGTGATCCTCGTAAGCCACGTCAGAGGCTTCCAGTCCCCACATCTCAGAGTGGAGGCCACCAGAAAGCTGCTTCCCATTCTCCCCTTCTTTCCCACCCCTTCCCTACCCCCACAGCCCTCCCTCTCCCCCCCACCTCCTTCCCAGCCATCAATCGGGATTCCACCTTTTGTCAGTTTGCCTGAAGGAGCTGCCAGCCCCCAGAGGAGGTCCACAAAACAGAAAAACAACAACTGGCAAGCACAGAAAGGGAGAAAAACCACAAAAATCAGGGTTGCCTTTGTCTACAAATAATGGAGGCTCCCAGCAGCAAGAGAGGCTGTGCTCAGGTCGAAGCCGGGCCTTCTCTTGTGCTTAGGACAGTCCTCTTCGCTGCTCCTTGTCAGCTCAACTTCCCTGCCCCCAAGGACCACGCTGAGAGAACTCTGGAGGGGTGTGCAAATGTGCATGCACGTGCATGGGCTCCGTGTCGCACACACACATGCACACAGCTGAAGGGGTGTCCGTTATAGGTCTGCCCCCAATGCCAGCCATCGACGTGGTCACTGTACTTGGGGAGAAGGAAGTAGCCGATGCAGAGAAGTGTCCCTTCTCCTCATGGGCTTCTCTCGGGTAACAAAGACCCGTGCACACACGGACACACACTAGGTTCTAAGAGAGTAGGAACTGGGTCCCAGTGGGGCAGAGGGCCCGCCCTGTAGCGTAGCCAGGCTCCTGTCTGGGCAGCTCAGACAGTGGTGACTGAGAGCAGCGGGTTGTAGACCCGCTTGCCGTCGGCCGAGCGTGTGCCGTGGGCCAGCATCTCCTGGATGGTGATCCAGTTGTCTAGGATCTTCTTGTTCCGCTTCTTCATGGTTTTGCGGTGGCTCAAGGCGATGATGTTGAGCTCTGCCTTGCTGTCGCCGTTCTGCTGCTCCCTCAGGCACTCCAGCCTGCTCTGCATCATAAACTCGCGCCGCTTCCGCTGCTCCCGGGCCCGGATCAGGTGTTGCTTCCGCTCCTCCTTGCTCCAGTACCGGCCCATCTTCATCTCGCTCACCGCATCATCATCGGTGGTCATACCGCTGCGCTCCTCCCGGATCTTCAGGGCCCGGGCCTTGAGGAGGCGATCACGCACTGGCCGCTTGGCCACATAGCGGGTCCCATCACTGCGCACCTTGACCTTCCACTCCATGCGCGGCGCTTCAGTGGCCACCGCTGCCCCGCCCACCCGAGGGCCGCCAGCCAAACTTAAGGGGCTGTGGCCCAGCTCTTCCAGGCCACGTGGCGGGGCCAGCTGCATGCAGCTATGGTAGTGCTCGCTCTCCTGGCCCTGACCACGGTGGCGCCGTGAGAGGTAGGGGCTTCCTTCAGGGCCCATGCGCTCCAGGGTCACCCCCGTCTTGGGGCTGTGGCGGACACGCTCCTCTGAGTGCTGTCTCCGGCCCATCTCAGGATCCCGGGATAGGGACCGGAACTTGGCGGGGCTCCCCTGTGGAGCAGCGGCCTTGGGGTGGGTGGCGACAGGGGGGCCCGAGGGGGGCCGGTTCAAGTTGGAGTTGCCAGCAGCGGCCCGCCTCAGGGGGCTCTCCTGCAGGGGATCTGCGAGCAGCGGGGTGCTGCGGCAGCTCTCGCCTGTGTTGTAGGCACTGGTGCTGTCCTTGTCCGACTTCTCAGGCAGCTCCGAGATGTCGGACAGCTCATGCTTCTTGGGCTCACTGGCCCCCAGGTCATAGAGGCTCTCCTCCTCCAGCAGCCAGGCCTTCATGCAGCGCTCCCGCAGCTGCTGCATCTTCTGTGCCCGCAGGATGTTGCGACACTTGAACTCCAGGTGTCGCAGCTCCTCCTCTAGCATGGCCATCTCGTGGCCCAGGCTCTCGTTGCGGTTGACATCCAGGGCGCTGTTGCCACTGGAGGCCCGGGGGAAGAGGAGGCCCAGCTGGTTGCCATTCTCCAGGTGGCACTTGATCTCCAGCAGCTCCCGGTAGCGCTCGTACTCCTCGTCTGTGAGGCCCGGGATGTCGCCCCCCCCCAGCCCTGCCCCCTCAGCCAGCAGGGAGTCCATGCTGAAGTGGAACTCACGGCTCTGCAGGGTGTCCCCTTGCAGGCCAAACTTGCGCAGGGTCCCGGGCGTGTTGGTGGCGCTTGGGGGCTCGTCCCCCAGCAGGTCGTGCTCTGAGCTCTCCTCGTTGCGGGTGCTCTCGTCAGTCCGGCCCACCCCACTGTCCAGCTCCTGACTGTTGCTCAGGCCTGGGCCTACATCAGGGGCCCCTTTCTCCTCCTCGTTTCCAAGCTGGGGCAGAAAGACAAGCCTCGCTCAGTCTGAGTCCCACAGGCGGGGACGCTGCAGGAGCCTCGGGATATGAAGGGCTTTTGGGTCTGATCCATTTCCCAGCCCCGGGTCCCCCCTCCCTCTTCCTCCTGCTTGCCCTCCCAATCACCCATCCTTCCTCACCTGCTGGACAGGGGGGGACTTTGGCTTCCTGGAACGCAGATCCCCCTCATTCTCAGAGCCAAAGTCATCCAGCAAGTCATCCCGGTCACTGTCCTTCCACCGCTTCGCCAGCTGCAGAGACAGGCCCATGCTGTCCCCACTGCTTTAAGGACATCCCCAGACACCCCTCTGGTCACCTCTAGTTCCCATACCCAGCCTTCTGGTCTCAATGAAGTCAAACAACCCAAGAAAAGAGGCAGTCCCAGCACTCTCAGCCGTCAGAGGCTGGAAGGGGAAACAGGCTCCAGCAACAGCCCTCCCTCCATCAGTGCCAGGTTGTTGGTGCCCTTGTCACAGATCAGCAGCTTCCAAGACAGAAACCCCAATGTCAGGGGACCCAGGACACCCTGCCAGGAATACACACCTGGCTCTCAGGCCGAGCAACCAGCAGGGAGATGTTGGTGTTCTCCTCCTGGCTCAGGATAGCCACTGCTTCCTCCCGGTTCTGGACGTCCACACCATTTATCTGTAGCAGGCCAAGTGACAATCAACAAAGACACCAGGTCTGGCTCTAGGGTGACCCTTGGTTGAGCTGCAGGGACCCCTTGGCAGGGAGTTTCAAGCCAAGCACCCCAGGTTAGCACAAGCTCTTGGGCTCTGGCAGGATGGAAATAAGTGGAAGGTGCCAGGGGAGAGGAGAGCCTGGCCGTGAAAAAGCACATGTGCTCAGAGAACAACCCCAAGTGGGAGATGTGCTCATGTCTGGGGACAGAGGGAGAGGCTGGCAAGGTGCCAGAGTAGCATGGGCCCTCAACACCAGCAGATCCCATGGGCACACAGGAACCGCCAGGGCAGTCGTGCAGGAGAGCCCAGGTTCAGGCACAGCAGGATGCCTGGCATCAGGCTAGACTCTTAGCAGGAGAGAGCTGGGATTGGCTAAGGAGAGGTGGCAGGGCATCCAGCACAGCGGCGCCTTGAGTCAGGCCTGCCCATGCTCACCTGGATGATGCGGTCTCCCTCGCGGATCCGGCCATCTTTGCCTGCAATGCTGTTGGGATTCACCTGCAAGGCACACGCATCATGAGGACTTGGCACCCTCCACTAAGATGCCTTTCAGTAGGAAGGAGCAGCCTCGCCTTGGGGGCCCCCAAAGCAAACTGAAGACTCCTTCTTGCTTGCTCCCTTTTCAGCTCAGACCAGCAGCTTCCAAGCTCCAGGAGGCAGGGACAGAACAGTGGGCCCAGGGCTGGTCTCCTCTCCCCAGCAAGAGCCACCAACTCACCAACTAAAAGCTCCCCAGCCCCTGCCCACCACCCCCACACACCCATGCCCATGCCCCCGGCTGGCACTCGTACAGTTGTGCATGGAAGCCTGTTCTTTTCTGTGTCAGAGGCTGGGCAAACACAGGAAGCTCGATACTTTCCCATACTCAAAACAATCAGCCCTGGGGGAGAATGAGTCCTGTGAGTACCAGGCCCTGGGAGGGAGAACAAAGCCTGGCCAGGAGCTCGTCCTGCTTCGGCCTTGCCTGCTGTTCCTCACCAGCCAGCAGCCTCCCCATGATGCCCAGCAGGCCCTAGGCCTGGCAGCTAAGTCCTTAGGGGCAGCCTCAGAGCCCTGGGCAGTGTGGAGAGGCCGTGGTAACAAGATGGTGTGGGGACTCTCCATGTGCCAGCCCCTGGCTCAGCACCCACCACCTTGGCGCCCCACACCCCCTGACTGGTGCTGTACTAATGGGCATGGTCAAAGTCTAGCTTTGATGTCCCAGCACACAGGAAGGCGGCATAGGGCTCCATTGCCTTCTAGAAGACCCCACCCCTTCACACCGCCTTCATACCTCTCCAACATAGATGCCCAGGTCCTCCTCGTCATCTGTGCGGTAGCAGACCATCAGGCCCAGCTTGTCCCGGTGGCTGGTTTTATAGAGCTCCACCTCCTGCAACAGGGGGAATGCGGGAAACAGCAGAAGAAAGCCCCAGAAACATGTGAGCAAGGCCGCATGCTGCAGGGGCAGCAGCCATGGTCCAGCCCCCAACCCAGCAGCCTGTCATCTAGCTGAGTTTCCAGCCCCCAGCTGGGAGGGTCTCTCTTACCATCCCAAATGGTGCATGTGTCCAGTGGTCTCTTTACCAGGAAGTGCCCAAGACACACATGGGACACGCGGGACGCACAGGACACAGACACGTGTGGGACGCAGACTCACCAACATAGACTGACCACGGGACCTTACCCGTGCCCTCCCCAACTCAGCCTGACTTGGCCCGTGAGCCTGAGTGACAGGCTGTGCATCAGGAGGGGCCACGAGGCCCAGCCGCCTGGGCGCAGCAGGAGCCAGGCCTGAGCTGAGCTACAGACAGCCATCCTGGGGCTGGCTCCCAGGCTCTGCCCTAACCTGGCCACCCAGCTCACCTCATACTCCAGCTCATCCATACGGTCTGCCTCCTGCGGGCCGCCCTCCATGAACTCCGCTGGGTCATAATACTCATGGCTGATGGCGGGGCTGCCCAGAAGAAGGCAGGGTCAGGCTAGCCATCTGCTTCTCATGCCCTAGTCCCAGTTCCCGGGCTGGCCCATCCCAGCGCACTCAGCATGGAGCCCCGCTCCGGGTATACCCTCAGGGAGAGGTGGCTCGGCACCTCTTCCGTATTCTGGAACCCCCTCCTTCTGAGCTACATGCATCCATGTGAAGAACAGGAATGCTTCTCGAATGGGAGTGTGCGGGAGTCTACTCTCCCTGCCCCATCCTGCCCTGTCCCCCTGCCCAGACTCTACCCCTGCCAGCCAGCAGAGACCAAATTCTCCAAACTGCAGGTGCCCCTCCCGTCCAGCACTGGCCCCACTCATGCAACGCCCCCAGGAGTTATCCAGGCCCCAGAGGACTGCTGGGGAATGGAGGAGGATGCACTCTACCTCCACGGGCAGCCCTCCTTGCCCCAAGGCTAAGCTTGGTTGCTGGTGGCCCTGGGCCTACCTCTCTGCAGAGGAGGGGATCCCGGGACTGCCTCCCTGCAGCACGGGTTTAGACTAGCAGGAATGAGTCAATGCTCACACAGTCATGAGCCACCAGGCCTGGATAAGAAGCCCTTCTTCCGAGCGGGCCAAAGAAAGAAGCCGAAGAGATGGAGGAAATTCAGAGCAGATAGAGGGATGGGACAGACAAGGATGCAAGAAGATTCAAGGGGTGATGCTTGTGAGGCAGAAGACGATGGGGTGGCAGAGGAGAGAGGATGGAGGAGAAGGAGCTGAGGACCTCAACCTTCCAGCAGCAAGGTCCCAGAACGGTCCTCCCTTGGCCCTGGGGTAGATACAACGGGGAGCCTGCATGTCAGCCTCCCCTGGCCCCTTCACCAGCTGGTGTCCAGCCTGAGGCTCGAGGCCAAGAGATTTCTGAGCCCTTGGGTGCCACAGTCAGCTCTGAAGGTCAAGGAGCCTGCTTCCTGCCCGAGAGGGCAGGCCAGTCAGGGTCTCCCTGCCATACCCAGAGCTGCGGTAATGTAGCCTCAGGTAGCGGGGGGACAGCTGCCCCAGGTGGTGTGCCCTCTCTGGAGGCAGGGCCCGGGGCCCTCCTGAGGGCGACTCACAGCTCAGACAGGACATACGGCTCCAGGGTGACCATGGGTGGGGTGGGCGGGCGCAGCTTGCCCAGTGCCATGATGTGCTCAAAGGTGATGTCGGTCTGAGTGCCACTGTCCACCAGCTGTAGGTCTTGGCAGGAGCTGTCCCCCCGGAGGCGGGGGCTGCGTCTCAGCACCTGGATAACCAGGGGCTCCTTGGAGGAGCGCAGGGCCTCCAGGGTTTGCTCCTGAGACAACTTGGAGAGCTCCTTCCCGTTCACCTGTGGCAGAGATAGGCCCCCATGAGAACCCGCCGCCCCGAGCCCCAGTCTACTCAACCAAGGAATCTGCTCTTTAACCTCAGCCCCGCTTCCCCTTGGCGCCCTCATTCCCAGGCAAACCCCACTTCTCAGCCCTGCCCCCACACAGTCTGTCAGGATGGCCAAGGAGCCCCAGTGACTGTGCATGGCGTCTGGGGGCTCTGCCCTTGCCCTAGAACATCCTTCAGCCCTCCTCCAGCAGGAGCCATCCACTCTTCTGTCCTCTTCACTCCAGGACCTGTTTCTCCTTCAGGAAGCACTGAGGCCAGAGCTAGCATCTAGAAGATGGAGGAGAGTCCCCCCTGGCAATGACCGAGCGTCTACTGTGCTCATCTGATATAAAGGCAGGAGGAAGACCTTGACTCCTCTCCTGATGGGAGTCAGTCAACAGGTTCAGGCGGAAAGTTCAGGAAGAGTAAGACAGGAAGGACAGGATCTGTCCTAAAGGCAGCGATGGACACGCTGAAGAGAAAAGGCCACCCTGAGAGCCAACTGGCATCGCAGGGCAGCCTAGGAGAGGTGCCAAGGAAGGGGCCCCTATCAGACCAACACCTTTCTTGGTTTCTTGGGCACCTGATGTGCGTCTCCCCCAAATCCTGACTCCGACAACCCATTCTGCAGATGAGGAAACCGAGGCTCTACAAGACTAACAGAGTGAGTCAAAGTCATGAGCCAGGCTGTGCAGTGGTCAGAGTACTGGGGCAGGGAGGAAGAGGCCATTACAGGCTGGGGGCCAAGGAGAAGGCGAGATTGGAACAGCCTTGAGGGGAGAGCAGGATGATAGCCAGTGGAGGATGGAGGGCCTTCCAGGCAGAGGCCAGTAGAGTTCCAGGGCAGGGCCCCAGGTGGAAGGAGCAAGGCATGCCCTCAAGGCACCTGCGGGCAGAAGGCTGGCCCCAGCCCAGACACTAATTTCTGCAGCAGCATGTGTGCGTTGGGCCTTGGGATGGTCACTTTCAAGCTAGTGAAGCCAGCACCATGCACTATGACCTTGAGGTCTTCCTTGGTGGGGAGGCAAGCAGACTAAGGACAGACCAAACACAGCCAGAATTCAGGGCACGGGTCATAAGGCCAGGGAAGGGGAATCGGGAAGCAGTTTCCAGAGGAGGGGGAATGGCAGGGTCTTCTCCTTCACTCAGCAGCCTGTGGAAGGGCTGTTCTGGGCCTGGGGAGGCCACATACTAGCGGTGACATCCCAAATGGCTACACCCAGCAGGTAAGCACTGAAACAGACCTCCGGGGTTGCTGCTAAGGAAGCCCAGGGCTGGCCACACCCCACCTAGGAAAGAAGGTAGGGAAGGCTTCATGAGCACCACCCCCCCCACCTGGCCTGCATCAGAGGAGGGGGAGGGGCCAGGAAGAGGCTATGAGGCTGGCTAGCAGGCGGAAGCAAAGAAGCCAAGTCCCTGACAGTCAGCATGGAGAGCGCAGGCCCGGGACCCAGTGCCTGCCCAGGGACAGAGCTTCTGCAGGACGAGGGGAGAAGGGCCCCACTTGGGGAGGGCACACGGACACAGGCAGTGGTGGCAAATGAGAGCCCTTTCTGCTTCGCTGAGTTGTCCCAGTCTTCACATTCTCACAGTGCTCCCTCCCTCCCTGGGTGTCTCAGGGGGATGGGGTTCTTCATAGAGATGCCCAATGCAACTGTGAAATCGCATGCTCCCAGCTGCAACATAACAGACTAGCTCCTGGATGTTGTCCCAGGAAGACTGGGCTGTCCTAGGAAACCACAGAGAGTCCTGGGGGACCCCTGGACGGCCAGTGGCTCCTCTGAGCCACGGAACCCAAATAATTACCTTTCTGCTACTTGATTATGTCCTTGTAGATAGTAATTTCAGCTTTTATGTCTCCCCTCTCCCCAAACTTTCCATAGTTGGAAAAGATTTTTTTAAATTAATTTTGTCTAATTATAAAAGAAAGAAAGGTTCATTGTAGAACATTTGAAAAATACAGATAACCATAAGGAAGAAAACAAAAACCACCCACGATCTCAGGGATGTAACTGCTGGGAATGTGTTCATATCTTTCATTCCTAGGCTCTTTTCACTGTCAATCATCTTGCAACACAGGCCCCTGGGGCCGGAGCAGAGCAGCACGTGGGTGAACCATCGTTTTGTGTTGGCTTGGTCCCTACTGTCCATCACTAAAGTGGTTTTCACTTTTGTTTTATTATAGAGAAGGTTGCAAAGAAATTTTTGTTATGTTCTGTTCATATATTCTATGTATATCTTTGTGTAATCTATGGTTATGTTAGAGAAAATTTCTAGAAGTGGAATTATTGGATCAAAGGGTATCAAGGACAGCTTGTCGGCTAAGAAGGTATTCGTTTCCAACTAATGGTTAAGTGTGAAGAATGTGGTCAGCCTGAGACCGACTGTGAGGTTTGGTACAGCCAGAGAGACTGCAGTTATAAAGGCAGGATGGAATAGAGGTTGCGTGGCTGAGTGCACGGGAGAAAGGGCCAGCTGCAGGGGCTATTTGGGAAGGACAGTCTGGGAAAGGCTGTAGACAGAGGAAGTGTGAGGAATGGCCTTGAAGCCCTTAGCAGAGCTGATTGTTAAACTGTCGGGAAAGTTTGCGAGCTAGTGGTTAAACACAGCCATTATCAACCTTTTTTTTTTGTGTGTGTGTGTGTGTGAGGAAGATCAGCCCTGAGCTAACATCCGTGCTAATCCTCCTCTTTTTGCTGAGGAAGACCGGCTCTGAGCTAACATCTACTGCTAATCCTCCTCCTTTTTCCCCCCAAAGCCCCAGTAGATAGTTGTATGTCATAGTTGCACATCCTTCTAGTTGCTGTACGTGGGACACGGCCTCAGCATGGCCGGAGAAGGGGTGCATCGGTGCGCGCCTGGGATCCGAACCCCAGGCCGCCAGTAGCAGAGCACGCACACTCAACCGCTAAGCCACCAGGACGGCCCTCAACATTTCAATTGTATAAACTTATAACTAAATGGATTACATCAAAAACAAAGGCAATAAATACTCCAAGCTCCTGGCTTTCTACTTACTTTACTACACTTTCCGGTTACCTGTGCTCTTAGGGTTACTGATGTCCAGTGTGTCTGGAAGGAGGAGATACCACATAATGGTGCGTAACTGCACATCTCTTCCCAACTCAAAAGTCCAGGGATATCACACTGGCGGCTGTGGTGGGAGTCTTTACACCATGGAAATCGGGAAACGCTCCAAACCAGGGCTTTTTGTTTTTGAACATTTACCAGCTCCCCGCTGCCCCGAAGTCAAAGGCTTCCTTAAGAAGCAGAAGGGCTGAGCTGTTCTAAGGATCTCTGAGGGGGAAAGTCCTGGGGCAGGGTGATAAGTGTGCAGTGGGACACTCAAGTGACACTGAGAAACGCAGGAAATGTCTTTCTCCCTGGAATCTTTACCCAGCAGCAGCGTTGCTATGGAAACTGGGCCCAGGCAGTGGGAGAGGAACGCAGGGTGGGCTGGGAGTCAAGAGGGGGATGGGTGCACGCACAGCCTCAGCACCTCAGATGGGGCCATCAGAGTGATGCCTGTGACAGCCCGGCAGCCTTCCCCTTTGACCCACGCAGTGCTGTGCAGAGGCAGATCTCTGGGTGCAGAGCTTGGACTCCAGGGCCACTTCTGCAGGTAAGCGCCACGGGCTCCTGCAGCCTCCTCTTGCTCCTCTTCAGTCATGGTGGGCCTCAAGAGCTAACGAGGGTGGGTAGGGCAGAGACAGGCCATGACAAGTAAGAAATGAGCCCCTCCCAGATGGGGTGAGGGCTACCAACAAGATGGGGAAATACCGGGCCGTGACAAAGCAGCGTGGGGCCAGGCACACAGTAAGGGTCCAGTGTCCTGCTCGAGCCCTGCCTTCACCCAACCGTCATGAGGTAGAGAAAGACCTTCAGACTGCCTGCTCAACGTCTCCACTCCGGTCTCCACATGACCAGGCCCAGGCAAGCTTCCCCTCAGAGTCCTCTTCAAGCCACATGCAAACGTCTACACACACTGGATGCTCTCCCCATGAAGAAACCCAGGACCCACTGCTGCTCACCACCTCCCCTGCCGCCACTGCTCCAAGCCCTGACAAGCAATTCAAAACGGATCCAAGGCCTAAATGGACACAGCAGAATGGCCTACGTTGGTGGTGAGGGAACAATGTCTCTATGATATTGAGATAGAGAAGCACTCCCTAAGATAAAAAATGGGCAGACAAGAATGGAAAAGATGGGGCCGGCCCCGTGGCACAGCAGTTAAGTGCGCGTGCTCTGCTGCGGCAGCCCGGGGTTCGCAGGTTCGGATCCCAGGCACGCACCGACGCACCGCTTGTCAAGCCATGCTGTGGCAGCATCCCATATAAAGTGGAGGACAATGGGCATGGATGTTAGCCCAGGGCCAGTCTTCCTCAAGCAAAAAGAGGAGGATTGGCAGATGTTAGCTCAGGGCCGATCTTCCTCATAAAAAAAATAAATAAAAAAGAATGGAAAAGATATAAACCATTTGACTAGGTTAAAATGTAAAACTTCTGGACAACAAAAAACACAATAAACCCAGTGAGAAGACAGGCTAAGAAAAGATCCTTACAATGCATAGAACTGACAAGGGATTAATCAGAATATACAAAGAATTCCTACAAAACACTAAGAAAATACAAACAACTTAATAGGAAAACCCTCATTCCTGGAAAAGGGAGCCCAGACTGCCCCATAAGCCCTTGAGAAGATGCCTGTTCAGGACTCTGGGAGGTGAGCAGCATTGTCATAATAGCCAATACCGGAAACAGTCCCAGGGTCCGGCATTGGGAGAATGGATCAGAAGTCATGGCGTGGTCGTACACATGGTTTATGGAGACATACGTGCTTATTAATAGCATAAGGAGTAGAAAACACATCAGAATGACAGACTTGAATCCCTCCGGAGAGGAAAGGGGAGGAATGGGGTCAGGGATCTGCCTTTAATACCTTTGGAAGGGAGAAATGCTGAGGCCAACAAGACCCAACTCTTGCCAAGGTTGGGCGGCAGCGCACATGCAATGCCAAAGTGATGCCTAGTACGTTTCTGGAAGTTCACAGAAAAGATGTCACAATACTCCAACATGGAGGGGCAGCCAGGGGGAGGGAGGCCAGCTGGGCAGCTCTTGCTGTCATCACCCATTAGGAAGTGGAACGGGTGAGACTTCGGGGCACAGAGGTTTCTAGCCTGGGTGGCTGGATACACTGGTGAGAGTGACATTGCTATTATTACTAATGATAGCCACAAGCCAGTAAGAATAGCTATGGTTTACTAATGAGCAACTCTGCCAGGCTCTGTTCTGAGTGCTTTACACAGGTCACTTCTGAGTCCTCTGCATGGCGCTATGAAATAGGCACTACGTGTATCTCCATTTCACAGATGAGGAAACTGAGGCACAGGGAGGTTAAGGAATTCACCCAGGGTCCTTCAGCTGGTGACTGGAGGAGCTGGGACACGCTCACCACAGTCAGATGCCTTCCATTCAGAGTTCAGAGATTCTGCAGAGCAGCAGGAGAGCCCTGAGGACCCACCACATCTCAGGCATCTCAGGCCCGGTCTCAGCAGCATGGGGCTGAGGATGTGTGGGAGGTGGGTACCCATCTAGGGTGGGGAGGCAGAGGGTATGTGAGTGTAGGTGGGTGGGGGTGGGGATAGGGGTGTGGGTGGGGCTTTGGCTGAGGTGTGGGGGTGTGGATAGAATGTGTGATGGGTGGCTTTTGTGGATGAGGTGGGTGTAGGGGTCTGGGCATGGGTGCGGGGTAGGGCTTGGTGGTAGTGGGGGCAGGTCTATAACCCTGTGTTGAACCCTCTTGTCCTTCCAGAGGGTCTTCTTTTCCCCTCCCTCCCCCGCCACCTCACACTAAGCACTAAGTGTCAGCCTGTGTCATTCTCCTCCTAGTACATTATTCATTTGTCAGGGGCTCTGCAGTGCCTTCTTCCCCTCACACCCTCACCTCTGCTGCTCTTTCCTGCCCCCTCACACATCCTTCTTCCCTGGCACCTGCTCATCACTTCCTGCTCCCACTCCTGTCACCTATACCCACTCAAGGCCAGGTGCCCAGGCCCGTCCATCCCCAGCGGAAGAGCCACAGCCACTGCTCAGCAGCCACTTGCTGAGGCCCTACTCAAGCCTCGGTTTTGGAGCATGCTAAGCAAATAAGTGCCTGGCACCAACGGCCCCCTGTTAGAGCAAACACATGGGCAAGGTTTGATGGCCACGTGACCTGACTTTCATGAAGCTCTGGAGGCTGAATGCAGGCCTTGCCATATACATTCACACCACACCTCATTTTCCGACCTGAGAGGGCCCGACTGAGGTCAAAGGCTCAGGATGGGTGTGGGAAGGCCCAGGCCAGGACAGAGAACGGACAGCATGTCCTCAGCGCAGAGGGGAAGCCAGGCCCCGAGGGGCCCCACCCAGCCTTCCTGAAGCTTCCCCGGGAGAAGGTGGCCCTCAGCTCTGCTTCCATGTCTGTCTCCCCACCAGGCCTGGGTGCCCGAGGGCAGGGGCCTAGCTACTTTTTTTTTTGGTGAGGAAGACTGGCCTTGAGCTAACATCTATGCCAATCTTCCTCTATTTTGTATGGGGGTCGCCGCAACAGCATGGCTTGATGAGCAATGTGTAGGTCCACGCCCAGGATCCAAACCCACGAACCCCAGGCCAATGAAGTGGAAGATGCTAACTTAACCACTATGTCACTTGGCTGGCCCAAATTTGTTCATTTTGATCAAATCTTTGCTATTACTTAGTAATCTTCTCATTTGTTTCTCTCTCTCTTTTTTTTTTTTTTTGGTGAGGAAGATTGGCCCTGAGCTAACATCCGTGCCCATCCTCCTCTATTTTGTATGTGGGATGCTGCCACAGCATGGCTTGATGAGCAGTGCATAGGTCCGTGCACGGGATTCAAACCTGCAAACCCCAGGCCACTGAAGCAGAGCACGTGAACTTAACCACTATGCCACTGGGCCAGCCTAGCTACTTCTTTTATCCAGGATCCCAGCTAGGATCAGGTTCTGTGTGGACACAAGGCTATCAGCTTCAGCCACAGCCCCTCTGGTTCGGGGAGAGCAGTACTTGCTGGTGGATCCCGATGTCAGAAAACTCTCACTATGAGGTGTTGCCTCCATCAAGTGCAAACCTCTCTCCTTTACAACAATCCAGAAAAAATCCACTTTATCTTCCAATACTTCACACCCTGAAGCCCACCTGAATGTCTCACATCCCCCCTCATCCCAGTTCCCGACAGCTCTCATCTTCTCTAGTGCTCCTTGGCAGGCTGTGGGGCCTTGCTGACATGCACCAGGCTTTAATATTTGCCTTAGCTAGAAACTACCTTTTGGCAGCCAATCCTGTTGGTCTCATAGTGTGCTTGCAGGCAAGCAATCCCTAAAGCGCTGCTTTGCCTGAGACTCCATGCTCTCTACTGGGGGACCTCTCACACAGATCCACAGGGATCCGTTTCCTGCTATGGGGATGGGCCCAAGTGGGTGGACCTGTGGACCACAGCTCCAACCCAATCCCGGCGGAGCTGGAAGTCACTCCACTTCCACCACAGGCTCTGCAGAAAGGTGCCCTTGCCCTGCCGGGGAGAGGGGACATGAGCCTTAGAGGTGCCCCTTGGCCCAAATGTGGCCCAGGTGGCCCTCACACTGCTTGTGGATGGCCAGGTTCCCATTTACACACCAAGAAAGGGCTCACTGCCCTGGATCCCTGGGCCCTGGAAGCGGCTGAACGCCCAGTCTCCACAGGTCCCAAGAGCAGTGGCCACCTCCAGACCCCATGACAATGAGTGTCCCTCATCCTGGCTGACCCCATCATCCGATCACACACTCTCAGTCTGATTCCTACTCAGAGTGTAAAATGGTAAACTTTCTGGAGGAATTCATCAATAACAATAAAGAACTTTGAAAATGTTCCATCATACCCTTTGATTCAGTAAATTTGCTCTAAGTAATAGATCCTAAAATAATAGCAATAGATATTACATGAATTACAAGGATGTTCAGAACAGCATTATTTTTTTATTGTGGTAAAATACACCTAACATAAAATTTACCATTTAAAGTGTACAATTGGGCTGGCCCAATGGCGTAATGGTTAAGTCCACGCACTCCACTTTGGCGGCCCGGGGTGCACAGGTTCAGATCCTGGGCACCGACCTACGTATTGCTTATCAAGCCATGCTGTGGTGGTGTCCCATATAAAGTAGAGGAAGATGGGCATGGATGTTAGCCCAGGGCCAATCTTCTTCAGCAAAAAGAGGAGGATTGGCAACAGATGTTAGCTCAGGGCCAATCTTCCTCACAAAATAAATAAATAAATAATAAAAAAATAAAGTCTACAATTAATTCAGTGGCATTTAGCGCATTCCCGTTGTTGTGCAATCATCACCCCTACCTACTTCCAGGACATTTTTATCCCCTCAAAAGGAGACCCCCCCTACCCATTCTCTCCACAATTACCCAGCCCCCAGCCCCCAGCCCCTGGCACCCGACCAATCTCCTTTCTGTCTATCTGGACATTTCATAAGAATAGAACCCTACAGTATGTGGTCTGTGTCTGACATCTTTCCTTAGCATGTTTTCTAGGTTTATCCATATTGCAGCAAGCGGTAGTACTTCGTTTCTTTTATGGCTAAGCAATATTCCACTGTATTCCATAACACTCCATTGTGTGCACAGACCACATTTTGTTTATGCATTCATAATCAACAGACATTTCATTGTTTCCACCTGTTGGCTGTTGTGAATCATGCTGCTATGAACATTCATGTATAAGTTTTTGTTTGAGTCTCTGTTTTCAAATCTTTTGGGGGTGGACCTAGGAGTGGAATTGCTGGGCCATATGGTCCTTCTATATATATATTTTTTTTTTAAGATTTTATTTACTTATTTATTTTCCCCCCAAAGCCCCAGTAGATAGTTGCATGTCACAGCTGCACATCCTTCCAGTTGCTGTTTGTGGGACATGGCCCCAGCATGGCCAGAGAAGCAGTGCGTCGGTGCGCGCCCGGGACACGAACCCAGGCCGCCAGCAGCGGAGCGCGCGCACCCAACGGCTAAGCCACGGTGCCGGCCCTGGTCCTTCTATATTTAACTTACTAAGGTACCAGATTATTTTTTTTCTTTTCCTGAAGAAGATTTGCCCTGAGCTAACATCTGTTGCCAATCTTCCTGTTTTTGTTATGTGAGCCGGCGCCACAGCATGACCACTGACAGACGCGTGGCGTAGGTCCGTGCCTGGGAATCAAACCAGGGCCACTGAAGCCGAGTGTGCCAAACTTAACCACTAGGCCAGAGGGGCTGGCCCACCAGATTATTTTCAATGCCAAAAACTTGACAACAATCTTAAGCAGAAGTGTCTACCTCACTGAAGTGTACAGCTGCCCTACCACAGAGTCTTCCAATAACAAGCCTGTTTCTCAAAAAAGATATAAAACGACACGTGAACTATGATAATTACCATATAAAATATGTTTATGGAAAAAGGCTGGGAAAGAATTTACATTATGTGAGGGAAACGGAAACCTGAGATCTTTTTTTCTGTTTTCCAAACTTTATATAACAATGGCTATATTGTCTTTTGAAAAAATAAACGTTACATGGGGCTGGCCCGGTGACTTAGTGGTTAAGTGTGCATGTTCCGCTGCTGGCGGCCCGGGTTCGGAGCCCGGGCGCGCACCGACGCACCGCTTCCCCAGCCATGCTGAGGCCGCGTCCCACATACAGCAACTAGAAGGATGTGCAGCTATGACATACAACTATCTACTGGGGCTTTGGGGGAAAAAAATAAATAAATAAATAAAATTATAAAAAAAAATAATAAAATAAAAAAAATAAACGTTACAAACTTTAAAAAAAAATAACATCGCTGGAAAATTCTCCTGATAAAATATTAAGCAAAAAAGACCTGCTTAGATCAGTGGGACCCCCATTCTGGGCGTGTGGATCTCGGCGAGTGGGAGGCAGATGGATGGGGGCGGGGTGCAGAGAGGGAGGGATGCGCCAGCGGGGAGGGCGCCCAGGGCTCCTGGGGCTTTTACAACTATGGGGCATGGATGCATATGTCATATACATTCATTGGTGTGTGCGTATGGATCAAATATTACACAATGCTTCCTTTAAAGACTGGAAGGACATGCATGAAAACAGAAAAATGTTATTAGCAGCGGTTATCTCTAGGACAGAGTATTTCTAGGTGCTGTAAGCATTTTCTCCAATGAACATCACTCTTTTTTTTTTTTTGTTAGCCTTGAGCTAACATCCATGCCAATCCTCTTTTTTTTTTTTTTTTGCTGAGGAAGACTGGCCCTGGCTAAGATCTATTGCCAATCCTCCATTTTTTTTTCCCTTTTTTCTCCCCAAAGCCCCAGTAGATAGCTGCATGTCATAGTTGCACATCCTTCTAGTTGCTGTATGTGGGACGCAGCCTCAGCATGGCCTGACAAGCGGTGCATCGGTGTGCGCCCGGGATCCGAACCTGGGCCGCCAGTAGCGGAGCGCGCGCACTTAATCGCTAAGCCAGGGGGCCAGCCTTGAACATCACTCTTCTAATCAGAGAGAAGACACAAAAGCAATCCAGCCTGTGTTCCATTCTGAGTTTTTCTCAGTTTCCCTGAGGCCCCAGGCTCCGTGGCAGCTGGCTGGTTGGTGCTCCCAGCTCCTGGGCAGCCCAGGTAGGACTGCAGCCTCTGAGCACAGGTCCCTGGGAGCCGATCCCAGGAAAGCAGTGGCAATGTCACATCAGACTTCACATCCAGACTTGCTCTGAGGAGGCTCAGGAGGCGCCACTTTCTCCCCCCACTGCCTTCAACCTCCTGCCCAGGTGTCCTGAAAAAGGAAGAGGCGGCTCCCAGAAGCCTGGAGGCCCAGAAGGAGTGAAAGAGGCCCCAGGGGACCCTTGGGCTGTGGGCTCCAGGTGGAGGAAGGGCATTCCCCTCAGGACCTCTGGACTGGAAGTGATGGGTGGGTGTATCACAGCCAACCACCCCCTAGGAGAGGTGGCCAAGAGGGCCCCACACCCACCCCAGGGAGCACTGGGAAGCTGGTTCTGGAGGGCTGGAGAGGGCCTGGCCATGGGGCTGGCCAGTTAGCCTCAGGGCCTCAGGCCCCAGGGCAGCACTGAGCTGACACCCTCCCACCCCCATCCCCCCATCCTAACCCCACTGGCTTCCTCTAGGATTGCATTTGCAAGAAGTGTTCTGCAGGTGGCCAGAGTGTGGGCCCCCATCTCCCCCAGCCCAGTGCCTGAGCAGAAGAAGAAAAGAGGCCCCCAGGTAGGGGGACACACCAGCCAATGATGGTGGAGGCAGAGCTGGCAGGCCCCCAGCTCTGCCTTCAAAGGGAGCCCATGCCCAGTCGGCACCCCAATGCCCACCCCAGCCCCTCAACCTAAGCCAGGCTCCTGGGGTGTGACCCTCCCACCAGCACTGCGGCTGGCCAGGATGGCAGGGGGCGGGGGGGCAAGACACAGCTGGGGCAGGGACCTAGCTCAACCCAAGCTCAAAAGGAGGATTGGGAGGGAGTTGTGGTGGGCGTGGGAAAACCTTTCTAACAATCAAGGATGTTGGGGGTGAGCAAGGAAGCTGAGGGGCCCCCACAGGTGGGGCGTCAGAGGCTACTGCACCAAGGCCAGGGAGTCTAGGTGCCTGGGCCACTGCCAGCTGCTCCTGCACTCTCAGGGTGGCCCTGGGGGACGCCTGCTCTCTCATACCCAGGGGGCTGAGAACAAGGGATTCCTGGGACAAGCCCATACTGTGCTCTCTCCAATCGGCTTCTCCAGGGAGCAGAGGAGGGATAGCAGAGCATGAGGCCAGGGAAGAAGGGGAGGGAGGCACCCTGTCTCCCTTTAGGAAGCTGAGAGGCAGAGTGCTTCCAGCTGTGGGAGCCAGCACACACCCCACTCCCCCCAAGGGCCCGAGTTAGAAGGCGGGAGGGAAGGGACAAAGCCGCATTTCAGAAGAGTGGTGGTGGAGAGCCCAGGAGGTGAGGCCAGCACGTGGGCTATGGGTGTACAAGTGACCCTTCGAGTCCCTGGTCAGCTGGGAACCATCGGAAGGAAGAGGGCACGTGTCCCTGTGTCCCTGAACGTGGAAGCCCCACTGCCCTCTCAGAGCCAATGCTCATCTGACCAAAGCAGAACTAGGAGGGAGAGCTGTGGACAATACAGAGATGATCCTGGGCAAGAAATGCACAAATAAGGCCATTTCAGATTGCATTCGGAGCACTGAGTTCCATGGTGGAAAATGCCCAGGTGGGGGCTGCTTTAGATCCAGTGCGCAGGGACAAGCTCTCTAGGGATACTTGAACTGAGACTTGAATGATGACAAGGAGCCAGCCATGCTAGGGACTGCAAAGAACATTCCCTCCATTCCCTAGGATGGAATGAATTGGTGCTCACTGGAGAATAATGTGCACAGGGGAGGCCAGCCATCACCCTGGCCTCTATGAGGAGAATGGACATAGGGGACAGAGTGGAGGCAGGGGACAGACCAGCAGGCAACTGCAGTGGCCCAGGCCAGAGATGATGGTGGCTTGGCTCAGAGGGTGGCATTGGAGATGGGGGCTGCCAGGACCTGCTGGGCTAGGGACAAGGGACAGGGAGGGAGGAGGGACACCTAACAAGCACAAGAGAAGATGGCAGACAGACATCACTAGCCATCAGGGAAACGCAAATCAAAACCACCATGAGATACCACCTCATACCCACTAGGATGGCTGGAGTCAGAAACCGGAAAAGGCGTGTTGCTGAGGATGCGGAGAGACTGAACTCTCCATACATGCTTGTGGGAATGTAAAATGGGGCAGTGGATGTGGAAAACAGTCTAGATGTGGGGTGCCATGTGACCCAGCAATTCCACAAAAACTGGAAACAGGCATCCAAACACAAACTCATACGCAGATGTTCACCACAGCGCTATTCACAATTGCCTGAATTTGGAAGCAACCTAAGTGTCCACCAACAGATGGATCAACATGACATGGTACCATCCCACAGTGGATTCTTCAACCATATATAAAGGAATGAAGTCCTGACACATGCTACAACATGGATAGAAACAGTCCAGCCAAGTGCAAGAAGGCAGGCACAAAAGGCCACATACTATATGATTCCAGAACAGGCAAATCCACAGGGACATAAAGCAGATTAGTGGTTGTCCCAGGCTGAGGAAGGGAGAACCGGGAGTGCCTGCTTAATGGGTATGGCGTTCCCTTCTGGGGTGATGAACATGTTCTGGAACTAGATAGTGGTGCTGGTTGCACAACACTGTGAATGTGCTGTCACTAATGGTAAATTTTATGTCATATATATTTTCCCACAATAAAAATAAAACTGCTGCCCAGATGCAGAGAGACCATGGGTGACCTTACAGAAGTGAGGCCCACTGAGGAGGACAGAGGGGTTGGGGAGGGCAGGAAATGGGCATGTTTTATTCAATGCAAATTTTTATCTCAGATTTGAAGTTTCTGAGACCTGCAGACATCCCCAGTGCCCTACTCCACCTACATGTGTCCCAAAGACAAGGCACCAGACAAGCGTCATGTGGCCATTGTTATTGACTTCAATTAGGGATTGTTCTAGATTTAAAATCACGAGACGGAGGAGATCACCTGGAGACAGAGTGCAGACCAGAGACACTGAGGGTTGGGGAGAGACCCAGAGCTGGCAGTCAGCCAGAGAGGAGAGTGCTTGGAGGAGAGGGAGGGAGGGTGCAGAATGGCCCTCTGGATTTGTTTACAGGTGGGTGGTTGGGGAGGCGGACACCCAAATGGCTGTGCTGGGTGTGAAGCTCAGCCTATGTAGACACAGCCTTTGGGAGCTTTTGCAGAGAATGGGGTGGGAGCGGTTGGGAACAGTGGCTTTGGGGCTGTGGGAGAGCCCTGCGTTTGGGTTTCTCCAGGAGAGACACTTGAGTGCGTGGGAATGCTGATGTGATAGATTCAGAAGAGGAAAAAATTCATATGCCAAAGAAAGTGAGGGAAAATGTAGGCACCAAGCCCTTGAGAAGGCATGGGAGAATTGGGGGGAGGGGAGGGGATCACGGGGCAGGGTGGTGGGGGACGCAGGTGAGGGGGGGGCTGCAAGAGAAGGGACACAGTAGCAGGTAGCAGGTGAAGGAGACACCGGGGCTGACGAGGAGGTCATGGGGGCAATGAGGGAACACACGGGGACACAGGGGCAGGCGAGAGTAACGCTGGAAGCTCAGCGAGCAGTTGCAACTGGGCAGGAGCTAGGGCCGGCACTGGGGAAGGCAGAGGGCGGCGTGGGGGCGGGGGGCGGCCTGCAGCGATGCTTCATTGCTACAACGGCAGTGGAAGGCGGGGCCCCAGGCATGCTCGGTGCCCCCGCCCCTCTCCGGGCAGGAGCTGCAGACAAAGAGCGCGTGGAGGCGGCGGCTGGCAGCCCGCAGCCTGCCTCCTGCGCTTGTCCCTGCGCTGGCAGCCCTGGCAGCCCGGGAGGCATTGGCCATACTTCCTCAATGCTCTGATAGGGAATCCCCGGGCAGACGAGGAGGAGGGAGGGGGAGACTGAGAAAAGAGCCCTGGCCTGGGTGACTAGGGGTCCCCTGAGCCTGGGGAAGGACCCTTTCACTCATGGTAAGGCGAGGGGGAGGGGGTTAACTACATAATTTCTAGGGGTGCCCATGACTGCTACACGAGGACTCTTCTAACCTCACTCTGCTGAGGAGGAAACTGAGGCTAGGAGAGAACAGAAACTGCAAGTTACCCTCTGCCTTGGCCCCTGGGTTCTGATCTACTGGCTGGCCCTCAGCTTTGCTGTCAGGAATTGTCCAGGGGTCACCTTGGATGCAGCTGTGTCTCTGGCTTCTGGAGCCCAGACAAGTGTTATGGGGACCTCCAAATGGATGGAGCATGGGCGAGGAAAAAAGAAGCCCAGAGAAGGACAGCCTGAGCCAAGAGCAGGCTTTCTGCACTCCTGCCTTTTCAATGGTGCAGCAGAAGTCCTCATTCATGGTTTCCCAACTCTGGATTTTGACAATTATCAATCCACAGGAGCATCTGACGGTGGACCTCTGCACTCCCTTCAGCCACATCTCCCCAGAGTGCACATTCTGCCCCACATGCTCTCTCCTTTCCACACACACACACACACACTCTGGAAAGCAGGATGCTGACCCCAATGCTCCCATTTCCGGGGAAACCACACCCTTAACATGCTCCTGGACTTAGCACTGATCTACCCGTCACTTCCGCAGCTCTCCAACTGCACCACCGATGCTCTTATAGCCTTCTGGTTTGTTTGGTTTTTTTTGGATCCAGGATCCAGTAAGGACCACACACACTATATTTAATTGTTATGTCTCTAGTTTCCTTTAATCTAGAACAATCTATCCACTTTTTTCTTTTTTACTCTCATGACATTGACCTCTTGGAAAAGTCCAGGGCAGCTGCCTTGTAGAATGTTCCAGAGTCTGGATTTGCCCTTGTTAGACTCAGCTTAAGCGTTCTGATGAGCGTGTCGCCCAGCGGATGCTTTGTCCATCAGAAGGCACTGGCGGTCAGGCTGTCCCACTGTGGGGGAGGCTCGGTTTGGTTTGATCATGTGGTCAAGGTGGTGGCTGCCAGGTCTCCCTGTTGCAAAGTTGCATGTTCCCTTCCTAATGCACAAGTAATCTGGGGTAATACCTTGAGACCCTGTGCATATCCTGTGCCCAACAACCTTTATTTACTGGTTTCACCATCCAAGGATGAGCCTGGCCAGAAGGAATTGCTTGGTGGCTGCAAAGTGCGTTAATGCATAAGGGATTTATTTGTAGCAGGGACACAGCAGTACACTCCATCAACATGTGACTGGCCCAGTGAACGGTGTGTCCCCACAGTCGAGGCTGCCTGGACAAGCCATACCATCCACCCCGATAACTCTGCGCCCGCCCTTTCTGCCCAGGGGCAGGAGTGGGAGAAGGAAGCACAGGAGGCCTTCATCTCAAAGGCCTTGTTAGTAGTTCGGGGGTGGTATGTGTGTCAGGGTTCCCACGTGAGCTGCCTGTATGTTGGAGGCTTGGTTAGCTACATGTGGCATGGAAGAACAAATTACGTCCCTTGGGGCCCCACTTGGACAATGACTTATCCCAAGTTCCTACCTGAGGTCCTCGCTACTCAGTGTGGTCTGCAGACCAGCAGCATGGACATGGCCTGGGATCTTGTGAGAAAAGCAGAATCCTAGGCCCTACCCTGGACCTGCTCAATCAGATCCTGCATTTTAACAAGGGCCTCAGGGTGGAGTCACGTTGGCCCAGTGTGCCCCCTCGAGGAACCAGAGAGAACTTGCATACACCTGAAGAGGGTTCAGACACCAGGCAAGTGCTTCAAGGGTCTCTTCTTCCTCCCTCCCCACTCCTCCCTCCCCTAAGCTGCTGAGCAGGTGGGTAATGCCCACCTAGGGTCTCCTGAAATCTGATCCATCTACCCACGGGAGAGGAAGCCTCTCCAGCACCTCCCAGCCCTGCACAGAGAGGGCGGCTGGGAAGGAGGGATGCCCCTCCCTGCCCCTGTGAAAAAGCAAGGCAATTCCTGAGGTCCTCATCAAGATCTAGGTGCAGGTGTATGCTGACAGCTTCCTGGGCACCCTGGACGGCAACTGAAAACATCCTCCCACCCACCCAGCTCTGGGCTAAGCTGGCTGTCCCAAGGGCATGACCCTGGTCTAGCAGTAATCAAAAATGATATTCTTTATGGAGTTCTTTTTGTTTCCGCTGCTCAAAGTAAGCACGAGGAAGAGGCAGATTGCCCTACAAAGAGGGAAGATGCCTTGTCCCAAACTTTCCTCCTTTGGCTCGTCTCATGCACAGAAGGACATGAATGTGCCTCCACTTTGGTACCTGTCCATCTCCTAACTAATCTTATCTGTGACACCTCTTCACAACCCAGGGCTCCTCTTGCTGTGTTTTTTCTCCCCTCCCTTTCATATTAGGGAAACCCTCAGAATAACATGGGACATTCTTCTGTCACTGGACATTAACTGTGACATGTCCATGAGTAAGGCCTTCTCCATCCAATTTCCACGCCTTAACAACCGACCAAATGGCCTGATGGCAGCAACTTCACCCCCCACTCAAATGAGATCCCAAGAGACCCACGGCCCCCTGCCATGGCAATGACCCTGGAAGGCAGGCACTCTCTATTCCATTTTAGCAGGTGAGGAAATAGAGGCGCTGAGCCCAGGAGCCATTCAGTATCACCACAGCACACTGTCTTCCCCGGTAAGGACCCTGAAGTGGAAGAAGAAAAGGCCCACCCACCCCTACTAGCACCTGTGCTGAGCTAAGCGCCCTCACGTGCTTTTTTCCTTTGGTATGTGTGGACATGTATTTGTTTTTAATAGGTGTAATTGCCATATGATCAACTGCACATAATTCAGAGCATACAGTCTGAAAAGTTCTGATACAGCAGATACATACACCTGTGAAACCACCACCACACCATTTCCATCATCCTCAAAAGTGTCCTCATGCCCTTTTGTCATCCCTCCCTTCCACTCATCCCTGCACGCTGATCTGCTTTCTATCACTATAGATTACTTTGCATTTTCTAGAATTTTCTATCCATGGCTCAGATAGTCCTTGGAACTGAGGTAGGGAAGAGCATTTTAAAATCTTGGGACAATGGTAAAGCGTGGTGACCCTGTGCAGATGCTGGCTACTGGAATTCAGTGCCCCATCCATGTACTCCACAGTGATTTCCAGAGGGCCTACTTCGTGCCGGCCCTGTGCTCAGTGCTGGGGGGTTAGGGGGCAGCAATGCACAATAACGGAGCCAAACCCCTGCTCACAGGAAGCCCCCCCCTCAAGCGGGAGGGAGGATGTCGGCCGAGGAGAGCTGCCATGGAGGATGGAGGATGGAGGAAGACATCATGGGGAGAGGGGACGGACATGGACAGCACAGTCGGCCCTTCTCTCCCCCACTGGCCCTTCTCTCCCCCACCGTTACCTATTCGGTCATGGTCAGTCTCCCCCATTAAAACACGGCCCCGGGGGAGGGGCGAGGGGGTCTGTGGTGCTCCAAGCTGGATCTCCAGCACACAGGATGGTAACTGGGCACAGTCGGGGATCAGCAAGTAGGTGCTGGGGAAAGAATACGGGGGGTGCGGGGGAGTGGGCTGCTGTGCAGGGGGGCTAGAAGGACTGAAGAGGTGGCCTTTGGCCTCTCCTGATGTGGACAGAAAAGACAGGCTTTCCTGACTCACTCATCTTCGAAGCTGAAAGAAGAGCAGAGGTCTGGCTGGGCCCCATAGGGAATGGTTGGAGTGGGCTGGCCACAGGGCAGTTTTCTTTGTCACATAGGCCTCCTATATGTCAGGCCTGCCAGAAAGCAGGTGATGGTGTCAGAGAGGGGGTACCACGATCAGGAAGACTGGGGTGGCAGGGGAAAGACGAAGAGACAAAAAGACAAGCTCAACAGAGGGGGGCATGATTAGATTTGAAACAAGGGGGTCAGAGTGTTGGAGCGAAGGACACAGGCCCAGCAAGCAACAGCACCAGGAAATGCATTTTGTGCCTCCACGCTAGGTGAGGCCGCTTCCTCCCTTTCCCAACCCTTGTAACCTGAATCCTTCCTCTTCCTAACCCGACATGAATGACCCCCCTCCCTCCTACTCAGGGTCGTTTCCAGATTTTTCAAGCTGGTCCTCCATGCCCCCAGTGCCCATGCTTGGTTAAGGATCCTCGGAGGACATGACTGTGATAATAGAAATGGAGCTGCATTTAAGGCGCCTGTGAGGGCCGGCCCCGTGGCTTAGCCATTAAGTGCGCACGCTCCGCTGCTGGCGGCCTGGGTTCGGATCCCGGGCGCGCACCAACGCACCACTTCTCTGGCCATGCTGAGGCCACGTCCCACATACAACAACTAGAAGGATGTGCAGCTATGACATACAACTATCTACTGGGGCTTTGGGGGGAAAAATAAAGAAATAAATAAAATTAAGGCGCCTGTGATAGGCCACATCAGTAGAATAAGGGGCCAAAAACCACAGGCTCCTCTCAGTAGCCACAGGAGAAGCATTTGACAAAATCTAACACCCTTCGTGATAAAAACACTCCAACTAGGAATAGAATGGAACTTCCTCAACCTGATAAACAGCATCTGTGAAAAATACACAGCTAACATCATACTCAATAGTGAAGATCATCAGATGCTTTCCCCTCTTAGATGAGGAACAAGGCAAGGATGCCACTCTTGCCACTTCTATTCAACATTGTCCTGGAGGTGCTAGCCAGAGCACTTAGGCAAGAAAAAGAAATAAAAGGCATCCAGTTTGGAAAGGAAGTAAAACCAGATTGGAAAGGAAGTAAAACTATCTCTATTTGCCCATGACATGATCCTATATAAAGACAATCCTGAAGAATTCACTAAAAAACTATTAGAGCTAACAAATGAGTTTAGTAAGGTTGCAGGATACAGGATCAATATACAAAAAGCAATTATATTTCTATACAGTGGCAATGAGAAAGATGAAAAGGATTAAGAAAACAATTCCACTTACCATAGCACCATAAAGAATAAAATACTCAGGAATAAATTTAACAAAAGTGCAAAACATCTTTGAAAGAAATTGAAGACCCAAATGGAAAGACACCCCATGTTCATGGTTAATATTCCCCCAAACTGATCTACAGGTTAAATGCAATTCCCACAAAATCACAGCAGGCTTCTTTTCAGAAATTGACAAGCTGATCCTAAAACTGATGTGGAAACTCAAGGGACCCAGAAGAGCCAACACTCTTGAGGAGTACAAAGTTGGAAGACTCAAACCAGCTGATTTCAAAATTTACTTAACAAAGCTATGGTAAAACCACTGTGGAACTAGCATCGATAGGCATTTCTCCAGAAAAGATATGCAAATGGCCAATAGTACAGGAAAAGATGCTCTACATCATTTAGCCATCAGGAAATACAAATCAAAACCACAATGAGATACCACTTCATACCCAGTAGGAGGGCTATAAATCAAAAACGTGTTGGGGAGGATTTGGAGAAATTGAACTCTTACACTGCTGGTGGGAATGTAAAATGGTACAGCCCTTGTGGAAAACAGTTCAGCAGCTCCTCAATAACTTAAACAGGGGGGCCGGCCCCGTGGCTTAGCGGTTAAGTGCGCGTGCTCTGCTACTGGCGGCCCAGGTTCGTATCCCGGGCACGCACCAATGCACCGCTTCTCCGGCCATGCTGAGGCGGTGTCCCACATACAGCAACTAGAGGGATGTTCAACTATGACATACAGCTATCTACTGGGGCTTTGGGGGAAAAAAAGGAGGAGGATTGGCAATAGATGTTAGCTCAGTGCCTATCTTCCTCAGCAAAAAAAGAGGAGGATTGGCATGGATGTTAGCTCAGGGCTGATCTTCCTCACAAAAAAAAAAAAGACTAAAAAGCTTCTGCAAGTCAAAGGAAACCATGAACAAAAAGAAAACACAACCCACCAACTGGGAGAAAATATTTGCAAATCATATATCCAACAAGGGGTTAATTTCCAAAATATATAAAGAACTCATACAACTCAACAATAAACAGACAAATAACCCGATCAAAAAATGGGAAGAGGATATGAACAGACATTTTTCCAAAGAGATATACAGATGGCCAACATGCACATGAAAAGATGTTCAACGTCACTAATTATTAGGGAAATGCAAATCAAAACTGCAATGAGATATCACCTCACACCAGTCAGAATGGCTATAATTAACAAGACAAGAAATAATAAGTGTTGGAGAGGATGTGGAGAAAAGGGAACCCTCATACACTGCTGGTGGGAATGCAAACTGGTACAGCCCCTATGGAAAATAGCATGGAAATTTCTCAAAAAATTAATAATAGAAATACCATATGATCCAGCTATCCCCTACTGGGTATTTATCCAAAGAACTTGAAATCAACAATTCAAAGAGACTTATGCACCCCTATGTTTATTGCAGCATTATTCACAATAGCCAAGCCATGGAAGCAACCCAAGTGCTCATCAACTGATGAATGGATAAAGATGTGGTATATATATACAATGGAATACTACTCAGCCATAAAAAAAGATAAAATCATCCCATTTGCAACAACACGGATGGACCTTGAGGGTATTATGTTAAGCGAAATAAGCCTGACAGAGAAAGTCAAACACCGTATGATTTCACTCATATGTGGAAGATAAACAAACACATGGATAAAGAGAACAGATTGCTGGTTACCAGAGGGGAAGGGGGTGGGAAGAGGGCGAAAGGGGTAAAGGGGCTCATCTGTATGTTGACGGATAAAAACTAGACTATTGGTGGAGCATGATACAGTCTATACAGAAACTGATATATAATAATGTACACCTGAAATTACACAATGTTATAAACCACTATGACCTCAATAAAATTTTAAAAATTAAAAAAAAAAAGAAGAAAGAAGCCATGACAAAAGGTCATACATCATATGGTTCCATTTAGATGAAATGTCTGGAACAGGCAAATCCATAAAGACAGAAAGCAGGTAAGTGGGTGCCAGGGGCTGGGAGGTATTGGGGGAAATGGATATGTGACTGCTAAGGGGGACGGGGTGATGAAAATATTCTGGAATTAGATAGTGGTGATGGTTGCACACTGAATATACAGTTGTGTATCGCTTAACGATGGGATATGTTCTGATAATCTCGTTGTTGTGGGGACATCAGAGTGTACTTACACAAACCTAGACAGTACAGGCTACTATCCATCTAAGCTATATGTTACTAATCTTAATGGGACCACTATTGCATGTGTGGTCCGTCGTTGACTGAAACAACTTTATGTGGCGCATGACTGTACTAAAAACCAGTGAATTGTAAAAACCACTTAACAAGGGTATGCAAATTATCTCAGTAAAGCTGTAGGGTTTTTTTTAACTGCCTGTGAGTCACCAGGAGAAAAGGGCCTGGAACTGAAGGCTAGGATAGAGACTTGGGTGTCCTTAACCTGGGGATCAGAGCCCTCTGGGGATCTAGGAAGAGGCTCACGGAAGCCCTGGCACGAAGAAGCCACATAGCAAGTGGCAGAGGTGCACTTGTGCACTTCTCTGGCTGCACTGTGTCCAGTAAGGTGCGGAGGCCACGGGCCAGTATGGACGAGACAAGAAGTGCCACTGCAATTGGGGGAGCCACAATGTCTAAGAAGTGCGGGTCCAGGCACGGGGTCCTGGGAGCTTCCTGGTGTTCTGGGACAAAAGCTTCCTTCCTTCTCCTTTGAGAAGAGGTTCGGGCCAGGAACAGGATCATCTGAGATAGCTAATGTTTTTCCCTGCTTTCTAGATTTTTTTTTTCAAACCTCTTTTGTCTTCCCTTAATTTTAAAGGATATTCCTTTTTTAAAACTGCATCTAGTCTCCAATTCCATCCAAACTTCTGCAGAAGCTTTAAAAGGGAGAAGCATCCCCAGGGACTGGTCAGTGATGGCAACAGCCCAGACCAGGAAAAAGTGGAGGGCAGTGGGCCTGCGGTGGCCCTCCTCCTGAGAACCTACTTGCCCAGGGCTTAGAGCTCTCTCTCAAGGAAGAAAGCCTGGCCCAGGACTTTCCTGCCCAGGTTTACCTCAAGCCCTCCTCTGACGTGGAGCCTCCCTGAAGGCAGTCCCAGCCCAACCTGTGGCAGGCTGCCCCCACTGTCACGGGGTGCCCGAAGGGTCACCACAGAGTCGCCTCCCAACCTTGGCTCATTTCAAGCCTGTAGTGCAGTGCAGGTTGCCCTCTGCTGTCCACACATCCCCATGCAGTCCGCCTTTAAGTGAAATACTACATCAATCCCTCTCCAAGGAAGTCAAGAGCCAACCGCTCTGGAATCGCTTGCCATTGGATGGAATTATTCCAAGAAAGGAAGCAGTGAGGATGGGATCCCACAGCCTCATCAACCAACCAGCGCAGCCCACCTCCCGCCAGCATCCCCTGGGTCCACCACTGGGATTCCACAGCACTGCCTCTCGGTCCCGGCCTAGGTCATCCTGGAACCCAGTCCCACGAGGGGACAATGGCAATGGCAATGGCCAGGCAGGATTTCCAAACAGCGAGAAGAGACATGAGGAAGCAGTCCAGGGGCGAGAATGGCAGAAAGAAAGCAGAGGGCCCCTCGTGACCCCGGAGACCCAGCCCGGAAGAGTGGATGAGGAGTGACACCAGGCTAGGGAAAGATTCCCCCACCTGCCTGCCTGGTCTCCCGCTCACGGTGGCCAGAGGAACTAGACTCACAGCACCAAGGCTGGGCTCCCGAAGCCTCCCCAATCACCTGATGACTGATTCTCTCCCCTCCACCGCACCCACTCCCTGCCTGTCCGGTTCCCCCTATTCTTCTAAGGAGACCCCATTCCCCCAGCTATCACCGCTCCAGCCTGCACTTGCTCCCCAGTCCTGACCAATAAACCCCAAGTTGAAGCGTATACCTGTCTGCGCCCGGTCTGCCCCTGGGACCTCACTCCTTCCGACCTTAAACTCCCTCCACTTAGCCCTGGGGGCGTCTCAAGCCACACCATCCGGGACATTTCTCTAGAGAGCTCTCAGAGCACACACAGAAAGTACACACACGAGGGTCCAGAGGAGCGAGCCTCCGCGCACACACAGACGGGGCACAGGCACGCACTCACGAAGTCATGCCACGCACAGGCAAGGAAGCCCCGCTCCGGGCCATGGGGCTGCACTCCGAGTCCGAGCGCGGGGCCCGGCGTCTCCCGTTCCTCCCTGCCGCGCACCTCCCAGTCCACGCTCCCCGCGGCCCAGGGCCTGAGGCCCTGCGAGGCAGAGGGCAGACCGGGCATCGCCGCCCACAGACGGCCCTCACCGCTGACCCTGGTTGCAGCCACTCACCCGAGGCACCCAAGGCCTGGGAGCCCACTGTTTGGGCAGGGCCAGAATGGAGAGTGGGTGCCGGAGTAGGTACCTCGGCCCCGGGCAGACGTCAGTGGGGCCCCGGGCCGCCCGCGTGCTCCTGCACCCCTGGCCCGCAGGGACCTGAATCTGGCCGCCTGGCTCCCTCCCCCGCCCTGGGTCCAGCAGGGCGTGCGTGTGCAAGGAATGGAGCCCGTTGCTATGCAACCTCCATCCCGCTCTGGCGCCGGCAACACCGCGCCTACCGGCTCCCAGGTCCGGGGTGCAAGCGCGCCGGACCCGGGCCGAGCCCAACTTCCCTACTCGGGTCGATTTGGACGCAGGGCTCGCGTCCCAATCTACCCTGGGCGCCCAAAGGATACGCCTGCACCCCCAGTCCCACGCAGCTCCCCCCATCTGACTGGTTCCCACGGAGCGCCAACACCCAGCAGCCCCAGAAACTGAGAGGGAGGATGGCTCCCCACCTCTTCCTCTTCGAGCCCTCCAGCCCTCCCACGTCTACGGCCCCAGCTCCACCAGGCCCTCCCTGCCGGCTGGCTTCTTAGCCTGGTGGCGCCCACGCACCCCGCCCCAGAGGCCCAGCCGCCCTACCTGAAGCATCACTTTGTACTGCTCCTCCGGTTTCTGGACCACGCACATATTACATCCCATGGTGCTGGTCGGCGAGGGAAGGAGGGCGGGAACGGGAAAGCGCCTTTCACTGGCCGGTGCACGGGACCTCGGGCCCCGGGTCGGGGCCGAGGGCCATACCCTAGCGCGGGGGGCGGGCCGCCTAGCGGGAGAGGGGGGCACGCCCCCGAGGGGGGGTCAGCTCCACGCCCCTCGGGTTAACTCTTGGCTGGCTGAGGCCAGGCACGGGCATGCCCCCTCGCACCCGGCCAGGAAAAAAAGGGCAGCAGGGGATGGGCGGGCGTGCCGGGCGTTGCTTCGCTACGGCCCCCCAGGAGGCGCGGGGGCGCGCCAGAGGCCGTCAGGGGCCGTAGGCCGCGCGGCTCCCCGCCTGCGGGGCCCGCCGCTGCCGCTGCCGCTGCCTCTGCCGCCTCCGGCTCCCACCCATGGCCGCAGGCCCCGGGAGCCCGGCCCTCGCGCTTGGCGCCGCGGCCTGGCCCGCCGACTGGGAGACGGCGATGCGGCGGCGGCCCCCGCCCGCGGCCAGGCCCGCGCCGGCACTCCCGCCTCGCCCGGCCAAGCTCCCAGCGCTCTGGGCGCCCGCTCTCCGGCCCGCAGCCGGCTCCGCAGTCTCCAGCTCCCGCCCGGGACGACGGGCACGGGCGCGCGCCCGCGGCGGGGGAGGGGCGCGGGGACGGGGCGCACGCGCGCGGGGGAGGGGAGGGGGGCTGGGTGGGAGCGCGAGCGGCGGGAGGCCGCGGGAGCCAGCGCGGGAAGCCGGGGGCGGGGCCTTGACTCGGGCAGTGGGGGCGGTCCCTGGCTCCCCGCGGCCTCCTGCGTCGTGTCCCCGGACGCCCGGCACAGGACGTGCACCCCGCACGGTGCCGGCCCGGGAGACAGGGGTCGTATTTTGAGGAGCACCTCCCAGGGCCCCCCCAGAGATCTCCGGGCGTCGGGAAGGGGGAACGATTTCAGCCCCTTTCCCAGGTCTTCCACGCAGCAGCCCGAATGCCTCTACCCGTCCTTGCGGCTTCCCTGTAATGACTGCTTCTCTCCTTCAACTCAGCGGTTCCGTCGCTGTCGTGAAATCGACACCTTTGTTCAAATAAAGAAGAAAAGAAAAAAGCATGAGGTGGAGTGGGTCGTGAGGAAAGCCGGCCAAGCGGCCTGGGATACCCTGGGGCCCTCGTGCGCGCGCAGCACTGGCCCGCCTGGGTCCACTGCCTACCTCTATCTCTCAGCCCCAGCCCGCGCTCAGCCACACCGCTTTAAGGTTCCCTCCATCTCTTCCTCTTCCACACCCTGTCCTCTCTTGGACAAGCCTGGAGAGAGAAGGCCTTTGCCTAGAAAGCAGCATCGGATTGAGGGCTGGGTTCCCATGGGGTGCTGGGGAGAGCTGCTAAGCTCGAGCCCCCTGGCTGCAGAAGATCACTTGATTAAATTGCTGCACGCTTCATTTCCAGGCTTCGGCCAGTAACGGAATCATTAACCACACAGGGCTGTTTAATTAGATGCAGCAGTTGGGGAAGGCCCCTCCAAAGCCTTCTTTCCTTCCTGACTCCTCGTTTAGAGGACAGGAATCAGGAACGGTGGGCCTGCCTGGAGTCTGGAGAAGGGATGTGAATGTCCCAAAAAGCAGACCTTGAGACAAGGGCTGGTGTGCAGGCTGCTTGTGTTGGAAAGTGGTTTCAGGGGATGAAAACCAGTACCAGGGTGCATTCTGAAGTTGCTGGGCACTAGGGGCTGTTGGGACTTGACCCTGCTAGGAGCTGGATAGAGTGCATCCCAGACCCAAAGAGGGGACTGCCATACCACAAAGGACCAAAAACTAGGTGGTTTAAAACAACAGAAATGTATTCTCTCACAGTTCTGGAGGTTCCAAGTCCAAAATCAAGGTGCTGGCAGGGCCACACTCGCTCTGAAGGCTCTAGGGGAAGGTCCTTTCTTGGCCTCCTCCTAGCTTCTTGGTGGCTCCCAGCAATCTTTGGTGTTCCTTGGCTTGTAGCTGCATCATTCCAATTTTTGCCTCTGTCTTCATGCGGCCTTCTTCCCCTTGTGTCTCCCTGTGTCTGTGTCCAACTTTTCCTCTTCTTATAAGGACACCAGTCATTGGATTAGGGCCCACTCAAATTCACTGGGACCTCCTCTTAACTTGATTACGTCTACAAAGACTAATTCCAAATAAGGTTGCATTCACAGGTACCAGGGATTGGGACTTGAACTTTTTGGAGGACATAATTCTACCCACTTCACATAGCCAAGTCCAGAGTCAAGGCCTGCAGAAATAGACTCTGCTTCCTGATGGGAGAAGCAACAAAGTTACATTGCATAGGAATGGGAGTGCCTGTACATACACCAACAAATGGAATGACTCTGTGGTCATTTTCTCATTGACCATACCCTCCTCCCTTCTAGATTTCTCCCACCCTCAGAAAGCGTCTCCACTGGTCTAGATTATTTTCCTGGAGGACTGAACCAGATCATTTTTTTTTTTTTTGGTGAGGAAGATCAGCCCTGAGCTAATATTCATGCCAATCCTCCTCTTTTTGCCGAAGAAGACTGGCCCTGGGCTAATATCAGTGCCCATCTTCCTCCACTTTATATGGGACGCCGCCACAACATGGCTTGGCAAGAGTGCATTGGTGGGCGCCCGGGATCTGAACCCGGTGTCGGGGGAAGAGGGAGGATCTCCCTCTGCCCTTTTCCTTAAGGTTCTTATGGCTGGCCAAATAATCAACAAGACAGGTTAGCAGGAGAAAATAATACCAAGTTTAATAACATGTATACATGGGAGAAACTCAGAAATGAGCAACTCGCCCCTCTGTCTAAGCTGCTTGCTTAAGTATTGCAGCTAAAGGCGAGGAACGTGTTGGGGGTGGGTAGTGGCCTGGGACTTCAGAGGGCAGGAGGACAATTCTTTTCAGGGTCCTCTATAGATAATGTGGTCAGGGAGAGACAGAGTTTTTGATAAAAGAGGCTTGGTGCCTTTCCTATTGTAACCTCTATCCTACATTATCTTTATAGCCATCATGATAGAAGATCTGTTCCAGGAAGGAGCCACCATGTCAAATTCTTTAGGCAGTTAGTGGGGGAGGTCAAATGTCCCTCAGAGAAAACAATCAGGGTAAAGAGATATATTTTAGGATGGCCAAATCTTGATCTCCCACAGTCCCGCCTTTGAAACTAAAAGTTTCACAGTCCTTTTGAAACTTAAAGAAGTTTCGTAGTCCAGAAGCTGAGTTGGTAGATTGTTTCATCTCACTGAACACATTTCTTAGTCCTGATAATAGATCAGTTCAATTAAGTTCATTTCAGAAGGTGGTGATGCAGGTGGGCTCTCAAGGTTACGCCTATATTGTGGAAGCAAGCAATCAAGTATTTAATAAGAAGCATTTCTGTGTAAACAAAAGAAAAACAAGGTTAATGGTTGGAGCAAGTTGTAAAGCAGTTTCTGAGTTAGAGGACAGCCAGTTAAGAAGATTTTTAGATGTCAGCGTCAAAGCATCTTTTGCAGTTTAAAATGTCTCTGATGGTGTCGTCAGGTCATCTCAAGTTTATATCAAGTCCATCAGCTTCAGTTTGTAAGGCTTCAGGAAAAAGGGCAGGTTCAGTTCTCAGTGATTCCAAATGAAAACGATGGAAAAAATCAAAAACGTTAGTTTGGAGATCTGTAGCCAGATATTTCAGGAGACTGGAAGAAATCAGGATCCAGTCTAGTCAACAGATATAAAACAAAAACCTCAAAAGACAATTAACAAAACTAGGATCTAATATCCGCAAATGTATACTATAGTTTTTACTGAAATATAATTTTTCTTTCTAAAATCACCCTTATTTTTATTAAGATAGGCAAATTAAAACTAACTAGTTTGCAAAATAAGTCTAGTTCCAATAGAGTTGGCACAATTATTTACATAAGTACAGCAAGAATAGCAATTAGTCATATAAGCTCTTTTAAATCTGCTTTGCTGGAACTTTTTATAAGGAATCTCACATTGAACTTCAAAGGCCTCTCGAGGCCAGGAAAGCCAAGCCAAGGATTTTGTCATCAGACTTTGCCTGTAATACCTACAGATTTGGGTGAATTCCTCTCTTCCGAGGTTCCCCCAAAATATTTGGAGGTTCCTTGTACCTGCCAGATAAGTGACATTCTTTACTTATCCTGGTAAGTGCTGCTTGGAACATAAGGGACCAGGCCAATATTTCCACGTGGCTTTATTCCATAAAGTCAAATCTTCATTCCTCAAAAGCTGTATGGTTATATGGCAAATATGGTGTTCCAGTCACAGCCTTGGTAATATAACCAGTGTTTCCAATTGTGTCCTGTTATAAGGAGAACAGATTCTTATTGAACTTATGCAAATAACTATATTGCCATGAAAACAACAATACTCACTAAGAGTTTCCAAATTCGAGGGATCAGATAGAGAGAAAAAGATAAATATTTCAATTTTACTTACAAAAGTATCATTTACCAAATTGTTATAAGTCATAGCTATCTCGGGAGAAAAGAGAAAAAGTTTTCCTTAAATCTGAAAAAAACAAAACATTAAAAATTCGGCAATACTTCAAATGAAAAATCATAAAAATTATAATCATCCTTATCAGTTCATTCAGTCCTGTGTAATCCATTCTCGATCCCAATCTTTTTGTTAGCAGCTTCATGAAGTCAGTTTCTCCATTAGATTTCTGTAATTTCATACCAAGTTCAGTTTTATGATCAGAAAGTTTGTCAGAAACCTGTGTTCCAGTGTAAATGTCAGAATCCTTTCCATGAATTTTTTCTGAAGTTGAAACATATTTTGCAAAAGCATTAGAGCAAAGAGAAATAAGTCTGTAAACAACAAGACCTCAAAATGGCAATTGACAGAGAAATTTGGTTAATTTTATGACATACACACTTTAAAATAATAATATTGTTATTATTATTATATATTATATATATAATATATATATAATATATTATATATTATTATTATATTAATATATATAATATTATTATAATAATAATAATAATTATTATTATTATTATGTATATAATTATAATATCAGAATTATGACTGATAACCAGAACAGATCAGAATTTCAGTAATGTTTCCAATTTTCACGTAAGCAGGCTTATCATCACTTGTCTGACAATGCTTCTCATGTAGTTTAACATACTGAATAATCCTAATAAGTTTAGTATCTTCCTCTTTATAGGAAGAGAGCAAATTTCTTTGAAAAGTTCCAGGGCCCTTTGAAAATTCCCAAAGTAAAAAAAGACTTTAAGATATGGATTTTGGGGAGCTTGTCAAAAATATAAAAAGTCAAAGCAAACAGAGCATTAACAGTCCAAAAAGCCTTAATAGAGAGACCTCAGTCTTTTGAACACAGGAAATTATTTTAACAAAACATAGATTTTCTGTCGTTTAGGTAGACTTACTCAAAGGTAAAGAAAAATCTTTTGTAACCTCTTTATCAAGTTTAAGCAAATTATCCTTTTAAGAGATAGAAGACCAAATTTTAATTTTGCACCAGCTTACTTCTGCTATTAAAACTCATTTACTTAACTAAATTCATTTTAATCTTAGCCAACTTGACCATGCATAAAACTCTTTTTCCAGAATTCCTCTTTCACAAACCTATAACTTTCTTTTTACATTCAGAATTTGTCCCATGTCTTTCTTTTCCCTCCTAGTACTTGAGGACAAATTTATCTTTTTAATCAATCAAACAAAATATTTCCATTCTTTGTTCCTTCTTTATACATCTTACTTTCCTTGTACGCAGGCATATTTTTCTTAATTTTTAGTAGCTTCAATCACATATACTAATTAGAAATTTTAACTCTTAGAAACCTTAATTTCTAAGTAAAAACTAAGTAAAGAATTATAAACTTCTTTTACATTAGTATCTTGTGGCTTGGAAAATTTATGAACACTTCATAACTTCTAGAAATATGTTACTTTATAGTACAATCTTTTAATAAAACACATGTTTACCAATAGACCCAAAACACCTTTTAGTTTTCCTGTAATGAAAAGCCAAAAGTAGACAAACGTACGTTTAGCAATCAATGTCTAATATCTTATGTTATTTGGAAATGATCTAGATACTCAATTGAATTTTTATCATAAAATTTAGCAAAACTCTAAAGTTTTAAGTCACCAAAAAGAGTTTGGAAGCTGTAACTACCATAACACATAATTATTGTTTAAAGTTCATCCAACATTCATCTTTTTCACAATTATTTAGTTACTTATTCCCAATAATTATTTAGATTGCCTATAAGACTTCATAAGACGTCAGATAAAATTAGCCATCATTTAAATTACTATTTTTGTTAACCAGTTCTGTAATAGAAATAAAATCAGTTTTTTCCTACAAAATTTCATGTAAATTTCATCACCTCTTATACCTTTAAGAGGTTATCATTAAGATTTTTATCAATAGGTCTTGGTCTTCTAATTTTGGACAAGGGAAGCATTCCCAGTCAGACATTTTAAAACATACTCAGGCAAAGATGGTATAATCTCTTTATTTAAAATTAGCTCAAACATTCCAACCTTTATAATCTTATCAACACTTACACTTTTACATGTTCTCAATTCAATTGTAACCTGAGTCAAGGTCTTAAGGCTAGTCAAATTTTTTCCTTCCTTTTTCTGGCCTTTTCTTAGGTACCAAATAAATAATTATGTGAGAGCTCTCAAAACATTTTTTCCCCCCAATTTAGAAGTTTTTCCTATTCAATGGATCCGTCGTCTGGCCATTGACGAGTAGGATCTTCATTTGTATATTTATTCCAATAGTGACTCGATCCAATAAGCCTTTTTTTTTTTTTAAAGATTTTTATTTATTTTTTTCTCCCCAAAGCCCCAGTAGATAGTTGTATGTCATAGCTGCACATCCTTTTAGTTGCTGTATGTGGGACTCGGCCTCAGGATGGACGGAGAAGTGGTGCCTCGGTGCACGCCCGGGATCCGAACCCGGGCCACCAGCATCGGAGCGCGCGCACTTAACCACCAAGCCACGGGGCCGGCCCACCAATAAGCCTTTTTAAGGAAAGACCTGGAGGTAACTTTCCACGCTTAGAATAAATCTTTCCCATGGACGCAAGAGGCATCCCTGGTGAGGGCGCAGATGATGTAGCCCCCATGATCCACAGAATTCACTCCCAAAGATATTCAGAGAAAGTAAAGACCTTCGTTGCACAGGCGGTAAGGATGGTGTAGTGAAAACGGTGTCTCCGGTCTCCCACAATAATGTGGGATGCCTTCAGTCACAGACCCGCTAATCTGTGACACCGGGCAGGCGATACTGGAATGGGATTTTTCCAGCACTAACAAGCAACGAAGGTTAAGACGACAAAAGCCCTTATGGACTGGGCCCTTTATGACAAACTCCCCTGAGAGCTTGGCACAGCCGGACAAAGAGACAGTTCAGAACCCCAGTCTACTCGACTGGCCACCAAGGTGCACTCCGGTAAATACACCTTCCGTATGGTGGAGACCAAGGAGAATATTCTCACAGGTCACAAAGCCAAGTTCTCAGGACACAGAACAAGACAAAGACCACTCTGGGAGGAAAAGGGATCAAGATCAAAACCAAGAGTACTCTACCAAATTTAAACCAAGAGTCACTAAAAGCACAAGAAACTAGTTTCCCAAATATTTTCTCCTGCCAATCTAAATTTAGAAAGAGAAAAAATTCTCACCACTTCCTTCCGCCGGACCCCGCAGATAGAGATTCCAGGAGGCTGACGCGGTAAGAGGGTCTTACCTTTTGCCGGCTTTCGTCAGGCATTCCCGTATCTCATCATCTGCAGTAGTCCAGGGAGAAGGCAGGTCTTCCAGCCAGAGAAGGCAACTTGCCAGCCAGTGTGGCTCCTGGCAACTACGCCAAAACTGTCAGGGGAAGAGGAAGAATCTCCCTCTGCCCTTTTCCTTAAGGTTCTTATGGCTGGCCAAATAATCAACAAGACAGGTTAGCAGGAGAAAATAATACCAAGTTTAATAACATGTATACATGGGAGAAACTCAGAAATGAGCAACTCGCCCCTCTGTCTAAGCTGCTTGCTTAAGTATTGCAGCTAAAGGCGAGGAACGTGTTGGGGGTGGGTAGTGGCCTGGGACTTCAGAGGGCAGGAGGACAATTCTTTTCAGGGTCATCTATAGATAATGTGGTCAGGGAGAGACAGAGTTTTTGGTAAAAGAGGCTTGGTGCCTTTCCTATTGTAACCTCTATCCTACATTATCTTTATAGCCATCATGATAGAAGACCTGTTCCAGGAAGGAGCCACCATGTCAAATTTCTTTAGGCAGTTAGTGGGGGAGGTCAAATGTCCCTCAGAGAAAACAATCAGGGTAAAGAGATATATTTTAGGATGGCCAAATCTTGATCTCCCACACCGGGCCACCAGCAGTGGAGCGCACGCACTTAACCCCTACGCCACAGGGCTGGTCCCTAAAGCAGATCTTTATCCATGACAGATCTGAGCCTTTCCTTGCTTTCTCCTTGTCAGGTTATAATTGTGCAATTGTCTGTTTATGAAATACTGAGAGACACCCTAGTGAATCCTCCGAGTTGCAGACATACTTCTTGTTCTCCTTGGAGAGCAGCAACGCTAGCTCCTGATGCACTCAGGATCAATTGCCTTGCTGATATCGCAATCTTTTCTTGGCTGGATAGTCCATGGGCATAAGGAGCCCACATTGACTACATGGTAGGTTTTGTTTCAAGTTCAGCAGAGCCCTTACCATGACCCTGATGGAAGCAGTATCCCCATCCCAGGAACCAGGACCTCTAGCCCAGGAAGGCCTAAGGTTTCAGAGATGGGAAGCACAAATTCCCCAGATGGGTCACTGGGAATGATGGGGAGAGCAGCCCATCCTACTCCCACTCCTTAGTTCACAGCACCATGTATTCTGCCCACTGGAGCCACAGCACCACCGTTAATTCAGTGCACTTGTCACATCATGGAATAATGCTCTCCAACCCAACTGAGTGTTTTCCTTGGGCTAGCCTTGTTGCTGAGCCTTCAGCAGGCTCCGGCTGCTTCTAGGTGATGCTGTATATGGCAGGACCAGCAGCTCCCAGAGTCGTGTACCTATTGTCACACCTCCTTCCTTGGAAAAAGAGTCCCTTGCTCTGAAGCATTGATGTGTGGTACACCATGCCGATAAATTGGGTGTTCTGTGAGCCCTCAGATTGCTGGCAGTGACACTGGGCTCAGTGAAGGCAAATCCAAATCCAGAGTCTGACCAATTACTGCCCCTCCAGGGTGGCAGGAGTCCAATGTTATCAACCTGCCACCAAAGGGCTGGCTGGTCCCTTGAAGAATGGCATCACATTGAGGGCTCAGCATTGGTCTCTGCTGCTGGTGGGATGGGCATTCAGTGGTGTCCATATCGAGATCAGCCTTGGTGAGACGAAACCTTTGCTGTTGGTGCAGAGTCTCCAGCCCTTCCACCATGGCCACTGCCTTCATGCGTCCCTTGCACCATGGAGGGAAGCTGGCTGACATCCACCGCTCCTGCTCTGCCTTGCACACTGCCCAGTGGCCATTGGCAGAGACACAAGGATCCACATACTCTTCCTGTGCACTCCCTTAGGTATATTAGGTACTTCCACATGCCCCTTCTCCAAACCTTCTTGTCTCCAACTGTGTGATATTGTGATTTATAATAAGAAATACATGTGTTTGATCTTTCTCCCTGTTCCTGGCACAGAGCTCCTAAAACTCTCGGAATTTCCTGTGATGAGAGCAATCAAGATGTCTTTGTTATGTTAATGAGGTGACTTTTGGATCACACTTAAGGATGGGAGCTGGTTGCCAGGAGAACCACCTTTGTGATTAGAGGGTTGGAATTTTCAGTCCCGCCCCCCTGACCTCTGGGGAGGAGAGAGGGGCTGGAGGTTGAATCAATCGCTAATGGCCAATGATTTAATCAACCATTCCTGTGTAATGAAGCCTCCGTAAAAACCCAAAAGGACGGGTTCGGAGTGATTATAGGTTGGTGAACACGTGAAGGTGCAGGGAGAGTGGCGCACCTGGAGAGGGCATGGAAGCTCCGCCCCTTTCCCCATGTCTTGCCCTAAGCGTCTCTTCCATCTGGCTGTTCCTCAGTTATATCCTTTTATAATAAACTGGTGATCTACCAAGTAAAATGTTTCTATGAGTTCTGTGAGCTGCTCTAGCAAATTAATTGAACCCGTGGAGGAGGTCTTGGGAACCTCTGATCTATAGCCAGTCGGTCAGAAGCACAGTAACAACCTGGGCTTACAACTGGAGACTGAAGTGGAGGGAGGAGCAGTCCGGTAGGACCCAGCCCTTAGCCTGTGGGATCTGATGCTATCTCTAGGTGGATATGGTCAGAATTGAGTTGAATTGTAGGACTCTCAGCTGGTGTCTGAGAATTGCTTGGTGCTATGAAACAACTCCCACCACACATTGGAATTGGCTGCAGAACCCTTTTTACTGACCTTCCAGTTTTCCTCCTCCTGGGCACCTGACCAATCAGCCAAGTCATTTTCCATGGACATCTTCATCTCAGGCCATTTCTCTCCCTACCAAATGGGCAACCAACTGTACTGCTTACTGGGAGCATTTCCCCTCACCATTGTCCCTTAGGGCCACCCTGAGTGGGACTGTCCTGAGGCAGCAGTCCATTTTTACTAGTACCAGCATAATGAGATGACCTATCGATGAACCAGGTCTGAGGGTTTTCCCCCGGTCAATCAGTCAGAGGTAACTCCCTGCCCAGGAGTCCATAGGTCTGAGCTGAGGGAGAGTACCAGTGTGGTGGAGGCAGGTGACCTAGGGTCTAGACTCCCTGTCCATGTACCTGACTTGAGCCTCTGGTCCCAGCTGGGCCTGGTCCTGAAGGTGCCATCTCCACTGGATTGCTGCTGTGGCTGCCTGGCTGCATGACTTGATGGGTCTGCCAATACACAGCTCCTGACAGGCAGCCCTTGATGTCCTGTGGTCGGGCTCTAAGTCTGTACCACGGTCCAGTAGCATGACAGCAGCTGCTTTTTGAGTGGTGAGTAGCTCTGCCACAGAAGATAGGGCCTTGCTCCATTCCTTTACGGATCTGTGCCGGGATCTTTCTGTTGAGGCTTCCCACAGACTCCGCACAGCATCATTATCTACCATGGACAGATCACTCTCCCACCATTAGGTTGGCTGTGTCTTATGGCTGTAGTGGCAGAGCAGCTCACACTGCAGCCCAGACCTTCTTCAGGGCCCTTCCTTGCTCTGGGCCCCACTCAAAACAGGTCACACCTCTTCATGCCAAGACCTGCTTGATCAGACATACCACCAATTCGGTGATCTGCCCAGCATCATGCCAAATAGATCCTTTTTCTTGCTTAAGTTAGAGTCAGTTTCTTCCTGCCATCAGAAAATCCTAACAAATACAAAGCCCTCTGAGAGTGTGGGGGAGGAAGGAGATCAGAGACAGTCAACTAAGCCATGGGCAGCTACTTTGATCAGAGCTCAGCAATGAGGAAGAAGATGGAAGGGCACTCCAGCATGGCAGGAGGGCAACAGATGTGGTGGGCAGCCAGGCTGGAGCAGAACAGTGTGCTTAAGAGACAGACGTGGTGAAGGCTATCACCACCATGATCGCCATGGCCACTGTAACATTCTTTAACCTAAAGATCAAATGCTAAGGTAAGCCTGATCCAGGTTCTTATCTGGACTGGTCCTGTCATGACTCTGTGCTGCTCTCCCTCCATGCCCTCAAGCTTGGACCTGCTGAGGACACCACATCACCCCACAGAAGGGTTTCACTCCGACACATCTCTGACTGCCTCAAAGAGGTCAGGAGGCCACTATTTTTCCACTGGCTGTGTGGTCCCTGGGCCCATCCCAGCCCTTCCAGATGCCCAACTGCAGAGCCCTGTTTCACAGTAGTCGCTTGTGACCTTGTCCACTGACTTCCCCAGAAGGGAACTACCAGGGAAGCTGAGGCCAGACCATGACACAGAAACTCTCTGTAGCTTCTCTTCTCCGAGGAACCTGGACTCTTCTGTCATCCTAGAGAGACCAGGTGGCCCTCTCCTAATGCAGCCATAAGCTTTGGTTTACTACTCCATTGTTCATGGACCGTGCCTTTGGTCCTGTATCCAAAGAGGTCATCACCGAACCCAAGGTCACCTAGATTTTCCCCTAGGTTATCATCCTCTAGGATTTTATAGTTTTGCATTTCACAGTTACATCTACTGTCCATTTTGAGTTAATTTTTGTGAAGGGTCTAAGGTCTCTGTCTAGATTCATTTTTTGTGCATGTGGATGTCCAGTTATTCCAGCACCATTTGTTGGAAAGATTATCCTTTCTCCATTGAATTGCCTTTGCTCCTTTGTCAAAGATCAGCTGACAGTATTCATAAGGGTCTATTTCTGCTATTCCATTTTGCAAACTGAAAACCCTATTGATGGCGTGGAGGAAGCAAATGGGGGGCCCCAGGGGCTTCTTATGTTCTATATGAGAACACGTCCTGCCTCATGGGAACATAGATATTTGCTTTTCTAGTTTTTTTTTTTTTTTTTTTACTTCAGATACACAGAATCAGATTACTCACTATCCGTCAAATTTGCCCACTCAAGGCCCGCTTTTATTTCTTTTATTTATTTATTTATTTATTTATTTATTCATTCATTCATTCATTTTTGGTGAGAAAGATTGGCCATGAACTAACATCCATGCCCATCTTCCTCTATTTTGTATGTGGGACACTGCCACAGCATGGCTTGATGACTGGTATGTAGATCTGCACCTCGGATCCGAACCTGTGAACCCTGGGCCGCCAAAGTGGAGTGCGCGAACTTAACCACTATGCCACCAGGCCGGCCCCCTATTTTGTTTATTTTAAAAATAAGCTCATTAACACCTTTGAAGCCACCACTCAACCCTGGCATGGGACCATTACCGGTAACCTACATGTACCATCCTGACCCCCACCTCCCTTCACCTGCATTTGGATTTATCATTCTCTTGCTTTTTAAAATTATGATAGAATATGCATAACACCAAATTTGCCATTTTAACCATTTTTAAGTGCAATCTGGAGGCATTCATTACATTCATAGTGTTTAACCTCCCCACTATTTCCAAAACCCTTTAATCACCCCAAATAGAAACTTCACACACATTAAGTAATAACTCCCCATTCTCCCCTCCCCCTACCCCTGGTAACCTCTATCTACTTTCTGTCTGTAGGAATTTGCCCATTCTAGATATTTCATAGAAGTGGAATTGTATAATATTTGTCCTTTTGTGACCGGCTTATTTCTCTTAGCATAATGTCCTTCAGGTTCGTCCATATTGTAGCATGTGTCAGAATGTCTTTCTTTTTTATGGCTAAATAACATTCTATTGTGGGGATGGACCACATTGGTTTATCCATTCATCTGTTGATGGATATTTGGGTTGCTTCTCCTTGTTGTTGGTTTTTTAATATAGCTTTATCATGTAGGTATGTATGCCTCAAATTTATGTTTTCAATGCATTTTATTTTTTTTAGATAGTAATAGTGTCTTAATGATATTATCTCTCTCTTTATATATACATAAATATATTTAAAACCATTTTACTTCTCTAAACATGACATATGATATCTATCTTACATATCTTAATTCTTTTTTATTAAGGTCACATTGGTTTATAACACTGTATAAATTTCCGATGTACCTCATTGTATTTTGGCTTCTGTATAACCGTTGTGTTCACCACCAAAAGTCTGCTGCCATCCATCACAGTTTAGTTTATTTCTGAGCTTTATGCAAACAGTATCCTGTCTCTAGTCTTCTGGGCCTTGCTTTTCCCTCCTCAACATCCTATAACTAAGCTTTGTTTCCACGAGGTCGTTTGTAGCTGTAGTTCACTCCTTTTCACTGCTATGTATATTTCCATCATTGATTTGCCCATTTTCTTGGTGGAGGGTGTTTCACTTGTTTCCAGCTTGTTGCTGTTGCACCAGCGCTGCTATGGGCATTTGCATGCAGGTCTCCTAGAGCAACGCAGGGGAGTATCTCCTGCATACATGCCAGGAAGGGAAGATGTGCACATGTTTATCTTGACTGGTGAGGCCTAATTGTTTCCCAAAATGGTCCTACCAATTCACACTCCCGTTAGCAATGAGTCAAAGACCCTTTGGGATCTACATCTTCTTCAACACTTAGTATTTTCAGACATCTTCATTTCTGCCCAGAGGGTGGGTGGAAACGATCTCTCACTGCTGTCTTGCGTGTCCCGATTACTGGTGCGGCGGGTCTCCTCCCTGCTCACTTGGCCACATGTATTTTCTCTTCTATGTTATGCCTGGCTTGCTCTTTTGCCTGTTTTTGCATTGTTTCTTTTTCCTTTTGCCTATTGATTTGCAGGAATTGTTTGTATGTTCTGGATATTAATCCTTTGTCAGTTACACGTGTTGCAAATATGTTCTTTCACTTTGTGGCTTGCCTTTTCACTTTCTTTAAGGAGTTTTTGCTCAAGAGAAGTTCCCAATTCTAATGTAGTTAAATCTGCCATTTTTTTTTTTTTTTTTTTTTTTTTAGGATTAATGCTTTTTATTTCTGGTTTAACAGGCTCTTCCCTACCCCAAGGTCAGAAGGATACTTGCCTACATTTTCTTCTAAGAATTTTAAAGTTTCCTTTTTGACATTTAAATTCTTCATCCACCCAGAGATGACTTTTGTGTGAGATGTGATAGAAGGCCCCAATTTCAGTCCTCCCTGCATTTCCTTCTCCATTTGTTGAATAATCCCCTTTCCTCGCTGACCTGCTTTGTCACCTGTGTCACACATTAAAGGCCCACCTTTGTGGGGTCTGTTTAGGGCTCTCTGTTTTGTCCCACTGGACAGTTTGTCTACCTTTGTCAGGTATTATAGCTTTATAATAAGTCTTGTTATTTGCTAGGTGAGCCCCCACTCATTCGTCTTCTTCAAGGGTGTAGTACTTAGCCTTGACCTTCGTTCATCCGTGAAGCCAGCAATAAACCTAGCAGCCACATCTATGAAAGAGAGCACAGAACGAAACCCCCAGACAGCTCTCACTTTTGAATACAAGTGCAAGTGTAAAGAAAAGTAAGCAAGTGGACTCCAGCAATACAGCAAAAGATTAAGATATGATGTGTGACCGAGCAGGGTCTAGTCCAGAAATATGAGGGTAGTTCAACATCAGGAAATCTTCACAGAAGTCATTCCTCAGCAAATTAGAGGAAAGGGCTTGATCACATCAGTAGGTGCTGAGAAGGCATTTGATAAAATTCAACAATCCTTCCTTTAAAGAAGAGTGCTTACACCAAAGTATGGCAGTGACAGAGTGCACTTCGACTCTTCTGGGGTCTACCTCACAAAAGCAGTGAGGTGCATGGAAGCCCCCTAGCAACTCCATTTTCACCAAAACTAATAGACAGATATCCTCAGCCCCAAGCAAAGTGTAAGGACTTCCAAGGCTGTTAGAATTTGCGTGGAAGCCACAGGGGACAGGTATGCAGAGTAAGAAGTGAGCCGGGCCCACACTGGCATATCCCAGATAAGATCAGTGCACTTTGTCTAAGTACACAGTGGGCGTTACTCTGAAGAGGTCACCCTGTATCCATTGCATACAGCAAGAACTATGGGACCTGGGGGACATGGGGAGAGGTGGAACACAAGCCACGTAGGGGATATGTGCAATTAAAAGGCAAAGAGCATAGCAAAGCAGCCAGAAAACACCAGAAACAAAGTACTCTTCTGTAGGTAAGGGAGTCATCCTCATGAGATGGGAATCCAACATGCCTTGCATAAAACAGGAGCTTGGAGATCTGGGGTAAAGAGAACGGAGACTGTGCAGAAGCTACACTGCAGGGGGTAGGGGATGCGTTAAAGACTTGTGAAAAATAGTAAATTGGCCTAGTGCTGGCAGAGCTCAGAAAACACCAATTTGTCAATATTTTCCCTAAGGTTAGTGCTTCTTGTGTCCCATTGAGAAATCTTTCCCGACGCCCACGCCGAGATCACGAAGAAGTTCTCCTGTCTTCTACAAGCTTTGTTGTTTTGCTTTTTATTTTTAGATTTACAGTACAACCGGAATTCGTTTTTGTGTATAGTGTCAGGCAGTAGTTAAGATTTTTTTTTCTAAAAAAAAACAAGACTCTTCCAGGCTTAAGATGGCCAGGAAGGCTCTGCAGGGTCTTATTACAAGGTCCAGGTAGGTTTATTTGGTGGTTGTTTGTAACAATGCCAGGAAGCCCACCAAAGTACTCCCCGCCTTTGAAAGGCCAGAGCATTGAGATGCAAGTCCCTTTGGGGGCAGGAGCATTTGCTATACAGTACAGATCGGGTCTCGGGCACCTTTCAATTTTAAGCGAAGCCCTTGGAAATTCTTAGGGTCAGATCGCAATTGCCTCCAGGAGTAAATGCAAACTGTGAGTTCCTGGGGAGGGGATATTGTCGATTCTCTCACTTTTACATCTCTCTACTCCTCTGAAAACTCGGTGCGTTGAAATGCAAGTCCCTGTGAGGGCGGAGGCATTTGCTTATCCTCATTAGGCCAGGGCACTTTTATAATTTTATTTATTTATTTATTTTTTCCCCCAAAGCCCCAGTAGATAGTTGTATGTCATAGCTGCACATCCTTCTAGTTGCTATATGTGGGACCTGGCCTCAGCATGGCAGGAGAAGCGGTGTGTCGGTGCGCGCCTGGGATTGGAACCCGGGCCGCCAGCAGCGGAGCACGCACTTAACCGCTAAGCCACGGGGGGGGGGGGGGGGGGGGGCGCAGGGCACTTTTAAACTGTAAGGCATTTGCTTATCCATATCAAGGCTCGGCCACTTTTAAATTCTAAGGGGGCCATTGGAAATTCTTAGGGATCACAATTGCTTCCTGGAGTAAATGCAGCCTGTGAGTTCCTGGGAAGGGGATATTGTGGATTCTATTACTGTGACAATTCTTGAGTTGACCCCTCCTCTCCTTCTTGCCTCCGATCCCACAGATTGTGGCTGTGGCCTCCCAACAACTTTCAGTCTTTAGTTTCCGACCCTCCCACCCATCTTTCCCGCTGCCCTGGAGAGGGCTTTGGCAAACAAATCCGCCCTTGGGAAGGGGTGGTGGCCCAAAGGGGCCAGGGGTGGGGGGGATTCTCCTTTACTTTCTTTGGGTCTCTGGCTGACATCAGACAGATTAATAAAAGAAACACACACGCATTTGATTAAATTTTTACATGTGCATGGGAGCCTTCCCAAGAGCATGAAGACTCAAAGAAGTGACCAGAGCAGGAAACTTTTATAACTTTTAGACAAAGAAATGATGAATTTGTGAAGAAATGACAAGACAAAGGGGTTTGTGCTAGGGGAGTCAGTGGTAAAGAAGTAACTGTGAAGATGAGAGTGAGTTTAACAAGGTTATTTGTACAGATTCAGATTCCCAGGCCCCCAATTCCCCATCTCCTGTGATAAGAATGTCCTCCTTCCTCCGGGCACAGGAAGAGCACCTTTCACAGGGGAGGTTGAGTTCCTGCTTTCCAGAAGAAAAAGGAGCATCTGAGCGTCCTTATTATACCTGCTGGATCTTACGTGCCTTTGACTCAAAATACTCAATATGCCAAAGGGGCAAATTTGGGGGTTACATATTCTGGTTTGCTTCAGGGGCTTCCTGGACACTGGTCTGCGTTTGGACTTGAATTCCTGGTTATATGGATGTGATCACTTTGTGAAAATTCATCAAGCTGTACATTCATGATTTTGTGCTTTTCTGTATGTATGTTATACTTCAGTAAAAGTTCACGTACAGGATTTTTTTCTCCATATGGATATTCAATTGACACAGCTCCACTGAATGAAAAGTGGCTCTTTCCCCATTCTTGTGAAGTGTGTTGGGGAAATATCATTAAAAGGAAAATCTCCTCCCAGCTCAGAACACCCCTCCACCAGAGCAGAAGAGAAAGTAAAGAACTATGATTGAATAAGCATGAAACCAGACTGTGATGTGCATCACAGGGGACTGCCGAAGGGATGCAGTGACAGGGAAACCTCGCTCTTCCACAGAGCTAAGTGCCCGCCGCCCTTCCAACAGGTAGGTTCTGCAATTTGGAGTCCAGTGGCAGCTGACGTCAGACCCTGGGAGATATCTTTCTTTTTTTTTTTTTTGTGAGGAAGAGCAGCCCTGAGCTAACATCTACTGCCAGTCCTCCTCCTTTTTTTCCCCCAAAGCCCCAGTAGACAGTTGTATGTCATAGTTGCACACCCTTCTAGTTGCTGTATGTGGGACGCGGCCTCAGCATGGCCTGACAAGTGGTGCGTCAGTGTGCGCCCAGGATCCAAACTTGGGCCACCAGTAGCAGAGTGCGAGCACTTAACTGCTAAGCCACGGGGCCCGCCCCTGGGAGGTATCTTTCTTGATTACCTTTCAAAAAGAAGCTCCTAGTTCCTTGAGGGGAGGACACATTCCTGAGTTGTGAGAATGGCCAGAGGCTTACTTAGCTATGAAGAAGATTTACATGTATTTGAAAGGACAGAGGAAGAAATTCTGAAAGAAATGGTTGAGAGTGGGAAGTCTCTTGCCTTATTTTCTACAGGGAGAATTAAAGCTCCTACTTTTTTTTCCTTTATTGTGAAATTTTTGTTGTACATCATGGTTTGTCAGTCACCATATCAATGCATTACACCCCTTTAAGGCGCTTATTTTTAATTTGTATTTGCCCTTACAATCACCTCCCTCCGTTACTCTGAAATAGTAACACTACAATGGTCAATGATCTCCACTGTTGTTTTTACCTTTTTCTGGGCAAGTTGCAGATGCCTAAATAACCAGCAAGTAAAATGCAAAGTAAAACAATGATCAGAATTACAATAGGATGAATTTTAAAATTCAGTACAATATTTGCCTTGGGAGAATAACCTTTAAATATATCATACCAATGGTGAAGGGTTCAGTCAGCTTCTCAGTCAGAGAACCTTCGAGCGAACCTTCCCTTCATCATACATTCATTTCGTTAGCTGTCGTGACAGCTTTATTACTTGAGCTTTCAAATGGTTAACTATTTGAGTATAATTTTGAGTTGCTTACAAAGTCTTATGGAATCCTAGTCTAAGGAGTACCTTAAATCTGGAGTTTTATAATTTAATTTTTTTTTTTTTGGTGAGATCAGCCCTGTGCCAACATCTGCCAATCCTCCTCTTTTTTTTGCTGAGGAAGACTGGCCCTGGGCTAACATCCATGCCAATCGTCCTCCACTTTATATGGGAGGTCATCACAGCATGGCTTGACAAGCGGTGCATCGGTGTGCCCCCGGGATCTGAACCGGCGAACCCCGGGCCGCCACAGCGGAGTTCGCGCACTTAACCGTTTGTACCACCGGGCCGGCCCCAATTTAAATTTTTAATTAAGAGTTTTTCTTGTAAGGTTGATAACTTTCTCCTGAGTTTTCTTTGACTATGTAAGTAACATCATATTCACTTGATAATTTAGGCCCTTAAATAGTTGTTCCATCTTCTCAAATAACGTGTCTCAGATGTGAAATACAAAGGCACCCAGGGCCATCCTCTCGCATCAGTCTTTTTTTTTTTTTTTTAATTTTCCCCCAAAACCCCAGTAGATAGTTGTATGTCATAGCTGCACATCCTTCTAGTTGCTGTATGTGGGACGCGGCCTCAGCATGGCCAGAGAAGCAGTGCATCGGTGCGTGCCCGGGATCCGAACCCAGGCCGCCAGCAGCAGAGTGCACTCACCTAACCGCTAAGCCACGGGGCTGGCCCATCGCATCGAAGTCTTTTTATGAGGCACCAGTTCACGAGCACAGACTGACCTTCCAGTGTTGGATGTACATGGCCATATTTGGTTTTAGTCTTGGGACAAACCTGTCCTATGGGCCATTTTTTTCTTGCATCAGTCCAAATCAATAGTTATATTATTGTAACGTTAAGTCAATTACATCTCCCTGGATAACAGCCAACCTTAGTTTATCCATCCATACTGGGACTGGGGTAGCTTGTGTCCTCAAGTTAATCAAGTGACATAGACTTGTCTTCTGCAGTCTCTGTCTGTAAATGCCAGCTTTCTGTTTGTCTATTAATTCAACGCTTTTCTTCTCTACACCATCCTTTCATCTCTTTCAGAAGTCATGGCCCCATTGCCTAGTTGTTTCCTTAAATATGAACAGTCCTGTATCTTTGAACTAATAACGATATCTTAGAGCTCTTTTATAGTTGATTGTTGTTGGGCTATTCGAGTGAGGGCCTCAGAGAGCTTGGTGGGATGGTTTTTTCCCAGCATTAACCTATTTCAAGCAGTCCAATTTCAAATTTTAACCAATTACATGCTTGTTAGTAACTGCGATTCTTAAAGTAATTCAAATACCGCAGACGATGAGAGCAGGCCTAAATTCACTAGAATACCTCCTCTTCCCGTGGACTTCGCTACCAACATCAGGTATTCTAGAAAAGTCCTTTCTGGGAACTGCATTCCTGTCCTCTTGAAGGGTATTTCCTTCACTCTGATGGTGGTATGGAGGATCAGCAGCAGTTGGAAAGGTCCCTCCCAGCTCAGCGACAGACCGCCTTCTCTCCGGGAAGGCCTTTAGGTAGTAGAAATCTTCCAGTCCATTGGGATAGCAAACTTCTTTGGAGTGATCCTTCCCGGTCCTTCTGACTTCAAGTCTCTGGGTTTCTAGGAAAGAGAGTGAAACCGGCAAAAAATTAGCCATCGATGATTAGGTACCTAGGGACTAAAGACTAAAGTTTTTCTTTACTTTTTGCCATTACTGGCTATAGCTTTTAGCTGTTTACCTGCCCATTGTTAACTGTGCTATTTAGGCAATATGCTATCTGACTCCCACTAGATTCCCATCGATAACATCTCCTTGAAGCCTGGGTCACCACGGTAATGGATGTTTGAGCTGTTTTTCAGGAATTTGAACCCCTTGTCCACTTCAGGCCGGTTGAGACCACCAACCCATCAACCGGGCCCGCGCAGATGTCCGATAAGCGACCTGTTGACATCAAGAGGCTAAAAACTCCATCCTTGGGTCATGCCAATGCAGCCATTTTGTGAACATGTGTCCTATGAAGAGGCATGATGTCTGACTACACTTGCGCAGATCATCAATTACCTCACTTCTCCTCACCTCCAATCATCTATCTCCACATTTCAGACCACCTTGTCCCCTACCCCATAAATATCCCTGAGTCCCTATTTTCGGGGAAGCGGATTTGAGATTCATTCTCCGGTTTCCTCACGTGGCTGCCTTGTGATTAAACCCTCTCTCTCTGCAATCTTGTCATCTCGATGATTGGCTTTCTGGGCGGCGGGCAAAACGAACGTGGTTCGGTAACAAGAGAAGCCCTTTTAAGTATGGAGCATGACCATGAAAGGAATCAGTTAAATAAGGTGCAGAACGTGGTCTCAGACCCAAATTCATTGGCCTCCCAAACATAAGGTCCAAGGGAGCTAGAGCATGCTTGCTTAAAGGAACCGCTCGAATATGAACACAGCGAGTGGCAAAGGTATAGGCCATCATAACACTGTAGGTTGCAGAATTTTGGTCAATGAGTCTTTCAGAGTTTGAGTGGTTCAACTGTGGAAGACAGCAGAAATAAAATGACTTTTCCTGTCTGCTCTAAATGCTCTGGGATCCCCACAGCGCACGTCCTCTTTACTGAGAGACTACCACTGCCAGAGCAGCAGCTGCTGAAGAGGGCAGGGCTCGGCCTGTTGCAAGGCTGCACACGCCATCTCGCCATCTCTTACCTCTCTCGAGCATTGGTTCTGAGAAATCCAGCTGCCACCTGGTTCCAGGTGAGGTTAGTCAGGGAGAACTTCGTGTGCTTACCTTGGCAGTGGCCTCTAGGGAATTCTGCTGATAAATGCACTTTTCTTTGATATGTTGTTTTGAATAATTTCATTTTCTTTAGTGGGCATAGTAAGAATCTAGTGCCTTTAAAATTCCTCTCTTCCTCAGGTGATTGTTGTTGATGCCACGACAACGCTAACCAGGCAAATAGGGACTGCGGTCTACAACTGATCTTGTTCGGGACTTCCCAGAGCCCCCCTTTCAGTTCATTTGCCCATTTCCTTCTGGGGAGCCTTTGATTGCTTGTTTGTTTTGGTTTTTAATGAAGAAAAGCTTCTTATTGTGTTCAAAGTGGAGCTTCTCTGTTCCAAGTCTGCCAGGTTTTCAGAGCAGCTTTTGCAGCTCTGGCAGGACAATCCTCGCCTTTAGAAGCTTCACCCCTCTGCCCCGTGTGAGCTCTGCAATGACTTACTGATCTCGGAGCGGGCAGTGGGAAAGCCTCTGAGAAAACAACTATCAATTTCTCCATGAGATATTTTGGTTCCCGTGGAATTCAGAAATCCTCTCTTTTTTCAAATTCACCCTGTGGTATGACAGACACCAAACATATATTTATTATCCATATGTTTTATATAAAATATATATAATATGTATTATATATATAAATGTGTATATTATACATATTCGTTTTAAGTCCAGAACGAAGAGTTGCAGCTATGTCACTGCCATTCACATGCGTGCTTGTGCAGACTTAGTTCCAGACAAAGCGTAAACTCCTACAGTATTATTACAGGAAGCCTTAAGGGCCACTTTTATCCCAAGTTCATGACCCACCAGTAAACATCATCAAATGTGCAATCTGAATAGGAATAGCAGATGAATCAGGTTGGGTTTTTCACAGTTTGCAAGCCCCAAAGCTGGGGGAGAGACAAGAAGCCACTTCCAGTTGTTGTAAAGCCTCTTCTGATTCTAGGGACAAACCAGAGACCTGGAGAACATTCATGCAATTGCTCTGTCAGAGGTTTGGTCTGCTCTGCAAAAACTGATCCACTGTTGATGATACTGTACTAGTCCCCACATTGGCTCATTGGTTTTGCATAGTAGTAGGCAGTTTTATCTGAAAAACGGGCTGACTCAGACTGTAACACTCTACAGCCTGTAGCTGACAACACAGGCCTTAATATTTTACTTCAGTTTAGCAATATTGAAATTGGTCTAGTGAGGCTTATGTCACTGTCCAGGGAGAAATTATACGAGAGCCAAAGTATCAATTTTGCATTGCTCTTCAATTTCTGAGGCCACCAGCAAGTCATCTACACACTGAATCACCATAAAGCCCTCTGGTGGGACACATCTCTCTAAGTTTTCCTGTAAATGACTAGAGAAAATAATAGGAGAATGTGAAACCATCAAGGAGTCCTTTACCATAAATACTGGACTTTTCCCATAAGCAAAAGAAAACAAGAATTTAGATTCTTCTGCTAGAGGAACAGAAGAAAAGAAGAATATGCAGAACATCCATCAGACACAGAGAAACACTTTGCAGACAACAGTCCCGAAGTCAGAAGAGTCGCAGGGGTTAATGAAACAACAACTTGATCGACTTCTTGAAGCTCTTGTTCAAATCTAGGTAGTGGTTGATCATCTCTATCAAATGTACCTTCTGTTATGGGCTGAATGTTTGTGTCCCCCCGAGATTCCTATGTTGAAGCCTTAATCCCCATGGGATGGTACTTGGAAATGAGGAGGTTGGGAGGTCATTAGATTTAGATGAGGTCATGAGGGTGAGACCCTTAAAAGGGATTAGTGCCCTTCTGAGGAGAGGAAGGTACAGATCTAGTTCTTTCCACCCACAAGCACTGAGGCAAGGCTGCAGGAGCACATAGCAAGAAGGCAGCTCTCTCCAGGAAGAGGGCTCTCACCAGGAACCGAATGTGCCAGCACCTTAATCTTGGACTTCCAGCCTCCAGCACTGGGAGAAATACATGTCCATTGTTTAAGCCGCCCAGTCTGTGGTATTTTGTAATAGTAGGCCGAGCTGACTAAAGCATCTTTCTTCTTGCTTGGAAGTGTGGGAGTATTAGGGGGTGAGTGCCTTTTTAAAAATATCCCTTGTTTTTCTAATTCTTTTATAATGGGTTTTATTCCTTCTATTTGAGCTCTTGACAAAGGATATTGTTTTACAGATGACTATGGCTTTTTCTTTTTGTAAACTATTTTTACTGGTTCTATATCTCAAATGTAACCAGCATCTTTAATCTCCAGGACCCGAAAGGCTGCAACAATTTGTTTCGGCTTGGGGAGCTTTTCTAGCACAGTATGAGATGCCACTCTCTGCCATCCCTTTTTTCTTTCAGAAGGAATAAAATCAGGTGCCCCTCCCAGCCCCGCAACCCCACCCTCCAGAGGGCAGACAGAATATGGCAGCCTCTCAGTTGCAGGCAGGCGTCTCCCCAGCATGTTTACAGGTCATTCGGCTATTCGGGAGAAAGTAAGAACACAGGTTTCCCAGTCTGAGAACCTATCGGTGTGGGAACCGCAGAGGGGATGGAACAGTAGAAAGCTGACCGGAGATACCAGCAATCAGTACTCGTGGGAAGTGAGACATTTCCCAGGAAGTGGCAGAATAAACAGCACCAGTACCTATGAGAAAAGGCAAGGACGGATTAGCCCGAGGAAACATTATTGACACACCGGCTCCCCAGTTCCCATCTCCAAGATTCTCTCAGTCTGTGCATTTTGAGCCCTTTGCCAAGTGTTTCCTAGCAAAGGGTCTCGTCTCCCTCAGCTCTCCTGATTCACCTGTCCCTGCAATTCCTGCCTCCTCTCATCTCTTTCTACAACCCCTCTTCCAGCATCCCTTCTTCTTGCCATGACGACATACAGTGCCTTTCTTCCCTTCTCCCTCTTATAGGTTGGCCAGAGTAGAGATCACTCCCTTTGGGAAAGAGTTCCAACTGAGCAACTGACACTGCAGTTTGTCAGTTTCTATTTTTCTTCTTTGCCTTTCTCTAGAGTCTCCGGAACAGGGTACCTGCTGCTAAGCTTAGGTAACAGTCCGTCCTGACCATCCTCCCACCTTCTCCCTAATTTGAGTTTTGAGAGACAAGACAAAGGTTGTCAAGGTCAGAGGGTGATTTCCATTTACCCTTGAATCCATGGCAATAAATTTTAAGAAACAAAAATCCTCAACAAACCATGGATGAAATCAATGAGGGATTCACCGTCTTCTGAGTACACCCTGCAGCTTCTCCCAGTTCACTTTCACCGAAAGGCTTCAAGTATGGCTGTCAACAACTCCTGTCGATGGGTCTCTAACACCTTTAGTTCTTCCAGAGTTGTGGGGGCGGTGGATAGTTGGCTTCCCTGACCACCATACACCTTGATGTGGTGTCCTGACCCCAACACACTTGCTCTATCAAACGAGCAAAGTCTTCTGGTCACAGAATTCCATGCAGTAGCCAACGCGCATCCCTATGTACTAGACTGTAAATTGAAAACACACTGCCAAGCGCTTGTGAAAACTTCTGGGGCACCGGAAGAAGAAGGCTTTGAATGGGTCATATCAGCTGGCAAGGAAGGCATATGGATGACCCCTGAGTCCTGGGTAGTTTCTCAATGGCATTAGCTTTGCTGGCCATCCAAATGGGAAGGGCTGGTTTTCCTTGCGATGAGACAAGAAAAAGGTAGAATCATATGGCATTTTGGTCTCTTCTGGTATGAACATCCATCAGCTTAACACCTTGTTAACAACAGAAAGACAACCGGAAAATCTCCAAATACTTGGATACTAAACAACACACTTCTAAACAATCCACGGGTCAAAGAATTCGCAAGGGAAATAAAAAAAATACACTGAACTGAATGAAAATGTGTGGGACACAGCTGAAGCAGAGCTGAAAGGGAACTTTAGACGCCAAATGCATACACTAGAAAAGAGGGTAAGTCTCAAATCAGTAACTTCAGCTCCCACTTCAAGAAACTAGAAAAAGAAGAGCAAAATGGACATAAAGCAAGTAGAAGGAAGGAAACGATAAAGATAAGACCAGAAATCAAGGACATTGGAAGCAGAAAAACAATAGAGAAAATCAATGAAACAAAGAGCTGGTGGTTCGAAAAGATCGATAAAACTGACAAACTTCTAGAAGACTGACAAAGGAAAAAAGGGAGAAGACACAAAAGACCAATATCAGGAATGAAATAAGGGATATCACCACAGCCTCTCAGGCATCAAAAAGATAATAAAGAATTCTACCACTAACTTACACACACACATTTGACAACTTAAATAGAAATGGAGATGGAGGGCCAGCCCCGTGGCTTAGCAGTTGGGTGCGCGCACTCCACTGCTGGCGGCCCGGGTTCAGATCCTGGGCGCGCACCGATGCACCACTTGTCCGGCCATGCTGAGGCCGCGTCCCACATACAACAACTAGAAGGATGTGCAACTATGACGTACAACTATCTACTGGGGCTTTGGGGAAAAAAAGAAAGAAAGAAAGAAAGAAATGAGATGGACCAGTTCCTCAAAAACACAACTACAACTCATTCAATACAAAATAGCTAATGGAATAACTCTATAACTATTAAGCAAATTGAATTGATGATTTAAAATCTCCCCAAAACAGAAACTTCCAGTCCCAGATGGTTTCACTGGAGAATTCTGCCAAACATTTAAAGAAGAATTAATATCTATTCTACACAATCTCTTCCAGAAAATAGAAGAAGAGAAAATACTTCTCAATTCATTTTGTGAAACTAGTATTACTCTGATACCAAAACCAGACAAAGATGGCTAAAAAAGAGAAAACTATAGCCCAATGTTCCTCATGAATATCAACACAAAAATCCTTAACAAAATATTAGTGAATGGAATTCAGCAAAATACAGAAAGACTTATACACCATGACCAAGGATGTTTGTACTCCGGGAGTGCAGCCTGGTTCAATATTTGAAAATCAATCAATGCAACAACCTAAAGAAGAAAAATCACATAATGGTATTAATTGATACAGGAAAAGCATTTAACAAAATTCAACGCCTATTCATGATTAAAAACTCGCAGAAAAATAGGAATTGAGGGGGAGCTTCCTCAACTTGATTAAGAGCATCTACAAAAATCCTGCAGTTAACATTATACTTAAAGATGAAAAACTGCTTTCCCCCTAAGATCTGGAGGGATCAAGGCAAGGATGTCTGCTCTCACTACTCTTATTCAAGATCGTGCTAGTTTTAGCTAGTGCATTAAGGCCAGAAAAGGAAATAAAAGGCATACTGATCAGAAACGAAGAAACAAAACTGTCCCTATTTGTAGATGACATGATTATCTCTGTGGAAAATCTCAAGGAGTGTTCAAAAAACTCCTGGAACTAATATGGGAATTCAGCAACGTTGCAGTATACAAGCTCAGTATACAAAAATCAATTGTATTTCTACATACTAAAAATGATCATATGGAGCCTGGCCCCGGCGCAGACCTACACCACTTGTCAGGCCATGCTGTGGCAGCATCCCACATACAAAATAGAGGAAGATGGGCACAGCCGTTAGCTCAGAGTCACTCTTCCTCAAGCAAAAAGAGGAAGATTGGCAACAGGTGTTAGCTCAGGGCTAATCTTCCTCACCAAAAAGAAAAAGAAAATCAGTTGAGTATATTTGTGTGGGTCTATTTCTGGGTTCTCTATTCTGTTCCATTGATTTCTGTGTCTTTCCCCTGCCAACAACACACCATCTTGATTACTGTAGCTATATAATAAGTATTGAAATTGGATAGACTGATTCTTCCCACTTTATTCTTCTTTTTTTTTTCTAGCTGAGGAAGATTCACCCTGAGCTAACATTCATTGCCAATCTTCCTCTTTTTTTGCTTGAGGAAGATTAGCCCTGACCTAACATTTGTGCCAATCTTCCTCTATTTTGTACGTGGGTCGCCGCCACAGTATGGCTGACAAGTGGTATAGGTCTGCACTGGGGATCCAAACCTGCGAACCCGGGCTGCTGAAGTGGAGCATGCCAAACTTAACCAGTATGCCACAGGACCGGCCACCTTGTTCATCTTTTTAAAAAAATCGTTTTAGGGGGCCGGCCTGGCAGCATAGTGGTTAAGTTCATGCACTCCACTTTGGTGGCCCAGGGTTCACAGGTTTGGATCCTGGGCGTGGACCTACGCACTACTCATCAAGCCATGCTGTGGCAGGTGTCCCACATATAAAGTAGAGGAAGATGGGCACGGATGTTAGCCCAGGGCCAATCTTCCTCAGCAAAAGGAGGAGGATTGTCAACAGATGTTACCTCAGGGCTAATCTTCCTCACATACACACACACAAAAATCATTTTAGCTATTCTAATTCCTTTGCTTTTCAATATAAATTTTAGAATACTATTGTCTATAAGAAATCTTGCTGACATTTTGATAGGAATTACATTAAATCTGCATGTCAATTTGGAGAGAACTGACATGTTTATTCTGTTGTCTTTCCATCCATGAACACGCTATGGCTCTCCATTTATTTAGGTCTTTCACAAGGTTTTTGTAATTATCATCATACAACTCCTAGGCATGTTTTGTTAGATTTACACCTAAGTATTCATTTTTTTTGAGCTCTTGCAAATGATATTTTATTTTGAATTTTGGTGTCCACATGTTCTTTGCTTTTTTGTGAGGAAGATTGGCCCTGAGCTAACATCTGCGCCAATCTTCCTCTATTTCAGATGTGGGACACTGCCACAGCATGGCTTTATGAGCAGTGTGTAGGTCCACACCTGAGATCTGAACCCATTGACTCGGGCCGCTAAAGCAGAGTGTGCGAACTTAACCATTAGGCCACTGGGCTGGCCTCTCACTCACCTGATTTTTGACAAAGGTGCAAAAGCAATTCAATGGAGTAAGGATAGACTTTCAAGCAATCGTCCTGGAGCAACTGGACATCCATAGGAAAAAATATGAACGTTGATGTATGTCTCACACTTCATACAAAAATTAATTCAAAATGGATCATGGACATAAATGCAAAACTTTTAGGAAAAAAGAAGGAGAAAACCTTTGGGAGCTAAGGCTAGGCAGAGTTCTTAGATTTGACACCTCAAGCATGATCCTTACAAGGAAACATTAATAAATTAGACTTCATTAGAATTAAAAACTTTTGCTTTCTGAAAGACTTTGTTAAGTACAAGGATGAAAAGACAAGCTACAGACTGGGAGAAAATACTTACAAACCACATGTCTGAGAAAGGACTAGTATCTTGACTATAGAAAGAACTCAAAACCAACTGTAAAAACAGCTAAACAATTCAACTAGGAAATGGGCAAAAGACGTGAGCAGACATTTCACCAAAGAGGATGTACAGACAGCCAATAAGCACATGAAAAGATGCTCAACCTCATTATCCACCAGGGAAATGCCAACTAAAACCAAAACCACAATGAGATATCACTACACACCTATCAGAAAGGCTAAAATAAAACATTGTGATGACACCAAATGCTGGTGAGGAGGCCAAGAACTGGGGGATGTAAATTGGAACTGCCACTCTGGAAAACTAACCACGCAACTACCATATGAAGTAACAATTGTACTCCTGGGCATTTATCCCAGAGAAATGAAGACTTATATTCACACAAACATCTGTACATGAATGTTTACAGCAGCTTTATTGGTAATAGTCAAAAACTGCAAACCACTCAGATGTCCTTCAGGGGGTGAATGGTTAAACCAACTGTGGTCCGTCCACACCAAGGAGTCCTCCTCAGTGAGAAAAAGGAATGAACTGTTGGTACATGCAATAATCTGGATGAATCTCCAGAGAACTGTGCTGAGTGCAAAAGGCCCATCCTGAGAAGTTATACCCTGTATGTCCTCTAAGATCCTGTTTATACAACATTCTTGAAATGACAAAGTTATAGAAATGGAGAACAGATCATGGTTACCAGGGAATAAGGAAAGGATGAGGGCAGAGGAAAGTGGATGTGACTGTAAAAGGGCAAGGGGAGGGGACCTCATGAAGATGGGAACAGTGACAGAAATGTACCTTGGCTGAGGCAAGGTCAATGTCTGGTTGGGATATCATACTGTAGTTTTGCAAGATGTTTCCACTGGGGAACCTGAGTAAAGGGGACAGGAGACTTCTTGGTATTGTTTCTTACAACTGCATGTGAAACTGCTATTATCTCAAACTATAAAAGTTCAATTCTAAAAATAGACAAGGGGCCAGCCCTGTGTCATAGTGGTTAAGTTCAGTGCACTCCACTTCAGTGGCCCAGGTTCACAGGCTCGGATCCTGGGGGCAGACCTACACCACTTGTCGGCAGCCATGCTGAGGCGGCAACCCACATACAAAATAGAGGAAGATTGGCATAGATGTTAGCTCAGGGACGATCTTCATCAAGCAAAAAAACAAAACAGAAAGATTGGCAGCAGATGTTAGTTCAAGGCGAATCTTCCTCACCAAAAAGAAAAAAGAAAAAATGGACAAAAGATTTAAATAGACGTTTCACCAAAGAAGATATAAGAATGGGTAATAAGCACATGCAAAGATGCTCATCTTATTTGTCCTTAGGGAAACACAATTTAAAACCAAAATGAGGTGTCACTTCACACCCACTGGAATGGCCAGAATAAAAAACAAGTGTTGGAGAGGATGGGGAGAAACTGGAAGTCTCATACATTGTTGGTGGTTGTGACAGTTAATTTTCTGTGTCAACTTGAATGGGCAATGGAATGTCCAGATATTTGGTTAAACATTGTTTCTGGATGTGTCTGTGAAGGCATTTCCAGTGGAGATCAGCATTTTTTTGGTGAGGTAGATTAGCCCTGAGCTAACATCTGTTGCTAATCCTCCTCTGTTTGCTGAGGAAGACTTTCCCTGGGCTAACATCCGTGCCCATCTTCCTCTACTTTACATGTGGGACGGCTGCCAGGTACGGCTTGTCTGCACCAGGGATCCAAACCTGCGAACCCCGGCCACCAAAGCGGAACGCAAGAACTTAACCCCTACGCCACCAGGCAGGCCCCGAGATCAGCATTTGAATCCATAGACTGAGTAAAGCAGATGGTCCTGCCCAATGTGAGTGGGCCTCATCCATCCCTCGAGGGCCTGCGCGGAACAAAAAGACGGAGGAAGGGCGAATTTGCTCTCTTGGCCGGCCTGTGTAAGCTGGGTCCTTGGTGGGGTTCTCCTGCCGTTGGACTGGGATTTACACCACTGGCTGCCCTGGTTAACAGGCTTTGATGTCAGACTGGAATTTACATCACTGGCTCTCCTGGATCTCCAGCTTGCTGACTGCAGATCCTGGGACTTCTGAGCCTCCGTGATTGCATGACCCAATTCCTTATAATAAATCTCATGGTGTGTATATATATAATCTCCTGTGTTCCAGACACGCTCTTCCTTACCTTCATCATAGGGTAGCAGTCCAATGTCCCCTTGGGAGTCAGGATCAATCACCCCAGCCAGCACAGTACCTCTGTTCCCTGCCTGTGGATTTAGGTGCATGGGAGCCCAAAGTGGCTGGGTGGCAGCCTTAACTTTCAGTTCAATGGAAGCGTTGTTGTGTCTCCCGGTGGAAGCATTCCTCCCTGTGGAGCTAAGACTGCTAGGCCAGAAGAGCATAAAGTTACAGGAACAAGAAGCAAAAATTTCGCTAGTGGGTCACTAGGGGTAATAGTGAGTGGTGCCACTCCCATTTCCACCCCTTGATTCCTGGACCCGTGAATCCTGTCTATTTGAGAAACCGCACCATATATTGAATGCTGATTCAGAGCATATACAGCCTTCTGGAGAACCTTGCCCCAGCCCTGTAAAGTACTGTCATCTAGCTGGCACTGTAACTGAGTCCTCAAAAGGCCATTCCATTGTTCTGTCAAGCCAGCTGCTTCAGGATGGTGGGGAACATGGTAGGAACAGTGAATTCCATGAGCCTGGGCCCACTGCCACACTTCTTTTGCTATGAAGTGAGTTCCTTCATCAGAAGGAACACGTTTTGCGTGTTTTTTTTTTTTTTTTTTTTGTGAGGAAGCTCAGCCCTAAGCTAACATCCATGCCAATCCTCCTCTTTTTGCTGAGGAAGACTGGCCCTGAGCAAACACCTATTGCCAATCCTCCTCCTTTTTTTTCCCTTTTTCCCCCCAAAGCCCCAGTAGATAGTTGTATGTCATAGTTGCACATTCTTCTAGTTGCTGTATGTGGGATGCGGCCTCAGCATGGCCGGACAAGCAGTGCAGCGGTGCGCACCCGGGATCTGCACCCGGGCTGCCAGTAGCGGAGCGCGTGCACTTAACCACTAAGCCACGGGGCCGGCCCCCAGCTTCATCCTTGTTAATGTCCCCTTGACCAAAGCGAACCACACGGCGGAGGACAGATTTAATGGTGGAGAAATGGACTCCATCTCTCGAAAGGAGGAACTTCCAAGTCATGTTGCAAAAAGATGTGCATACAGGAATGGGAAGAATTTATTGCCATTTTTGTGACCTATCATGGATATTTTCATTGGATATAAAATTCAAGGCGGGCGGTTATATTTGTCAACAAGTCAAATATATCATTGCCTGGTTTTCTGGTGTGGGAGATCAAGATTTGGCCATCCTGAAATATATCTCTTTACCTTGATTGTTTTCTCTGAGGGACATTTGACCTCCCCCACTAACTGCCTAAAGAATTTGACATGGTGGCTCCTTCCTGGAACAGATCTATCATGATGGCTGTAAAGATAATGTAGGATAGAGGTTACAATAGAAAAGGCACCAACCAGCCCATCTTATTGGAAGTTCTGTCTCTCTGGCCACATTCTCTGGATGGCCCTGAGAGGAGTTGCCAGACAATCATTTACATTTATAAGGGAAATCTCCATTTGTAAAGGTATCTCCTTCTCTATTTTGGGAAGAGGGGGGGGATGGCCTCATTTCTAGAGGCTTATCAATGTGGAAGGTGAAGCCTTAAATCTGCATAATAATCTTACTCTTGTTTACTGTGCTTTAGTGGTAATCTCCTGTAACTGACTCCCCCCACCCCCAAAATCCTCCTTTGTCATTGGCTGAACATGGTATTTAAGACGAGAATTTCTGCTATTGTGTGGAGAAAGGCAGTGTCCCTGCTTTCTCCCATGTATACATGTTATTAAACTTGGTATTATTTTCTCCTGCTAAACTGTCTTGTTAATTATTTGGCCAGCCATAAGAACCTTAAGGGAAAGGGTAGAGGGAGATTCTCCCTCTTCCCCCGACACTGGTTTCTGTAGTTTGCACTGAGAAATTGACTGCCAGTCTAATCACATAACTATAAAGGTGATCTGTCTTTTTTTCACCTTCTGGCTGCTTTGAATATTTTCTCATTGTCTTTGCTTTTCCTAAGATTTACTCTGATGTGTCTTGGGGTAGTTTTCTTTTGTTTTATCCTGCTTTGGGTTTATATGACTTCTAGAAACTGTGACTTGATATCTGTCATCAATTTTGGAAAAACTTCAGCCATTAACTCTTCAAATATTATTTGTGTCCCATTCTTTCTCTCTTTTTCTTCTAGGACTCCAATTAAACATATATTAGACTTTCTTTTTGTATCCCCTTTGTCTCTTACCTCCTTTTACTTTGTATTTTATTATCCTTTTACCTCTCCAAGCTTTGTTCTGGCTATTTCCTTCTTTTTTTTCCCCATTCTTTTTTTTTTTTTTTGTGAGGAAGATCAGCCCTGAGCTAACATCCATGCCAATCCTCCTCTTTTTGCTGAGGAAGACTGGCCCTAGGCTAACATCCGTGTCCATCTTCCTCCACTTTATATGGGATGCCGCCACAGCATGGCTTGCCAAGCGGTGCATTGGTGCGCACCCGGGATCTGAACCTGGGCCGCCAGCAGTAGAGCGTGCGCACTTACCCACTACACCACAGGGCCAGCCTTAACTTCCAGTTCACTAATTCTCTCTTCAGTCCCTGTTTAACCCACCCACTGAGCTCTTAATTTTGGTTATTGTATTTTATATTTCTAGGATTTTCATTTGATTATTTTTGTAGTTTCAAATTGTCTTCTGAATTTCTCAATTTTGCTTCTTATTTCCTTAAATGTATTAAATATAATTATTTTAAAGTCTATGTCTGATCATTCCATTACTGGAGTCCTTGTAGCTGTGTTTCTGTTATCTGTTGCTTTTCTCATTTTATTTTTATTGCATTTTCTTCCCTCCCTATGGTCTGGTTATTTTTAATTGAGTGCTGAACATTGTATATGGAAAACTGCGTAAATAATTTGGGGTCAAGGATGATGCTGTCTTCCTCCAGAGAAGATTTATATTTGCCTCTGGCAGGCAGCTGAGCCAATAGAAATCCTGGGTTTCCTTAATCTGGTTTCCAGGGATTTAGATGGCTCAGATCTTGATTACGGTCCCTTAGGGGACAGGGCTACAGTCTTTTAGAGGACTTTTCTATTTCCACTTTACACTGACTCCTAGACCTTTGGGTTTTCAACCCAAAGCACGAGGTGCCATTTCTTTGGTGGGCCCTGAATTCCAAGTTTTGATCACTTGCCACATGTCTGTCAACATCTGTGCTCAGCTTCTCAGACTCTCAGCTACCTCTTCTGGAATCAGCAAGTGGCCTTAGGGGATAATTAGTTGTTGTCAGTGAGAGCTGCAGTTCAAATGACTTCCTCTGTCGTTACTGGCCACAGAAGTCATTCAGCACCATGCTTTTAGACTCTCTTTCTATTGCTGGATCTGCATATAATCTTGCTTGCAGATACTGCACAGTGCTCCCTAATGTTGTACCCGCTTCCTCAGTGATGGATTTCTGATTGCCTGCACCTCCCAGTCACCGCAAATACAGCTGCAATGAGCTTCATCACACATGCCACCTTACACCTTGTGTCAGAATTTCTTTGTGATGTATACCTATGAGCTAAATCACAGGTTCTTAGGCTAGGTGTGTACTTAACAACTAGATACTGACATATTGTTCTCCAGAATAACTGTGCCAGTCTATATTCCCAGCAACAGGACATGAGGGCTCCTATGTCCCTATAGCTCTACCCGCACTTGGTAATGCCTGTGTTTCTAGGGGTGTGTGTGTGTGTGTGTGTGTGTGTGTGTGTGTGTATTTGCCGATCTAATGGGTATAAAGTGATATCTCATTGTTTTTTTGATTTGCATTTCTCTGATAATCAATGGGTTTGAGCATCGTCTTTTAATGCTTCTTAGCCTTCTGGGCTTTTCTTCTGTAAACTCCCTATTCATATGCTTTGCTTATTTTTCTTTCTTTTTTTTTGTGAGGAAGATTAGCCCTGAGCCAACATCCGATGCCAATCCTCCTCTTTTTTGCTGAGGGAGACTGGCCCTGGGCTAACATCTGTGCCCATCTTCCTCTACTTTATATGGGACACCGCCACAGCACGGCTTGACAAGCAGTGTGTTGGTCCATGCCCGGGATCCGAACCTGTGAACCCTGGGCCGCAGAAGCGGAGTGCGTGAACTTAACTGCTACACCACTGGGCTGGCCCCTGTCTATTTTTCTTATTTTCACTTTTATTTTTTCCAGCTTTATTGAGATATAATTGACATATAACCATTAAAGAACACTATAAGTCAGCGTCCAGCCCGAAAAACAGAAAACTACACAAAGTATTCCAACAGAGAGGATTTCATATCGAGACTTGATTAAGCAGGCGTTGGAGGGCCTGAGATCTAGCACAGAGGGCATCACTGCAGGAGGCAGCCCCCACCTTCAGGGCTGGGGAAACAGAAGGAAGAGTTGGGGTTATGAACCTTGAAGCTCAGAGGAGAGGCCCTGCAGAGTTGGAAATCAGACTCTGAGGAGAGAGTGCTGAAGAGCTGCTGCCAATACCAGCAAGGCTTAGGGGCAGGGCCACCCAAGGAGGGGGTTTGGGAATCTCTGATTTATAGCCAGTTGGTCCGAAGCACGGGTCACAACCCGGACTTGCAATTGGCATCCTGAGTTGGAGGAGGTCGTGGGACCCTCCAGTTTGTCGCCAGTCGGTCAGAAGCGTGGTAACAATCTGGGTTTGTGGCTGGCATCTGAAGGGGAGGGTGGTCTTGTGGGACTGAGCCCTCTCTGAGTGGAATCTGAGTCTGTCTCCAGGTAGATAGCGTCAGAATTGAGCTGAATTCTCAGACACTCAGCTGGCATCCGAGAACTCCTTGTTGGTGTGGGGAAGCCTCCACACACACACATTGGAATTGGGTCCAGGAACTGCACAGCGGTTCCCTTATTGGTGCTTACAGAGGCTCCACACAGTATCGTTCCTTTCCACAGACACTTTGATGATTCTTGGATCTGCTGCGTCACAAGGCCCAGTTGAAAGAGTAGCTTGCACTGTTGCACTGTAGCCCGGACTCCATGGAGTTCTCTCTTGCTCTTGGGCCCCACACAAAACCGGCAACCTTGAGTCATACCATAAATAGGTCAACGTAGCACACTGACATAATATCTAGTCCACGATTGAAGAGTCCACCAAACATTGTTTTTAGAGGTAGTGGGTGCAAAGTGCAGCATCCTGTCTTTCACCTTGAAGAGCATATCTGTACATGCTTTAGAGCACTGAACTTCCAAACACTTCCCTGGGGTTTTACTTCCCTAAATTTTCGGGGGGTGTATCTCCCACCTTGTGGTTTGCATATGTATAACTAAGGCATCTCAAGTGCTTTCTGCTTCTTGCTCATCAGATTCAATCAGGATGACGTCATCAATGTAGTGGACCAGTGGATGTCATGAGGAACAGTAAGACAAAGCCCCTCAGTACTATATTATGTCAGAGAGGAGGAGAGATGACAAGGCCCTTAGGCAAGACTGTGCAGGTGTACTGTTGGCCCTGCTAGGGAAAAATAAAGAGCTTCCGGCAGACTTTGCAAATCAGTGTGGAGTGAAAAATTTGATAGGGCGATAGCCGCCTACCACAGGCTAGGGGCTGTGATGCTCTACTTCCGTAAAGAGACTACATCTGGAATATCAGCTGCAATTGCAGTCACTGCCTGATTAAGTTTACATTAATCCACAGTCATTTCTCCAAAGAAGATATACAGATGGCCAACAGACACATGAAAAGATGTTCAAAATCATTAACTATCAGGGAAATGCAAATCAAAACTACAATGAGATATCACCTCACATGGGTCAGAATGGCTGTAATTAACAAGACAGGAAACAACATGTGTTGGAGAGGATGTGGAGAGAAGGGAACTCTCATACACTGCTGGTGGGAGTGCAAACTGGTGCAGCCACTATGGAAAACAGTATGGAGATTCCTCAAAAAATTAAAAATAAAAATACCCTATGATCTAGCTGTTCCACTGCTTAGTATTTATCCAAAGAACTTGAAAACACCAATGCGTAAAGATACATGCACCCCTGTGTTCATTGCAGCGTTATTCACAATAGCCAAGACTTGGAAGCAACCTAAGTGCCCATCAAGGGACGAATGGATAAAGAAGATGTGGTACATATACACAATGGAATACTACTCAGCCATAAGAAACGATGAAATCCAGCCATTTGTGACAACATGGATGGACATTGAGGGTATAATGCAAAGTGAAATAAGTCAGAGGGAGAAGGTCAAATACCGTATGACTTCCTTCATTAAGTAGTAGATAATAACAACAATAAACAAACACATAGAGACAGAGATTGTATTGGTGGTTACCAGAGGGGAAGGGGGGAGGGAGGAGGGCGAAAGGGATAATTCGGCACATGTGTGTGGTGATGGATTGTAATTAGTATTTGGGTGGTGAACATGAGAACATGATGTAATCCATGCAGAAATAGAAGTATAATGATGTACACCTGAAATTTATACAATGTTATAAACCAGTGTTACTGCAATAAACAAAAAATTAAAAAAAAAATCCACAGTCATTCTCCAAGATCCGTCCACCTGCTGCACAGGGTCAAGTAGACAAGTGGGGATATGAGAGCTCTCATCACAGCTACAACTTTCAAGTTGAAGGCACTAATCTCTGCAGTTCCCCTGGGAATTCTACCTTTGGCTTCCTTCCTCTACATCAAGCCAGTGTTGTTCTGCCATCCTGATATCATTGAATTTAGGCCACAGTTGAATTCAAGTTTAAGTCAACCAATGAAGTGGGCTGTTAGAGTCCCTTCCAGCTGCATGGGCTAACATTAAATATAGAATTTCTGGTAAATGCACCCAGCTCAATAAATTATGTCCCACTCAATGTTACATTCCATCCTCCTTGCTATAACATCTTTAGAATCCACTCCCACACATATTCTCCCTGGTTTCTGCCAGTATTTACTAGCAAAAATCTGCTATTCTTTTGGTGTGTAAGCTATCTCCTCCTAGGTCTTGGTTTATGCCTGTCCCACCGAAGCACGCTGAGACTGGACTCTAGTTATGGGTCTAATGGCAACAGGGGATGGTTGCAGTGGGTTTTGAGGAGAATGGGTGTCCCCTTGCCAGGCATCAGAGAGCTTCCATGAGAGCCCTAAAACTTCTCTTCCTGTGCTGGCACACCACTCTGTGGCCCAGCAAGTCTCCTCCTGGGGCATATAGCCCCGAGAAAGGAGGGCATATATCCACTTTATTCACAATAGCCCAAACTGGAAACGACCCAAATGTCCACCAACGGAAAAATGGATAGGTAACTTGTGGTGCAGCCATACAATGGATACTAGTCAGCAATGAGCAGTCGGGAAGAACCGACACAGACAGCCCTGTGGACGACGTTGCAAGAGGAGTCATCTCTGGAGCAGCACATCGGCAGGGTGGAGGCACGAGGGGCTTTCTGCAGTGATGCAGATGTTCTGCAGCTTGATCTGAGTGGCGGATTCCCTGGTAAAAAATTCAGGTGTCCATTTTATTTCATGCATACTAACCCTCAATAAAGAACTTTTCAGGGGATTTTTAGGGCAGTGAAATCATGCGGTATGATACCATACAGGTGGATCCATGTTATTACACATTTGTCTGAATCCATAGAACACATAGCACCAAGAGTGAACCGTAATGTAAGCTGCAGACTTTAGTTAATGATAACGTATCACTATTGGCTCTTGGATTGTAACAAATGCTCCACAGCAATGCAAGATGTTAATAATGAGAAACTGCTGAGGGCACTGAGTGAGGGAGTCTGTATGGGAACTCTCTACTCCCTGCTCAATTTTTCGGTAAACCTATAGTTACTCTAAAAAGACAAAGTCTATTAATTTTCTTGACATGCAGGGCTGTAGCCCAGAGCAGACGTGGCAGCTTCATATCATCAGGACCCCAGGCTCCTTTTATGTCGCTGCTCTGCCAACCTCAGTAGCCAGCTTCCATGCGGGGGTCCGAGATGGCTCCTCCCGGGCCACCATGGCACTTGTGTTCTGGCTGGCGAGGAGACAGAGTGGGGCAGGGAAAGGCACGCTCTGCTTCTTTAAGGGCACAGCCCAGACGTTACCCCTCCACTCACATGCCACTGGCCCCATCTAGGTGCAAAGAAGGATGGGAAGTGCATCTTCAGCTGAGTGACATTCTATTCTTCTGTAAGAACAAGACAGATATTGAGGACAAAAAGGACAACAGCCGCTGCTACAGGTGGAGATGAAGCGAGGATCACCAGTGTAGACGAGTCTTGAGGGGATTGCTGTCAATAGGAACAGAGAAATAAATGGGGCAAGAGCTGGAGGGGTGTGTGGCGTTCTGAGCGAGCGTTTTAGGGATGGAAGCTGTTACAGCACATTCGCCTGCTGACAGGACCAATCAACAGGGATGGGAAAATTAGAGCCACAGAAAAGAGAAAGACAATGAAGCAAAACAACTTTGCGTGGGGCACAGGAGGGAGAGCCAGTGCCTGGGGGGGAAAGGGGCTGACCACGATGGACTACGGCTCAGCCCCAGGGGGCCGAGGGCAGGCAGAGGGATCGGGTCTGGGGCTGGGGGGACGGATTTGACAGCAGGAACTGGGGAAAGAAATTCTCTTCTAATGCTTTCTACTCGCTCAGTTAAAGATGAAACAAAGGCCTCCACTGAGAGTGGTGGCCGGGGGCTGGGGAAAGATGCGGGACCCTCACCTGGAGAGCCAGGGAGCCAACTGACTCAGAAATTCCCAAGGCAGTCTGGCTATCCCTGGGGGTCCACTTGACGCTTGTGGTCACTCATTTGAAGTGCGCTTTACTGGTTTAGAGGGCGAGCACCCCAGGGAGGATGAGTCCACCAGGGCGCTGAAGCAGGGAGCCAGGTGGGCTCTTGCAGGTCGGTTGTCACGTTAGACAGGGAAGAAGCTCCTGGGCGCTGGCCAATAAATTGAGGGCCAAGGGCTCCGGGACTTGGGGGCCCCGGCCACACAACGTCCCCACACCTGCCCTGCTGCAGGAATGAGGGGCCCAACTGTGGTGCGAGCCCAGAGCTGTCTCGAAGAGGGGCAGGCAGCAAGGTAAACGGTGCAGAGGGCAAGGCCTGGCAGGGCAGGCGGAACTCCTGGTCCCAGCTCCGGCTCCGGAGCAGGCCGAGAACAGCAGGCAGGAGGTCTCAGGCTGCTCTCCAAGGTTGGCTCCACACAGCAGTGTAGGACATGGCCAGGGAGTCCATGTTCAGTAAAACGACAACAGTTTCTCTTTGTTTCCAGGTTTTTATTTGCCTGTTATAATTCTGATATTTATGTACATATATATATATACTTTTGTTTGTTTGTAAAGGGCTCATCCACAGACCAAGCAAAGGCATACAGGGAGACTGGGGCTGCCAGGCAGGAGCACAGCAGAGCTGGGAAAACCAATCTTTCCTTTTTCCTTTTTTTTTTTTTTTTTTGTCTTTTTATTTTTCCTGGGATGGGATCATCAAAGCTAATTACTATAAAACCTAGAAACCACCTAGAGACTCAGACATCTGCCTACACACTAGTGGCAATGGGGAGAGGGCAAGGGGACAAACTTTCAAAGTCAAGGTGTATTTACATTCCCAAGGTGGGGGCAGGGGAAGCTGAGGAAGGGAACTGTTGAGACTGGAGGCTGGCGGGCTTCTAAAGGGTCCTGGGGTGTGGTGGTGGCCAGGAGAGAGGCCAGACCGGATGGCAGGGAGGAAATGTGCCTGCCCCACACCTGGCGGTGACAGAGGCCACTTGGATGTTGTCTGGTGGGTACTGAAGGCAGCGTGTGTATGGAGCTCCTGAAAGGCGGCCGCAAGATGGGGTGGGCAGCGGGAGGAGGGGTACTGACCGAGGTGACACTGGCAGGTGGGGACTCTGGGCTCTCCAGATGGCCTCCTCTGCACCTAGTTGGTGCAGACAGGGCAAAGAAAAGGGAGCAGATGGCGGGTACACCGAGTTCTGTCCCTGGTCCCAGCCAGGCTGGGGATGGAGGTGCCAATGCTGGTTCTGAGGAGACCCCACCAGGCAGCATCTGGGAGACCCCTCTGGGGCCATCCCCACTCCCCCCCCACCATGGCCTCTCTCTGCCCAAAGGCTGGTGAGGCAGCAACTGAAGGCTCCTGATGTGTGGGTGATTGGCCCCCAAGCTGGAGCAAAGCAGTGTGTGCCCAAGAAGGGGTGCAGCTGGGTTTTGGCAATAAAGTGAGGACAGGGTAATCAGAGGGAGATCCAAGGCAGTGAGTTCCTCTCCTCTGGTGCCTGACTGAAGCCTCCCACAGGCCCAGGACCAGAGGACAAGGATGCAGCCTGGTGGAGAGAGAGGGGTCTCAGTCCTAAGGCCAGGGCCCCAGCACAGGTGCCAGGCTCGGGGGTCTTGGCCTGACTCCCCTGCAGCCCGACCCCAGGCTGTGCCCTGCCTGGCCTTGCCTGGCTGGACCCCCTACTCCAAGGTCCCTGCAGGGTTGATGGGGGAGGCAGCTCCTGAGCTGTCATTGCCTCCCGCTGCCTCCTTCTCCTTCTTGCCGCTGTACTGGCCAATAAAGGAGCCGTCCTCATTGAATTGGACATCCACGCTGCCCCCGTAGTCGGCTAGGCTGTCGTCACTGCCCAGCGGCTTGATGTCTCCGTTGAGGGAAGGCTGGCTGCTGCCAAAGGCCTTCTCCTCGTTGTCACTGCAGGGGCAAAGGGTGGGAAGGAGTGGGAGGCTGCCCAGCAGAGCCCAGCAGGAGCTGACAGGTGCTGGCCTTAGGGAGGAGGCCTGGCTGGAGGGTGGGGCTGGGCAGAGCCCCAGCGCCAGGTTCCACCTGCCTTCCATGCGCTCCCAATGCTTTGGGGAAGAGGCTCTCATCCTTGACACACACCTGGGAGGGCAGAGGGGCACACCACCAAAGGAGAAAGGCTTGGCCTGCCCAGGATCCTGGGGGATGTGAGGGAGCAAGTGGGCACTCAGCCTGGGGGGGCTCATGGGGCCTGGCTCCTTGCCTGAGGGGGAGCTGGACAAAAGCAGAGCCCAGAGACGGGGAGCTGGGAAGATGACAGGCAGGCCCAGAGGCTGAGTGTCAGTAGGGGGAGGAGGAGTTGGGGTGTGTTGGCTTCTCCCTAAAACAGGGAGCTGCTGGGCCAGAGGGTTGGGGGAGCGCAGAGCCCCAGCAAGCGGTGGCCAATGGCACTCCCAGGCACACAGTCCACAGGAGGGTCCCTGCCATCGGGGTCTGATAGTATCTTCCCACCACCCCTGCCTTACCTCTCCAAGGACCTGACAACACCGGGCAGCACAGGGAAGAGAGAGAGACAGGGTCAGACATGATGGCAAGGGAGCTGCTGGGCAGCCGCCTGCACCGCTGCTACCCCCAGCTCACCTGTACTCGCCGAAGGTCTCGTCCTTCATCGGCCGGGCCTCAGAGTCCACCTGGGTGTCCTCTTTATCCTTCACTGGAGACACACAGAGAGGGTCCAGCTTCCTCTCCTGCCCCCTCAGCCTGTCCCTGGACACTGGGTCCTATCCCCAGGCAGGGGACCCGGGGGAGGCTCTCCCTCTGTGCTCCAAGTGCCCCCAGCACTTGGTCTCGGCCGCTCTCAGAAACCAAGATGCCTTCAAGAGTGTACCACTCCCCCATGTGGGCCTGGCTGTTGTTTGCCCCCGGTCTGTGCAGAAGCTCCCTCTGCACTCCCTGCCTGCCCCCGACACGCCCATGCCATCCTGCCAGGGGCTTGGGGACCGAGGAGGACTTGTAGAAGGGACGAAGGGTGACCCTTGGCTCCCCTCTCCCCTCAGCTCTGTCTCCACAGCCGAGCACCGGGCTCGGGGTTACCTGAATACTTGCCGCCCTTGCTGCGCTTGATGAAGCAGAGGATGAGCAAGACTAGGAGCAGGAGAACGATGGCGCTGACAAAGCCGATGAACCAGCCCTCGGTGGTGAAGCTGGCGGGAGGCAGTCTTACGTGGCCTGAGCGGGAGGCAGGAAGAAGATGGAACCCAGGGTGAGATGTGAGGCCCCCCAGGTGCCACAGCCCCACAACCTGAACCCACGTCCCAGGTTCATGGCCTTGTGTGTGGGGCTAACTCCAAGCCTCTGGCTTCATCCACTCACAAGCCCTCTGCCCCCAGGGCCTGGGTGGCGGCAGGGTGAGGGCCAGGCCCACAGACACCAGACGGCCCGGGGGGGAGTAATGACCTGGGGCTGAGGCAATGCTTGTAACTGATGCTTGGGGGGACCCTCTGGGGGACAGGGCGTGGGGGCAGGGAGAAGGATCTTGTATGAAAATGATTGGACTGGGCCGGCCTCATGGCTTGGTGGTTAAGTGCACGCGCTCCGATGCTGGTGGCCCGGGTTCGGATCCCGGGCACGCACCGAGGCACCACTTCTCCGTCCATCCTGAGGCCGAGTCCCACATACAGCAACTAGAAGGATGTGCAGCTATGACATACAACTATCTACTGGGGCTTTGGGGGGAGAAAATAAATAAATAAAATCTTGAAAATGATTGGACTGGAAACAGTTACAACAGGAGGAGGACTGGAAGGGCCTGTTTCAAGGGCCTGGACTTCTCTATCATGGCCCAAAGAGCAGCCAGATTGAGGGAAGCAGAGAGAGGAGCTGTGGCATGGGGCCTGGGGCGGTGGGACCATGCCGGGGACCGAGGGCAGCTAACTGGGTGGTGCCCATGGGGCCTCACTGGTGCCATTGGTCTTCACAGCCATCTGGTGCAGGAGCAATCTCTCCTTGAGCAGGCGGATCTCGTAGCGGGTATCAGGCTGCAGGTCCCACTGTGTGTAGGAGCTCTGGTTGTAGCTGACGTACTGTGGCGGGAGATGAGCACCCATCTTCTCGTCTGCAGGGGCAAGAGGGCAGCAGGGGTGAGCAGGAGTACCAGGCAGCACCCTGGCTCCATGCCACGCCCAGTCCCTCTGGGCCCAGAGCCCCCCTTTCCCCTTACCCCAGGGTCCTCTTTTGTGCTCACCCCCCAAGGCTTTGAACCAGATCTGGAATCCAAAGTTGCACCGGCCCTCCCGGGGGACCCAGGAGATCACGCTGTAATTCTCGCCAGCCACAGCTGAGATGTTGCCAAAACTCCGGTTCCCTGGGGAGCAAGAGGAGGATGTGGGACCTCGAGGCAGTCCAAGGCCCCCCTCCTGGTCCGGGCTGCCTGGCAAGGCCTCCTCAACTCTCTCCAGCTCACCGGATAGGGCCATGGTGCCTCCTTCCTGCACAATGGCCTCGCCAGGGCCCTCCTTCGTGGTAGCCTGCAGCTGGAAGCTGTACCGCAGCTGGGGGCTAAGGTTGGTCAGGTTGTGCGACCGCAGCTCAGGGTCCGGAAGGTCAAAGGACAACTGCTCCTTGCCCCCGTTGTCCACTGTGAGGACAGGGGGAGTTGGCTTTGGTCGCCAGCTCTGCCCACCCCACCCCGCTCCCCTCCACCTCGTGGCAAGGCTGGGCCCATCACACACGTACGAGGGTGGTAGGAGAGCACGTAGCCAGTGAGCACGCCATTGTGGCTGAGCGGGGGCTGCCAATGCAACAGCAGGCTGGTGTTCGACTGGCATTCCAGGTGCAGCGCTTCGGGGTGGCCGGGCACTGCGGGGCACAGAGATGACTGGCAGGTGCTTGTCCAGGCCCTCCTTGGGGTAGGGAGGGAAGGGGGGGCGGCGCCACGGAATGCAAGGCTCACCTCCTTCTGGGGTGCGGAAGGTCATCTCGCTGGCAGGCCCCAGCCCCCGGCCATTAAAGGCCTGCACCTCCAGATGGTAGGAGCTGTAGGGCCGCAGACCCCCCAGAATGGCACTGGTGGTGTTGGCGGGCACCACCACGTGGCCTTTGTGGACATGCCTCTTGCTGTGCTTCCTCTGACTGCCCTCCCACCAGTACGTCACCTGTAGGTGGACAGGAGACCTCGTAGGGGCAGAAGGCATCCAGCAGTGACCCCTGGGCACATGCTCCCCACTGCCCTCAACGGTAACCCTCTCCTCCCAACCTGAGGACTTCTGCGAGAGCAGCTGGCATGTGGCAGAGGCCCACTCCCAATCCTGTCACTCCTGGTGACCTCATACCTCACTCCAGGGATCCCCCCAGCCCCTTGGACCCTTACATTGTATCCCCGGAGGTGGCCCTTGACCTGGGCTGGGTCCACAGGCCACCACCTGACCAGCACGGTGCTCGAGTTGAGGATTTTGATGCCTTCCAGCTCAGGGCTTGCCTGGGGGTCTGGAAATAGCCGGTGACATGGATGAGGGCCTGTGGCATCCTGAGGCCAGCCCAGACCCCTCCCGCAGGGGAAGATGGATTTGGATGTTACATGGTGGGCAGGCAGTTTGATGAGCAGGGCGTTTGCATGGTCTCAGGGTCTCTCCCTGCAGCCTGTCTTTTAGTTGCAAGGGAGAAAACAGTAACTACACAAAGGAGTAACCAGCAAAGATCTTGACCAGGTGACCAAAGTTAACACCTGCTAACATTCCAGATTTGAGGAAAGGCAAGACTCCACATGGGTCTAGCTGTCCTGCTTCTTTCCTTTGATACAATTGGAATATCGGCTGCCAACTACATAAATATATGGTATCAATGGTAAGTTCTGGACTTTCATAACCGCACTTTGGTTATGTAAGAAAATATCTTTAGGGCCGGTCCCGTGGCTTAGCGGTTGAGTGCGCGTGCTCCACTGCTGGCGGCCCAGGTTCGGATCCCGGGCGCTCAGCAACGCACCACTTCTCCGGCCATGCTGAGGCTGCGTCCCACATACAGCAACTAGAAGGATGTGCAGCTATGACATACAACTATCTACTGGGGCTTTGGGGGAAAAAAAGGAGGAGGATTGGCAATAGATATTAGCTCAGAGCCAGTCTTCCTCAGCAAAAAAAGAGGAGGATTAGCACGGATGTTAGCTCAGGGCTGATCTCCCTCACCAAAAAAAAAAAAAGAAAATATCTTAACTCCTAGGAAATGTGCTATTAAGAGAGAGGGATTGGGGCCGGCCCGGTGGCGCAAGCGGTTAAGTGCGCGCGCTCCGCTGCGGCGGCCCGGGGTTCGCTGGTTCGGATCCCAGGCGCGCACCGACGCACTGCTTGGCAAGCCATGCTGTGGCGGCGTCCCATATAAAGTGGAGGAAGATGGGCACAGATGTTAGCCCAGGGCTGTCTTCCTCAGCAAAAAAAGAGGAGGATTGGCGGATGTTAGCACAGGGCTGATCTCCTCACAAAAAAAAAAAAAAAAAAAAAAAGAGAGAGAGGGACTACGGGCCAGCCCCGTGGCTTAGCGGTTAAGTGCGTGCGCTCTGCTGCTGGCGGCCCGGGTTCGGATCCCGGGCGCGCACCGACACACTGCTTCTCTGGCCATGCTGAGGCCGCGTCCCACATACAGCAACTAGAAGAATGTGCAGCTATGACATAGAACTATCTACTGGGTCTTTGGGGGGAAAAAATAAATAAATAAAATTAAAAAAAAAAAAAAAAGAGAGAGGGACTGGGCACGCAGGGGCGGATCCTGGCATGATGGGAGGGGAGTGGACCATGCACGCGCAAGCACAGGGGCTCCACACCCCCTCCGCATGGGCAGGGCCAGCCAAATACTCACAGTCTTCCCCAGAGTAGCCAATGGTGACCTGGGGCTCAGGGCCCTTGCCCTGGCTGTTGACGGCCTGGACCTTGATCTCATAGGGCACAAAGGTGGACGTGTTGGACACCACCAGGAAGGGGTCGCTCACGATCTGTTCCTGCCAGGCCCCCCGTGTCCCCTGAGGGCGCCACTGCACACGGTACTGAACCTGGGGGGCATTCCAGTCCATCCACTTGAGCGGCTGGAGGGGGTGAACAGAAGAGATACTGGTCGGCCAGGAGCAACCCCCTCCTGTGACCAACCACCCAGCCCAGCCTCATGTCCCCAGTCACCCTCTGGTCCTTAGCACAGACAGGGGGAGCAGTGAACCCCTGGGTCCTGGCCTGATGTCTAGGGGCGAGCTCAGCCCCAGGGCCCCTCACCTTCCAAGTGATGACCATGTTGTTGGTCTCGTTCCCTTCCCCTTTCACGTCCACGGGGTTCTTTTCTGGGGCTGGAAAGTAATGTGTCAACACATCAACGCTATGGGCTCCTGCTGAGGCTACGAAGGCTGAGAACCAAGGAAGGAATGGCCCATTCTGGCCCTGGAAGCCAGGAGCCAGCAGCCCTGAGGGAACCCGCTTCTGCTAGAAACCCGGAAGCAGAGGAGCTGGGCACGCTCACCTCTTCAGGCCCTCCTTGCAGAGCCCGGGGCCCTGGTGTCTGAGGCCCCCTCCCAGGTGGCTCACCTGCCTCAGGTGTGACCACAGTCTCAGAGGCCGGGCTGGGCTCCCCGGGACCGTATTTGTTGATGGCAGTGACTCTAAAGGTGTAGTGGACATACGGTGACAGCTTGAGGGTGGTGGAGGTCTGGTTTCCTGGCACCTTGCCCAGACTGTACCATTTCTCAGGCGCCATCTCCTTGTCCTCAAATTCAATGTCATACTCTGCAAAGAAGTGAACCGGCAATGGAGTCATCAGCATGTGGCACATGGGGGAGGGGTAATGGGGGCACAGGTCTGGCTCTCCCCAAGGAACCGTGAGCCCCAGAACACAGGTGCATGTCCAAGTGAGGTGGGCAGTCATAGAGCCACGGCCCTGGGAGGAGGCAGGAGCCGCAAGCAGGGAAGGCTAGCAGGGGTGGCGGTGGAGGAGGTGCGTGGCGCCATGCTCAGGCCTCTTACTCTCGATAGGGGCGTTGTGGTCCTCAGCGTGGCTCCAAGACAGGCGCACCTGGCTCTGCTTCAACAGGTGATGATCAGACAGCTCCAGCTGAGGCACCGGCCCGGGGATCCCTGAGGGCCACGGAGGGTGGATTCTCTGGCCCACTCTTGAGCCGGCTGCCCCACCCCCCAGCTCAAAAGGACCCTGCAATGTGAGCCTGGGCTCCTACGCCAGGAGGCCTGTGCCCCCCATACCTTCAGGCCTCGAGCCCGATACCACCCTAGGACTCACCCACCACCAGGAGCTCTGCCCTGCTCTCCACCACGTCCAGCTTGGTGCCAGCCACACAGGTGTAGTTGCCCTGGTCGCTGTAGTCCAGGCTGTGGATGACGAGGCGCCCATCCTCTATGATGTACCTGGTGGGGGCAGGGGGCATGCTTGTCCTTCTGCTCACAGCACACCCACCACTTCCTGCCATCTGCGCTCTGCTCTCCTCCTCTCCCTCTCCTGCCAGAACATTCCCCCTCAAAGCAGGGGCACTCCCCTATGGATAAGGCCAGAAGGTCTGGACATTTTGCTTTCCCCCTCTGCCCCCTTCCACCAAGCCCAGGTTGGGGCTGGGCCCGCACTTGTCACTGTCACCAAGTTCCTGGAGGTTGCGACCATTCCCACGCCAGGTGATGCTGTGCTGCAAGGAGGGGTCAAAGGAGGCCTGGCATGTGAATGTCACTCTTGAGCCTTGCTTCTCGATTGCACTCCGGGGCCCCTGCGTGATCTGAGTGGCATCTGAGGGCAATGATGGGAAGGGAGGATCACTCTGGTGTCTTGCAGAGACCCTGACCCCAACTCCTGGAGGCACTGCTGATCATGTCAGTGGGGGTGGAGGGTCATCTGACCTTTGACCTGCAGGTTAGCCACAACGGTGGCATTATTTTGGTCATTGGCAGCCTGGCAGAAGTAGTGTCCAGTGTCGTTGGCCTGGAGGTCTCGGATGCCCAGGGTCCCGTTGGTATAGGGGAAGAAGCGCTCGTCCTGCAGCACAGTCTTGCCTTCCTTGTCCAGCCTAGTGTGAGCAGGGGGGCATGCCTCAGAGCTCCCCAGGCTGGGGTCCCCTGCCCTCCCTGGCTCCCTGGGCCACAAGATGGCTTACAGGGTGCCCCCTGCCCCAGGGCAGGGGCACTCACCACTGGACACTGGGCACAGGGGCTCCAAAGGCCTTGCACAGAAGGTAGGCGGTGCTGCCCTCGACTGCCATGTATGTCTCGTTGTCTGGGGTCAGGATCTTGGCGGGCAGCTCTGGGGGAGGAGCAGTCACGGGCGACAGGGAAGGACTCAGGGCCGGGAGAGAGCCCACTGCTCCCACTGTGCCCAGAGGGAGGGATCAGGGAGCAGACGCAGGGCTCGGCAGAGCAGCCTCTCCCAGGAGGGCTCACAGACTTTGGAAGCCACCACCGACTGTGCCTGGCATTCTCAGGCCCTCAGGAGCCCTGCCCACCTTGCTTCCTTGTGCCCAGCTCTGGCCACGCCCGGGCTGAGCCTCTCTCTGCCTTGGGACACACCGGCCCCTCCACTCCAGACGTGCCTCCCGTCCCAGCCACTCAAGTTTTACTAATTAGTCGAGGCCCCACTGATGGTCTACCTCTTCCCACAGGCCTGCCTGGCCCAGCCCCTGTCTTTCCCAAGGCTCTAGGAAAGGAGCCACCAGGCTGGCCTCAGGCACATCCTGGCAAGGGTGAGCCTCCATTCAGCGACACATGGTGAGCCAGACCACTCTCTGAGGCTGCTTCTTCATCTGTAAGTAGTGACAGGACCTTGCCCTTCCTCCACGCCCACTCCCTCCACCCAATGCTGTGAGGATGGGCGAGAGATGGGGTGCAGGGCCCCAGCAAGGAGAACGACAGCCGTGGTAGACACACCAGCTGCTGGCTGAGTTGGTCTGGTGGCCTTGTCCGATGGGCTACAGGGACAGACTGGGGGCTATGAGGCAAGGAGCGGACAGCAGGCGGGCCCAGCTGGTTGGCACTCACGGACAACATAGATGTAGGCATTGGCCAGCAGGAGCCCGTGCCGGTTGCGGGCCTCACACTGGGTCACCATCGTGTCACTGGGCTGCACGTTGCTCAGGATCAGGGCTCCACGCTGGATCCGGTACTTCTGGTCCTTGTCCAGCTCTGTGTGTGCAGCAGGTGGGCCCCATGGGCCCGGGCCAGAGCAGTGAGCCTCGCCGAGGCCCCTCCTCACCCTCCGCTCCCTCTCCCATAGTCCCCAGGGCTCCCCATGCTCCCTGTCCCTGCCCGAGGCCCTCTCACCCTCCACAGGGATCCCATTGATTCTCCAGGTGATCTCTGGTTGGGGCCTGCCCTGCACTTGGCAGTCCAGGCGGGCGGTCTCTCCTGGCCCATACAAATGGCTCTGGGGCTTTTGCAGCCAGTATGGGGCAGCTGCAAGGAAGGGGAGATCTGCCCTGAGCCCGCAGCCTGCAGCCAGCTCTTGCCCCTGGGCCAGACCCCGCCTGCCTCCCGTGACGGTGGGCATCACAGACCACTGTCCCCAGAGGTCATTCTGAGAAGCCTATGCAATGGGATGGGGGGTCATGCCCAGCAGAGGCACCATACCCTCCACAGTGACGTAGTAGGCATGCCGGTCACTGCCCAGCGAGTTCTCAGCCAGGCAGCGATACTCGCCGTCATCCTCCTCGCCCACGTTCAGCAGCTGCAGGGTCTTGTTGTGGTTCTGGTAGGTGACTCGGTCGGCTGGCATGGGGCCACTTGGGCGCAGCCACTTGATGGTGGGCGTGGGACTGCCCGGGGCCATGGTGCAGAAAGGACAAGTGAGGAGAAAAGAGGGGAGAGAGGACAAGGCCGCTCAGCCCTGCTCCACGGCAGAGGCCTTGCCCCACCCCGGCCCCACCCAGGGTGCCCGGACTCACAAGCCCTCAGCGATGCACTCCAGGATCAACGGCTGCCCCTGCAAGGCCACGAGGTGGCTGCTGGAGTTGGTGGGGAAGAGCAGGCGTGGCTTCCTGCTGATCATGCTGTTGGCTGCGGGGAGAAAGGGGGTGGGCGCATGGTCCCCTCCTCCCTCCACCCAGGATATTACCAGGCTGGGTGACTCTGCACACACCAGCGAGCCCCTGAGGCCTCAGTTTCCTCCTTTAATTAAAGGGAAGGCCCCATCTCTGCTCTTGCCACCTGGGAAGAGATCTGAGCAGGATTGATGTGGGAGCCAAGCTGCCCTCGAGGAACACTGAGGTCGTCTGCTCTATGGGATGGGCCATGCCTGATGCCTGAGGGTGAGAGAGGAGGGGGGCGGGGTTGGCAGAGCCTTTGGGACTCACTGGCCTTGACCCGGAGGTCAATGGGTTCCTTTTGAATGATGGTCCGGGTGCCAGGGAAGTGGGCATTGCAGATATAGTCTGAGTGGTTGTCCGAAGTGAGCACGTTGGCAAAGTAGAGGTTGCCATTCTGGCCCATTGTTACGCGCTCATCCTGTTTGATGTGCAAGATCTCTGTGGGGGTGGGGGGCAACAAGGCAGAGGTCAGGACCCCCATCCCGGAAGACACACCCACGGATACCCCATACCAGGCAGCAGCCCCTTCTGGCACCCACTGCTGTTCATCCAGTAGATCCGAAGTGGCTCTGCACTGGGTGGAGGGTGGCAAGGCAGAATCACCGACTCCCCTTCCTCCACCTCGACAGGTTTCACTGTTTCCTTTGGCCACTTGGGGGCACCTAGAAGGGATAGAGAGGCTGGCACTGTGGGTCCCAAGTCTCCTCCAGGCCAAAGCAGGGGAAAGGAGGAGGGGTGTCCAGGCCATGAGGGAGTTCACATAAAGGGAGGAAGAGGCTCTGGGTCCTTTCTGGGTTCAAGGTGAAGCCAGGCACTCCATGCAGAGGAGAGGATGGGCAGGTCAGATGGCTGTGAAGGGTTAACCTGCCACAATTCTCAGCTCCCACTCCTGAGGATGGGATGAGCACGGGTAGGGGGAGGCTGAGGTGCAGTAGCGGGGGAGGGGAGCTGTAGAGGGATGTGGGAGTCACAGACCCTTCCATCATCCTGACACAGAAACCATGGCAACGGTTCCCAAGGTAACCGGAGGGGCGGAGAGGGGAGAGGAGCATGCTTGGGAGGCAGAAGGCTCGGGAAGGGTGGAATGCAGGGGGAAAACCCCAGGGAAAGGGCGACACAGATAAAGACAGAGACAGAGCTGGAGAGCAGGAAGGAGGGAGCCAGAGAGGCCATGTTGGACAAGGAGATATGGGAGCAGGAGGGAGGAGGAGAAAGCAGAGGGCAGGGGAAATAGAGCAATGGGGGAGGTGGAGAGAGACAACTTGAAAGTGGTGAAGGAAATGGCAATGTGGAGATGGAGAGGAGACAGATGCCCAAGCCCAGGCAATGACTCAGACAGAGACAGGGCAGGCCAGAGGGAGGGGCAAAGCAGGCAGAGAATCAATCCTCCAGCCACTGTTGGTCAACATGCCCGAGCCCACGAGCATCCACCATGTGGCAGGCCCCAAGGCTAAGAGGGGGCAAAGGGCAGAGGAGAAGAGAGGGAAGGGAAGATGGAAACAAGCAGAAACATGGTGGAGAAAGAGACAGGGCGGGGGGAAGACAGCTGCAGGCTGGCAGGGCACCCCGTCCCCTCGGCACACTAAAAAACCAGCTGAGGAAGCACGGCTCCCAGCCCTGACTCCCACATGAGCTCCCTGAGACCTGTTCAGGGACCCTCTCATGTGCCCCAGGCCCTCCCTTGTCCCCGCAGTGCCTCGCACCCTCGGCCATGAGCTGGATCTCGTGAGACATGGCAGTGCCCAGCTTATTGCTGGCAAAGCAGCGATAGGTGCCCTGGAACCTCTGGGCAAAGTTGCTGCTGTTGCCCGTGATGGTGAAGGAGCCAGAGTGGGGTTCCTGGTGCACAGTCACGCCCAGTTCCTCCGTGGGTTTGAAGAGGATGCCATCATGAGTCCAGCGGAACCTGTGGGCAGGAAAGGGCTCAGAGGCCTGAGTCCCAGGAACTCGGGACAGGGGCTGGAACAGGCCAGAGGCAATGGGCCCCCAGGGATGGGCTGGGACAGGGGCAGGACCAAGGGTGATGAGGGGGATCAGGGGTGCCTGGGATCAGAAGCTGGGAGGCATGAGGGCTGGCAGCTGAGGTCAGCAGTCAACAACAGGGCTTAGAGGGTGAAGGTCACTCACTCCACTTTGGGTTTGCCGCTGGCCTCGCACTTGAGGCTGATGTCATCTGTGGGGAAGACAACCAGGCGCCGTGGAGACTGTTCTGTGATGACAGGCGGCTCCATCACTGGGGACAGGATGGGGAGAGTGGTGGTAAGGATGGCATCTGGCTGGCATCACAGCCTCAACCCCTTCCACCATGAAGGAAGCAGGGTCTGGAGCCCTGAGAGGCACCCTGGCCATGGGGATGCGGGGAGAGGAAGAAGAAGCTAGAGAGACGGACTAGCTCGGCCACAGGCACATAGGACGTGAAAAGAGGGAGAGAGAGGGACATGGCACAAATGTAGAAAGAGAACAGAGAAAAGACAGCAACAAAAGTGACCAAGAAAGATGCCTAAAAGAGAGAGATGAAGCCAAAGAGACAGACAAAGTAATGAGAGACAACAAAAGCCAAAGACACAGAAACCAAGGACATACTCCTCACAGGGAGAGAGGGGCCCAGAGAGAAGGACAGAGTACCAGAAAGAAACGGTGAGAGGAACAAGAAAACCCAGGCCAGAACAGAGACAGAACAAAGACAGCCCACACAGGTGCAAGATAGGGACAGGCTGAGACAGCAGGACAAGGACCCAAGATCCAGAAAAGATGACAACACGCACAGGGCACACGGCACACAGGGAAGCTGAGCACCCCCTCTTGCCCTCTCACCCTGGCCTTCTAGGAAACACTCCCACCGCCCCCCAACTTACCGTGGTATCCTTCATCTGAGAAATCCAGGCAGCAAGGGAGAGAGTGGAGAGAAACGCTGATGCGCAGCCCCAGCAGGGGGCCCGATGCATGGGAAGAAGTAAGCGTGTGCAGACCCCTGGGGAAGGGGAAGGCGGGAGAGGAAGCTATGGCCCGGTAACATGGGGGCACAGGCCGGGCTGGAGTTGTGGCAGGTCAAGACCCAGAAGGACAGGACAGAGCCTGGATCACCTGTCCCGGGCTGGGGCAATGCCCAGGGGGAGCCAGGCTGCGGCTCTAGTGGGTAGGGAGAGAGAAATTCGTGCCTTTAATAAGGAGTGCCCTTTGGACAGACTCTGGCATCCACCTGGCAGGGCCTGCAGAACTGCCCCCCATCCCACCTAGGATGCCTCAGAAGGCTGGGAGGCAGACAGCCCGCAGCTAGGGCACCCTCCCCTGCTCCAGCCCGTTTCCCTCCTAATCCAATTAGTGCAGCTCCATGTTTTCAATTACCCGGGCCCAGCCTTCAGAGCCCAGCTGCCCCCTCCCCGCAAAATCCTCCCAAAGGCCCCACTGCATCTGCGTTCCCACTGCCTGCAGGGCTGGCACTAGCCCTCGGTTTCTCCCCTTCCTTCCTCCCAGAGCTACTGCCCCTGCCGCAGGATTCAGCTCAGCACTGGCCAGCGCGGCCATGAGGAGGGGAGAGAGGGAGGGGAGGCGAGCAGTGCGCTGCCTCTGAAAGCTCTGTCTCTGCAGAAGACCTCAGTGTGAGGGTCCCCAGGAGAGAGGAGGGGCCTCCCTGGGGACACCACAGAGGGAGCCTTGAGCTGGGGAGGGGCCAGTGCAGGCAACCCAAGAGCAAGAGACAGTGACAGGGATGACAGGGTTGGGAAAATCGACTGGGTGGAGGAAGCAGGAGAAGAGACAAAAGGGCCTGGAGTGGCCGGAGAGGGAGAGAGCCCAAGCTGGAGGACAGGTTGCACCAGGGAGGCATCGGGCCACCTGTCATATTGTACCAAGTCAATAACAGGGGCCAGCCAGTGCCCAGGGCAGCCGCCTCCTCTCTCCCCGCTCCTGCCTTTCTCTCAAGTCTCCCTGCCCCTCCACACAGACACACCTGGCCAGATAGCCCAGCCCATGCGGTAGCAGGGCAGGCTGATGCCCAGGGTAAGACCTGAAAAGCAACTGAGAGGAGACAGAGGGGGAAGGAGGACAAGTACATGTGTGAGTCCAGGCACGTGTGTGGATGCTGCGGGGGGTACCGCAGTATGTCTGTGAGTGTCTGCCAGTGTGTTTGTATATGGGTGTGTCTTGCCGGAGTACATCTGAAGGCTGTATGTGTGCATGCTTGCATTCAGTGTACAATTTTGTATTGTACACCCACCTCTGTGTCTGTGTGGATGACTGTGTTCCTTTGTGTCTAAACCCCTCACTTGTGTGTGTCTGCATGCCTCCTATATGTCCCCTTGGGGTCTCTGCCCCTTCCGTATTTCTGTGCCTGGTTGGATACAGGTGGCTCGTCTATGCCTGCCTACGTGCACATCCACACGCATCTGTAGCTGAGGGAGTCTGTGTAGGCATGACTGCATGAACCTCCGTGTGCATATCTACGGGGGCATCCCCAACCTTTGTCCCATCAGCCCCTCTCTGCCTCCTCCAAACCCTCACTACCCTCCTAATGCCAGATGCCTTCCAAGCCTACCTCCCTCAGTCCCTGTCCCATTCCTGGCATGGACAATCTTCCCCACCTGCAGCCCCCAGCACGTCTCTCAATGACACTGGCCTCCTCCAGGTCCAGGCTCAGAGACAAATTTGGCAAGGTAAGGGATGAAGGGATTGGAGCTACCAAGGAGCAGTCTCAGATACACAAATGCTACCCCGTGAAATGCCCCTCACACAGGCCCAACAGCCACTTACAGCAGTGGGTTTACATCTCCTGCTCACACTCAGGAGAAGACACCATCAGAGTAACACACCCCCCACACACAAACAGGTACTCACATGCACACACTATCCATTACAATCAAATGTTCAGTCAAACAACTGTGGACCTCCACAAACCTGACAACTAAGTAACAGCTTCAGTGACTCACAAACTTATCCACACAGGAAATCAAAATCACACTCAGGAATATCCATGCTTAGTCAATCACAACCACACACACAAATATACAGCTTGTCCAACTCACAAGCAAACACAAATGCTCATGTTCAGTCACAACTCTCTAACCACATCCCCCAACTCCCACACAACTACCTGTGACCCCCTACAAATGTAATGCTCCAGCAGCCCCACCCCTCCAGCCCCACCAAATAACCAGACATCAAATCATAAGGATCCAAAAGGCTGCAGGGCCTCTGCAAGGTGTCTTTTCCTATCTTAGTTCTCAGACAGGGCTACCAAGGGCATAAGATGGGATTACGCAAGTCAGAAGCAGGAGCAAGACTTGAATCCAGGGGCCGGCCCCATGGCTTAGCAGTTAAGTGTGCGCGCTCCGCTACTGGTGGCCCGGGTTCGGATCCCGGGCGCGCAGCGACGCACCGCTTCTCCGGCCATGCTGAGGCCGTGTCCCACATACAGCAACTAGAAGGATGTGCAACAATGACATACAACTATCTACTGGGGCTTTGGGGAAGAAAAAAAAAGGAGGAGGATTGGCAGTAGATGTTAGCTCAGAGCTGGTCTTTCTCAGCAAAAAAGAGGAGGATTAGCACGGATGTTAGCTCAGGGATGATCTCCCTCACAAAAAAAAAAAAAGACTTGAATCCAGGCCTTTCACAAGCTAGCTGAGGACTGGGGACCACGGCCCCGTTCTCCTGCCTGCCACACCCCTGGGGGAGGAGTGTGGGGAGGGGTGGGGCGGGCCCAGAGAGAGGACAGAGGAGGCCAGTCCAGCGTCAGTCCCGCTGTCCGTGGTGCTGAAATTGCACAGGACCGCCGGCGCCTGTTCCCTGTCCGTGGTGCTGACACATCCCGTGTTTTCCACTCTTTCTCTTGAGAGGTACCCAACGTCCTGGGTATCTTCCGCTCACTCCGTGCCCAGGAAAGAAGGGGTGAGGGGGTAAGGGTCCGCAATCGGGAGAAGGTGAGAAAGCAGAAGATAAAGAGGAGCCCAGCGCGGCGGTGAAGGGAGGCGCAGAGGCTCCCTCCAGCTACTCACATTCCTCAGGGATCTGGATGAGCAGGCAGGGGCTGCACAGGAGGAGAGGCCACAAGTACCGTAGCACCACGGCCATCTTCCCAGCGGCGCCGGTGGCTCGGCGCGGCACAGCCGGCTGGGTCGGCTCAGGCTCTGACCGGAGGGAAGGGGGCTGGTGGGCAGCTTGGGGTGGGAGTCAGGGGTGGGGGCACTGGGAGAGGGGAGGAGGGAAGCGAAGGCTGGGGGAGGAAAGAATAGAGAGTGGACCAATGTTAGTGACTAACATCTGGGCGAGCCTGGGCTCCTGGCCCCGCCCCCAGCCCCTCCCCCAGCTGCGCCACCGACTGGCTGGCTCCCCTCTCCTTCCCTCCCCACCAATTTGGAGGGAGAAATCTTGAAGAGACTTTGCACTGGCTGGGCCTCCAGGATGCCTTTCATTCCCCTCCTACTCTCTCTCTGTGCCTTCCACACCAGCTGCTTCTCCAGCATCAACTTGTTGCCCCAATCAGCTCCCCTAGGCATGCTACAGGCCTCTCTCTGCATGTCGTCCCCATGTGTGACTTGAGGTGCCAACAAGTAGGTGCCTGCGGGCATGAGTGTGGATGTAGATCTGCATGTAGCCAAATAAGCACCTCAGTATTTATGTGGCTGTGTGTGTGCATGCAAAAGCTCATTTGTATGTGTCTTCTCTGTGAGGGAGGTGCACTCATGAGTGGGTGTGTCTGGGGAATCAATACATGGGTCTGCTGGCTGTGTGTGCATGCAGGAGTGTGTGTGTCTTCTTGTGTGTCTGTCTGGATCTGTGGGGGATGAATCCTCATGTCTGCTATCTGCGTGCACACACAAGCATGCATACACACGTACGTAGAGAACTCTTGTCGCAGTCGTGCTGCTCTAAGTTTCAGAGCCAACTGATCCCTGGGTGCTGTTCAGGCCTAAAAAGCTGGTGTGGGAGGGTGCTTGGGAAGTGGGGACAGAGAAGGGAGGAAAGGGGCCCACGAAGGCTACATTTCACAGAATAGGTTGAGGAAAAGGAAGAAAGAAGGGGGAAGGAAGTCTGTCCACGAGAAATGGCAAGAGGGAGGGAAGGAGGAAAGCACCTTTCTGCTGTCCCTCAGGTCCCCGGAGGGGGCACAGAGGCAACTGTGGCCTTCAGCCTTCCAGATGCTCCAAGCCAAGGTCAGGGAAGGGGTCAGGGAAAGCTCTGGGGCAGTGTTTCTGACACCTCTCGAGTGTCTGGCAGACCCAACTTCTGGGTCTTCTTCTGAATCTTCAGAGCTTAACTGCTAGATGTGTCTACCCCAAGCCCAAGTGACACCAGCCATGCCCACATTCCACCTGTATGCAAGGAGTCCCAAAGACTGGGGGCTTCTCTGCCAATGACTGGAAGAGGAAACAGATTCTCAAGAAAACAGACTGCTTGACTCAACAGGAAGGTGTGTGAGAAGGAGGCTAGTGGTGAAAGTGCTGGAGGGTCAAGAGCATGTTACTGGGTGACTGAGCTTGTAGGCTGGTCGGGATGCTCTCACCAAGTCTGTACTGGGCATCCTGTGCCCAGACAAGACCTTATCAAAGAGGGGACCAAGCCTCATGCCAAATGCTGGAGGGGTGGTTGGGGAGGCCTAGGATGCTGTGCTAAGGCATCTAGACTCTGTCAGGAGACAACCAGGAGCCACAAACTGGTTTTGTGTAAGGTGACCGGAGAAGAGTGGGGAATGCAGCAGACTTCCTGGGGACTGGGCAGGGAAAGTGGATGGTGACAAACAGTAGTCAGCTTGGAGCTCTCAGACTCCCTTACCCAAAGCTGGAGGGGGAGGTAGAGAAGCACCAAAGTGGGTCAACGTGGATGGGCTGAAGGCCAAGAGAATGACTTGTACAGTAGGAAATGGGGAACACATGGTCAACTCCCAACAGCGGACCTGTCCCACCCCTACCTTCCCCCACAAAGCCAGAGCGAGCAGGGTGGGCCCCAGGTGGCCTTGGCCTCAACTTCAAGGCCTGTAGGAAGCAGTAGGAGACTCAGATCAGAGGGCAGGTGATCAAACAGCAGCCTTGGGAGCTCTGAGTGCTCTGGTCTTAGGAGGAGGAAGGGAGGGAAATGAGCGAGGGGAAGCTCAAAGAAGAACCTTCCTGTATTCGAGGATGCCCGGGTGCTCTGTTTGCTGGAATGATGATTGCCGTCATGCCAGCTCCTCCATTTGTTCTCCAAATCTAGACTCCCAGAATGGGGTTTAGCATGTATACCCCAGGTACAAACACAGGGGAAATACAATAGCCCCAGCTCACTGGTCCCCAATCTCTGGCCCATCTCAGTGCCCCATGGTCTCACATCCAACCTCTTTTAGTCTCCTGGTATTTGCCACCCAGCTCGCCACTTTCCCGGGCACTTAGAGACAGGCAGGAGCCAGAAGGTTGAGAGGCCCTTGACAGCTGGGAGGGGGCTCTGCCTCCTCCCCTCCCACTGCTGCTGTGTCTCTGATCTCTCACCATTCCTCAGGCAATTACAGAGCAAGCAGCTCAGGTTGTCAGCTCAGCAGGCCCCCCACCTCCCGTCAGCACCTCCAGGGGCAGGGGAAGGGGGGAGTGTTCCACAAGCTGGTGTACAGATGGAGCCAAGGCCATGTCTGCAAAGTGGGGGCAGGCTGGGGAAGACTGAAGGGTGACAGACAGGGCGAGAAAGAGGCAGGAAGGAGCAGGAGAGGCTGAGAAGTGGGGCAGGGAATGGGAGACAAAGACAGACACTAGACCACCACGGTAACCAAGATGGAGAAATCCAGAAACAGACCTAGGCAGTGGGGAAAGGAAGAGGAGAGGAAAGAGGAGTACAAAGGGTGAGAGACAGCTGCAGAGAGCACTGATGAGAAATGGCCAAAAGAGTGAGAAGAGTGAGGGGCATGCACATGCGTACAGGCCTAGCAGTGCCTCCTCAGAGTCCTTGTCCCTTGGGGGTGTGCCAGGCAAGGGGCGGAGAGGAGGAGAGGAGATAGGCCTGCGTCAGAGGATGGGGGCTTCTCAGGCTTGGAGGTCAGGCTGGACTGACTGGTGGGGCGGAGAGAAAAACAGAGAGCGGAGAAGCCGTGAGACAGGACCAGAAAGACAAAACACATGACAACAGAGGCAGAGCAGCAGGTCCCTGGCCACTTGTGGCATTGGGGCAAGGGGACAGTTGTAAGACAAGATGAATAAACCACTGCTAGTTGGCCCTCAGGGAGCAGGTGGGGGCCCCCAAGGGGAGAGAGGGAGAAGCACCCTGAGGACCCCAGTGGATTCTTCCAAGATTGCTGCTAAGGTGGAGTGAGCAGCCACCTGGCTGGGAGGCGGTGCCCATGCTTCCACAGGAACAACAGTGAGTGTCCGTGTGCACGCCCACATGGGCACCAACTGTGCTGGGGGTGTGCACAACAAAGGCAGGCTGCTCTTCCCCTGGGACCTCACTCACCGCACACAGGCAGGCAGGGAGAGAGGGCGTGGCAGGCACTGACGTGGACCAGGTAAGGTCCACTGGAGCCTGCCAGGAGGGGCTCAGTGGGACCCCAGAGAAGCTCCGCCTCTGGCTGCACTCTGGTCCCACTGTGTCCCTGCATCCCCTGGGGTGTCCTCTCCTCTGTCCTCCAGGGCTTGGAAAGTCGTGGAGCCAGGGTGAGACCTGGGGTGGCTGCTTTCCTCTCTGAACACACACACACACACACACACACACACACACACACACGCACACACCATGGGAACCCCCAAGGGTGCCCCGAGCGTGCTCACTGCACACATGCCAGGCCAGCTCTCAGGTCCTGCCTGGAGTCCTCTCTGCCCCTCGTATCTGATAGAAATGCGCCTGCCAGACAGAGAAGTTACAAGAAGGCAGTGCCCCGTGCCCCGGCAGGCCCAAGCAGGGGCAGGGCTGGGGGATCAGTGCCCTGGGTGTGTGAGATGATCAGTGTGGGTGCTGGGTTCATGTCCTTGTAGCTCTGGGGGGTACATGGGGGCACCCATTCCTGGGCTGTCTCCTCAGCAGGGCTGGTGGGGGTCTTTGAGCCTGTCGGTGTGTATATGAGGATGTGGGTGTCACCTACATCTCATGCACTGTGTTCCTTTAAGGCTCCTCCTCGTCCTCCCCCTAGGCTGTGGCTGACGGGTTTCCATGGAGATGGAGCCCAGCTCCCTCCACTGGCAGAGATGGGGGAAGCCAAGAGGAAAGCTTGCTGCAGCCTAATGGGTTCTTTAGATAATAAAGGAGGCTGCTGGGTGGGAGCCCCCACAGGGACCTGGGGGCCCAGAAGTCTTAAAGGACTGCCACTTCGTCCTCTGTGCTTCCCGCCTCGCCCCTCCCTAAGGGCCCCCCTAAGAGAGCACCCTCAGCCCCCTGAAGGCTGCAGTCTCCACGGCAACAAGGACAGCTCACCTGTAATGGACCATTCTCCTTAAAGGAGGAGGAAGGGGTGGGACAGAGGTTAACCCTTTGTGGAAGAACAGTCTCCACTGAGGAAGGAAGGGGGATCTCACTAGCCAGGACAGACGGTTCCTCCCCCACCCCAGTGTCTCAGTTAGCTGCCCCATTTTATTAAATAAATTCATGGATGGCACTTACCACATGCCAGGGACCCTTCTAAGCACTTTTACACACATCACTGATTTAACCCTTAAAATTACCCCAGGGAAGGAGGTTCTATCATTATCCCCATTTTACAGATGAGGAAACTGAGGCTCAGAGAACTACAGCATCGTGCCCAACGTCACAGAGCTGGCATTGATGCTCACCAGGGCTGGGGTTCTAGATGGGGTGGAGGCTCCTGAAGCTGCCAAAAGACTACTCTGGGGGTCAGCTCACCTCTCAGGGACTCGGGCACCCCAACACGTATGCCTGCTCACATTCCCGGGGCCAGGGGCCTGAACAAGGATGGCCTCCAAGCTGTCCTCCCCCTGGGGAAGGGCCTATTTGCTAGGCAGATGGTAGGCAAAGGCAGGGAGCAGGGAGGGCAATCTTGGGAGGAGGCCACGCGGAAGCAGGATGTGACACATCACACCTCAGCACAGAGCAGGAGCCATCCCCTCCCTCAGGCTTGGGCCTTACACGACCCCCATCCAAAGCCTCCGTCCAAGAGAAGGCAAACTCCTTTCCCTGGTCCGCTGAGGGACAGTCTGGGTTTCTTGGTCCCCTCCCCTGCTATCCAGAATCTCCGATTGCTCTGAGCCCTTTCTTGAAGCCAAAGGCCCCAGGGCCCCTCACAAAGAGGCCTCAGCTACCTGGAAGGTCCCTCTCTCCAGTCAAGGCTCAGGGACAGTGCTGCCTCCCTTCCTGTGCAGAACGGGAAACTGAGGCACAGTAGAGCAGGGGCTAAGACTCAGGCCTCCCAGCCCCCTAAAACGCCAGCGCTACAGCAAAGTTTCGCACAGACAGTTGGGGAAACTGATGCCCATGGCCTAAAAGCTGCACCCCCCTCCACTCCCTCAAAGCTCTCCTTCCGGCTCTGGAGAGTAGGCTCCGAAACCCCTACCTGAGAAATGAACCTAGCATTAGAGGGGGCTTTGGGGGCCGGGCCAGAGGGGGCAACATACATCCAGTTCCTATGGACCGGCAGGGCCTGCCTCCAGGCCCTGAGGGGAGAGAAGGCTGCAGAGCAGGCAGGCAGTGCAGGGAAGGTGCCAAGCAAAGGGGAGAGGCGAGAGGGGCCCAGCCCACAGCACGAGGTGCTAGCTGCATGCCTCGGAGCTTGCTGCTTAGACCCACCAGGCCTGGGACACCTGGCTCAAGCAGCGGGGCAGGGGCGCCTGGAAATGGCTCAGACACTGCCAGGCCACTCCAGCCCCCTCGGGGCTCTCCACTTCCAAAGGTTAAAGGGCCGAGGGGGCACAGGAAGCCTGAGGGTGGACAATGGAGCCTCTGTTGTCCCCAGGACCTTGGCATTCCTAAGGCATGAACACAGGCGGCCAGGGGAGGGGCCGGAGGGCACCTCCTCAACGGGAAGCCCCAAGTCACACAGCTCGGCATGCCAGCCTCTGCGGCCCCCACCATCAGCCTCACCCTTTCCCAGCACAAGCCCAGTCGGGGAACCCCAGGGGCTCCATGTGGGCACAGGAGGATGTATGTGCATGCTCTCTCACGAACACACACACACACAAATGCACACATTCAACCAGATATATGATCCCTACACATGCAAATAGGAATACTGGAAGCCACACACACACCCACAGGCCCAAAGCTGCCCCCATGTGAAGCTCCAGACCTGGCCGCCCTCTCCCAATTGGCCTGGCTCTGAACACTTTAGACAGAGACCTGAGGGGAGGGAGCTCCTGGGGACTCATCCCCTCCCTTCAAGCTCCATCCTCAGACTGCCATCAAGATGGACAGGCCCAGAAGGCCGCCCTCCTGCTCCACCCAATCCAAGGCCAACACAGCTGTCCCTGCTGGTTTAGGGCCAGAGACTGGCGTGAGCTGCCAAGTGGCAGGACTGGCTGGGCCCTCCCTCTGCAGCTTCGTGACCTGGGGAGAACATGGAGGGCACAGGCAAGCTCCTGAGGCCTTGGGGGGCACTGGACAAAGAAAAGCTTCTGGGAAGCCCAGCAGCCCAGACTCTCCCTCTGCAGAGGAACTCCCCACCCTGCCCTGGCTCCTCCCTCTCTCCACAAAGAGCCTGTGGGTATTTGGGGAGAAGGCGGCTGGTCTTGCTAACTGCCCGCCTCTCAGTCCTCTGGCTGGTGGTCACCAGGTGCCCCCTGTCCACTCTCCAGGTCAGACGAGGCCCCCACAGGAGGTCTGGGCCCAACCCAAAGGCTTGGAGCCTAGTGGCTGTGTGCTGGGTGGCTGCCACAGTAGAGTGGTCACCCCCACACTGAGCTCGGGGTCAAGCTCAGGGCCATGCAGATCGGGGCAGGGAAGAGGTGGGAGGGCGGGAGGGGAGAGGAGCAGAGAGAGAAGATAGACAAAAGGGGAAACAGAGAGATGGAGCCAAGGGTACCTATCCGGAGGGGTGGGGCAGGCAGAGGCAGGAGGAGGAGAGGAGGGGAATGGTGCACCCCCCACAGTGAGACTCTGACTGAGCAGACAGGGGAAAGGTGATGGCATGGCGGGGCATAGAGAGGTGGGCGGCTAACAAGGAGGAGGCGCAGAGGAAGCAGGAGGGAGAAAGACTGGGGGGCAGGTCCTGCTGAGGGCCTATTCCCGACGGCCCCACCCAGGGACGTAAACCCAGCCTTCTCAATCATGGGAGGAAGGAGTAGGGCAAAGACAGCAGCTGGCTGGCGTGGAACCCTAGAGGGGGGATTCAGCCCCCTTGCTTCCCCCATTGTCTGAATCACAGAGGGGGCCTAGGGAAGCAGGGTGTTGGCTGGGGTGGCCATCTTGGCCGACCTCTGCACAGGACCCCACCTCCACTCCATTCTCCCCCAGGGCACCCTGGGAACTCACTCCCCTCCTCACACCAGAGCCCTTGCCACCTGTGCCCAAGAAGGGAGTCTGGGAAAAGCTTCCATCACACCTTGACCCTGGCTCTCCTGGAGGCTAGCCAGACGCTGCAGGCCATTAGTAGCGTGACCTGGTTGGGCCACTCTGCAAGGCCACACGGCCCTCACTGCCCAGAAGAGTGCCCCGAGAGACATTCTTTCCAGTTGCAGCCATTTAGAGTGGCACCAGGGACTGTTTGCCTTGAAAGGGACCTTGGAGCTTAAGGAGTCTGGGCCCTCATGTGATAGCCAAGAGGGCTGAGACTCAAAGCAGGGGAGGGACTGAGGGTCGCAAGTCACTGGGCTGGGAAATGGCAGGCATGGCACACGGGGCTGCCTCCTCCATCCCCCAGCTGGTCTTTCCCAAGTGCGTGCCATGGAAAGCACCCGCCTCGGCAGCAGAGAGGCTGATGGGGGTGCAGACCGAGTGTCCCTGCCCACTGGGGTAGGCCTCAGACGAGGTCCTTCCTCACTCCCTGCCTCCCTTTTCCCTTCAGATAGTCACAAAGGAAAAAAGAAACCTAATCTGCACCCCCTGAGGACAAAGACAGCACTGGTCGGGTTTGTCACTGGCTTTTCCAAGGGTAGCCCCGAGCCTGGCCAAAGCAGCCCCTTGGCAGTGAGCAGCTGCCCAGCAAATCTCTGCCCAGCCCAAGCCACTGAGCTCCCAGGCAGGGAGGAGCTCAGTACCACGCAGGGAGCCGCAGCGGGGTGCTGTACCCCCGCTCAGAGCTCTGCAGGGGGCTGGGGCTGTGCATTGGGGGAAGAGCTTCTTGGGAGCAGGTTATAGCAAACCAAGGAGACTGGGGCTGGGGTGTGCTGAGCGGATTTTTCTCTTGGTGATCAGATCACCAGCGATCCTTAATTTCTTTTGTTCTTTTCCATATATTTCAAGTGTACCACAATAAGATGTATTACTTTGGGGATGGCACACACACAGACATAAATGAGTATGGAGAGAGACTAAGATGGAGCAAAGAGAAATGGCCAGGAGCCAGGGTGGGGAGAGTAGAGGGGACCTGTCTCAGCCCTGATATGAACTTGCCATGTAGCCATAGACAGCCGAGAACCCCAAAGGCTCAGGAGCCCATGGGTGCTGTGACAGGTGAGAGGCCAGCCCAGGCTGAGTCCCATCGCCTGCAGCAAGGAGCTGATCAGAGGCAAGAGGCCCCGGGCAGCCCCTTGCCCCAGTCACCCCACAGAGGACTAGAGAGATGGGGCTGGGCAGCAGTTCATGAGAAGAACGGCTGGCTGGCTTACTCACCGTCAGAGCCACGTGAGTTGGCAGAGATGGCACTGGGCTGCCCAGAAGCCCCCACCCTCTGGGCAGAGTTAACTGGAAGCAGGGCACCTACTTGGAGGGGGTTCCAGGCCCCCACTCCTTGGGGTGGGCAGGTGGCCCTGGGCCTGCCTCCCTTAGACAGGCAGTGATGGGCGGGGCTCCAGATACCCTGTAGGGGGCAGCAGGTTGTATTAGGTGCTCTTTGCAACCCCTCCCAACCAAGAGACCCAAAAATCTGCCTTAGGAAGGGAGGAATAGGAATTGCAGACCCCTCCCATAACGAGAGGCAGGAAGACTCGGCAATGGGCAAAAGACCTGCAGTGAGCAGGGACAGGGCCCCGAGCATCTTGCTTTCCAGAATCCCTGGCCCTGAGCCGGTGAGGCCCTAGCTCCCTCACCCCTCCTACCTAATGGACCCATATTCTACACCCATGTGCACAGCTGCACATCGGTGGGTGCCCAGGCGACCTCACTCAGTGCACCCTTTCTTGGCCACAAGGGCCTGCAGAAACACGCTACAGATGCATCCTGGGCCTCAGAGGGGAGGAGACCCTGGTCCCGGTGCAGGCTTGGAGGGGAGCCCTGGGGAGTCCAGGCTAGGGTTTGGAAAAAAGAGGGAGAAGAACAAAGCCCGCCCCCCCCCCACCTTGGGGAGGAGGGCCAGGCAGCGCCCAGCCCTGTTCCCGCCCCTCCCCCCACTGCAGGGGCAGCCTAGCCCAACCTCCCCCCTACCAGGCTGGCAGCCGGGTTTTCGGCCAAACAGGGCCCTTCTACTGGGGAAGACTGGCAGCCACGCCCAGGGCCACACCCCACCACGGCCGATGGGGGTCACTCATCCCATTGCGCGCCCTTTCTCACGCATGCACACACCCGTAGAGATGTGCCAACTTCAGCCCCCACCTGCCCGCACAGACCCTGCCTGACTGCCCCCGGAATGTCCCTCCCCGGGTCGGCATTTTGGGCGCCGCCCAGGTATCCCTCACCTGTCGGTCTCCGGCCTCCGGCCTCCCTCCTGCTCCCCGCTCCCGTCCGCGGGGCCCGGAGCCGGGTGCCCGGCCTGGGTGGGGCTCCGGCCATGAGCGCAGGCCGGGCGGAGCGGCGCTCTCTGCTCTCGGCCCCGGGGCAGGGCTGGGCTTCCGGGAGGCCGGGGGGCCGGGGGCGTCGCAGCCGCGGCCGGGGGCGAGGGCAGGCCTACCCGCCTTACCTGCGCTGCGGGCGCCGCTCCGGCTGCCCACCCAACCTCCGCGCACGCCGGCCTCGGACCCACCGCCCGAGCGCGTCTGCGATGCCGATGCTGCTGCGGCGGCGGCGGCGGCGGCGGCGGCGGGGCGGGGGCGCGGCGGGGCGGGGCGGGGCGGGGCGGGCGTGCGCGCAGAGGAGGGGGAGGGGAGGGCAGGCGAGGCGGGGGAGGGGGAGTGAGATCACCTCCCCTGCCGCCCGCCCCGCCCCGTCGCGCCCTCGCCCCTCGTCCCGGGGGAGCCAGACTGCGGAGCCCGGCGCAGGCTGAGAACCCCTGGTGGCCTCCTCCAAGAGCTCGGTGGGACCCCCGCTGCCAGGTCCCGCCGGACCCGCACCCGCAGCCCCGGAGTACCTGGCCCGAAAGTGCCCCACACCGGGGCGCACGCGCCGCAGTGGAGGCTCGGGGCTGGAATCGCGCGGCGCGGAGGCTCCCGGGCGCGGGGCTGGGCTGTGGAGAGAGGAGTCGGGTGGGGAAACAGATCCCTCCAGCCTCCACTCCGCCCTCGAGGGCGCTGGCGAGCGACGGGCATCCACAAGCAACGCGGTCCCGGCCGCGCCCTGGTCGTGGAGTGTTTGGACGCCCCGCCACATAGGGCAGGATTCCCGACTCCCTGGGCTTGCTCCCAAATCCCCCCATCCTAGACGCCCGGCCCCGGAGGGGCGCGGGGGCCTCCATCTCAGCCCGCCAGGGACGCGCAGAGGGGCGCGGGCTCCTGCGCAGCCCAGAGCCCGGGGGCGAGGAGGTCTCGAAGAGGGCGCCCCTGGAGCTGCCACTCCCAACTCCCAGATCTTCATTTGACTCCCTGCCAGCTTTCCCAGGCCCGGCGTCTTATTTCTTTGTCGTGGCGATTGGCCTCATCCCGACCTTTCCTGGCGGCCCCACTCTCCCCGCAGCCTTGCACTGGAAGCCTGGGGAAGGCGCTCCTCCCCAGCGTCCCCCAGGCTTGAGGCCGCGACCTCCGAGGCGAGGTGGAGGGCACAGGAATTCCGGAGTGAGCCGAGCCCGCCGCAGGGCAGGGAAGGCCTAGGGCCCAGATGGCAGATTGCAGCCCTGGTGGCCACGGTATTTTTATGGGCATGCCTGTTGCCCAATGAAGCATTCCAGGGCCCTCAGCTCAGTCTCCCGAGACCCTCCGAGCCATGCAAGGGGCCCACGTGGGAGGGGCCCACGTGGGAGGGACCCTGGCATCCTGGCCTGAAGTCCCCACCCCATCCGACCAGCTCCCAGCCAGCTTCAGTTTCCTCTGGGAGGGGAGGCTTGAAGTGGTCCCACCTGCCCTCAGGGAGGGTCTGGCTGGGGTGTTTCTAGGGGTCTTTAGAAGGAGCACGGGCAAGCCTAGGCACCTGAGTGAAGGTGGAGGGCTGGAGAGGAGGAGCCAAGGGAGCCCCCATCCCCCCAGGACTGCCAGTGGCCCACTGTTTGGTTCCTGTAGCCCCAGAGTGAGAGTGCAGGCAGGGCTTTTGTGCCGCTGAGCCAGCCCCTTCAGGAGCAGCAGGGAGGCTGAGCCAGGGCACAAGGCCAGTGGGCCCAGAGCTGGGTGTGGAGGGCAGGCCTGGGCGCCCAAGATGGGGGTATTTTCCATGAGGCACTGAGCTGCGTCGGCTTCCTGCCTGCTCTGATCTGACCTCTGATAGGCCTGGCCTCTCTCCTCTCCAGTGGCCTCTGCCTCCACTCATCCCCCAAGTTCCCAGCCTCTGCCTCCACTCATCCCCCAAGTTCCCAGGCTCTTCCTCCGGCCACAACGGCCACAAATCCTTTGTAGAGTATAGAGTTTGATGCTCATCACTGCGGTGACAATGACAGGAGTGAAGTCAGAAGGAGACAGAACCCATTTAGTATGTTCCTGCAGCCTCCTTTTGTTGTACTGGTATTCGTTACTATCGTCACACTAAATCGCATTTCCTGAGCTCTGCCATGGGCCTGCCATGGGTCTAAGCCCGTTTCCCGTATTAGCATACTTACTTTGCACACCAACCTGGGGAGTTCAATCATTAGCCCGTCTTGCAGATGAGGAAACTGAAGCCCAAAGAGCTCAAGGAACGTGTCCAGGGAGCACGCTAGGAAGAGTCTCTCTCTTCATTAGTTCCTAGCATCCACACCCGACCCTATGAGGAAGGTTGTTACCATCCTCATTCTCCAAGGGAGGAGCCTGAGGTCCAGAGAGACAGTCACGTGGCCAGGAGGCACTGTGCCAAGCATGCCACATGCACTTGCTTACCTGCTCCTCAGCCCATTACTGTGAAGTGGGCACCATTATTGCCTCCATTTCATAGATGAGGAAACTGAGGTTCAGACGGTCAAGTGACTTACCCAAGATCATCCAGGAGGTAAATGGCAGAGCTGGGATTTGAACTTGCTTCTATGTGACTGCAAAGTCTCTTCTCCCACTTCCATGTGCTGAGATGGAGGGGCCAATGGGAGTGAGAGCAGGAACAAGATAGGACCTTGGGCAGAGTGAGTCCCAGGAGAAGCAGGAGGGATTAGCCTTGAACAAGAGGTGAGCCATCCCTCCATTGCCACATGCTCCCCATGGAGGTGGAGGAGGCACTGGACGGACAGCTGGGTCCTCCCCACTTGCACCCCCTTCAATGACAAGTGTTCCTCACAGCTCCCTCTTGGGCACAGTCAACTGGAGAAGGGCAGCCCCCCCAAAGCAAAGAGCCATGTGATGAAGGAGCGGGAGTGCAGAAGCCAGCGGAGCAGGAAGAGTGGGCCGGCAGGCTAGCAGGGTGGTCTCAGGAACCTGACAGCTTGCTCTGTTCCTCTCCTTTCAATCTTTCTGTGTCTTCATGTATCTTTTGAAACAGCATATAGTTGAGATTTGGTTTAGTTTGATCCAGTCTAAAAATCCTTGTCTTTTTAAAAAATCAGCTTTATTGAAATATAATTTACATACAATAAAATTCACGCTTTTGAAGTGTACAGTTTAATGAGTTTTGATAAATGTTGTGTAACTACCACTAAAATCAAAATATAGAACATTTCCATCATGTCCTAAAATCCCCTCATGACCCTTTTGCAGTCAACCACTCCCTCCGCCACCGGCCCCCAGCCTTTGGTCCCCGGCCCCCACTGGTCTGCTTTCTGCCTTTGCTAGAATCTATTACAAATGGAATTGTACAGTATGTACTCTGGTCTGGCTTCTTTCGATAAACGTAGTTTTTGAGATTCATCCATGTTGTCGTGTTCGTTCCTTTTTATTACTGAGCAGTCCGCCATTGTTTGTAGATATCATGGTGGGTTCAGCCATGCGCCCACTGCAGGACTTCTGGATTGTTTCCAGCTTTGGGCGATGATGCATAGAGTGGCTCTACCCATTAGCATACAGGTTTTTGTGTGAGCACACTTTCATTTCTGGAAGGTAACCACCGAGGAGTGGGGTTCCTGGTCACATGGTGCACTTGGCTCCCCATCCATCTTTTCCCAGTAGGGTTTAGTTGATTACATTGGTGGGGATTGCTGTGTATTTGGATTTATTCTTGCTCGCTTATGAAGTGCTTTCTATTTGCCCTGCTTTCCAAATTTCTCACCCTCCACCTCCTCTTTCTATCAGTGGCGGTTCAGGGCAGGAAGCAGAAATCACTACAGCCATCTTACACAGAAAGGGACTTTGTACAGGGAATTGGAAGCGTACACAACCATTGGAGGGGCCAGAGGGGTATGTTCTGGGTGGGATCCACAGGACACCACCAAAGAACCAGCTCCCCAAAGGAGCTGCTACCTTTGCCACCATCAGCAAGGTGGGGGAACAGGCAGCCACCAGACTAACTGTTGAGTTCAAGAAGACACCACTAGGGGCTGGCCCGGAGGTGTAGTGGTTGAGTTCACGTGATCCGGTTCAGCAGCCTGGGGTTCGCGGGTTCAGGTTCCGGACGTGGACCTACACACTTCTCGTCAAGCCATGCCGTGGCAGTGTCCCATATACAAAATAGAGGAAGATGGGCACAGATGTTAGCTCAGGGACAATCTTCCTCACCAAAAAAAAAGACACCACCATAGTCATGAGCCACAGATCAGCAAGCTGAGACCAGGAAGTCATCACTGCCACAAGAAGCAGAGGCCGAACACAGGAGCATTGCTGCTGAAGCTCTACGCCTCCTCAACCTTGATATCCAGTAGAAAAACAGCTCCACACAGCAGGAAGACAGCCTCCCCTTCCTTCAGCCTTCCAAATCTCATGTGAGTGCAACTAATTGGCAAAACCTAATTTGCCTCCCAGAGCCGGGCTGTACAAAGCTGGGAAAGCCTGGTCTGTGGAGGCATGTTACAAAGGAGGTGGGAGTGAAGTGAATGGGGAGCACGAACAACCATCCCAGGCATTGCCTTCATTCTTGGTCATCTTTTAGGTGGATTGAACTTGTTTTCTTGTTTCATTTTCCCCTCTATTTGTTTAGAACCACCATATGAATTTTTTAGTAGTTACTCTAGCTATTTTGATGTGCATTCTTAACAAAGTCTAAAGTTAATCAATATCTCTGCTCTGGTGATTTTAACCTATGGCCACAAATTCTTTGATGCTCCTCCCTTCAAGAGGTGGTGCCTACTTACCTTCCTCTTGAGTGTGGGCTGGACCTGGTGACTCATTTCACATGAATAGAGTGAAGCAGAAGTGACAGCAGGCAGGCAACTTTTGGGAGCAGGATATAAAAGGCAGTGCTGCTTCCTCCTTGTTCTCTTTCCTGGATTGCTCTGTCTGGAGGAAGTCAGCCGCCATGTTGTGAGGGCACTCAACAGCCCTATGGAGAGGCTCCTTCTTGTGTTATCACTCTGCCTTATTCACCAATGGCTCCCAACTTTTCCCTCAGCCACACAACATCCCAACCTCTCAGTTTCTGGACCTTCTTATCTCCAAAGACCTTCTTGACCTGGCCTCAGCCTCCCCCTCTCACAGTTGTGCCTTATGGTCCTAGTCATCATCCACAGAATTGCTCTGACATGTTAAGTTCCAAATGCCAACTCTCTGGGCACGACCTGAAATCTGTTCCTTCCTGTTCTCCAACTTGCTCCCTTCCACTATCCCTGCATTTTGACCTCATAGAGCTTTCCGGTCCCTTGACCACTGCACCCAATCTATCAGATCCCACTTGGCCTTTCTCTCTTCCATATCCTGCCTAGGCCCTATAGTGTATCACTTCAACGTGCTCAAGTTTCTCCATTAATAAAGGATTCATGTAGGAATGAGGAAGATAGTTGCATTAGTCAGGGTTCTCCAGAGAAACAGAACCAATAGGATATGTGTGTGTGTGCGCGCGCACGCGTGTGTGTGTGTGTGTAAAGAGATTTATTATAAGGAATTGGCTCACGTGACTATGGAGCCTGAGAAGTCCCGAAACCTACAGTTGGCAAGCTGGAGACCCCGGAGAGCTGAGGGTGTAAATTCCAGCCTGAAGGCAAGAAAAGGCCAATGTCCCAGCTCCAGCAGTCAGGCAGGAGAGTTCCCTCTCCTCAGCCTCTTTGTTCTATTCAGCACCACAATCCTGCCACACGCCGCTAGCCAGCCTCCCTCTCTTTCCACTCAGTTGCTCTTCCAGAATTTCTCCATATACTGTTGGACTGGGAAACAAAGGGGACAGATTAAACACATGCATTTACTTCCTCTCCCTCCTGAAATCCCACTAAAATGATAGTAAATTACTTTTAAAGCAAAAATTCCCAAGGACAAAAATAATAGGAGATGTGATGACAGCAACAAGGTTGTGATAACTGAGCAGTAACCACTGTAGCGAATCTCAGAAAGCTGGGGCAGTGGGGACAACTGAGCAGCAGCTGAAGTCACTGGCCTAGAAATCAGCAGTGGAAATGGGGGGAATGTGGCACTGCAGTTGAAAATCTGCTTCAGAGGCAATCAGACCTCCAGATGCCATCCTCCAGCCCAGCAGAAAAGGAAGTTCATTCTTTGGAGATGATGAAACAAAGAGTGTCCCGATTGGGGAGCAGCAGGAACAGCTTAGGGGTTACCACACGGACAACAGGGATACTAAGTTCAGGCTTCCCTCCTGGCTGTGGAGCACTCTGGGCCCTCTTGCCCTACTCAGTTCCTCAGGTGCTGACAGCCAGCCCCAACCATCAGACTGAAGATCTTTCTCTGGGCTCTTTGAGCATTCCAAGAGGAAGGAACTAAAAAGACTAACAATGGGGTTCCCCACAAAAATATCCCGGGTACATCACCCTAAAATGAAGCCCATAGTTGACGAGCCCACCCCTTCCAAGAAGCTGTTTAGTATCCCATTCTTCACTATGAGACGACGACCAAGGATCACTAGACATCTGAGGAAGCCTCTAAATGAAAGCATAAAAGATAGAGATCCGGGGCCGGCCCGGTGGCGCAAGCGGTTGGGTGCGCGCGCTCCGCTGCGGCGGCCCGGGGTTCGCTGGTTCGGATCCTGGGCGCGCACCGACGCACTGCTTGGTGGGCCATGCTGTGGCGGCGTCCCATATAAAGTGGAGGAAGATGGGCACCGATGTTAGCCCAGGGCCGTCTTCCTCAGCGAAAAAAAAAAAAAAGAGGAGGATTGGCGGATGTTAGCTCAGGGCTGATCTCCTCACAAAAAAAAAAAAAAAAAAAAAAAAAAAAAGATAGAGATCCAAACGAGGAGGAAAGCAATTTGTGGGAAACTGGACTATGAGGGATAGGGACTATTTTCTTAAAAACTCCTTAAATTCCTCAGAGAGATAACAGAATGTGAATATCCATGAAAGAAGAACAGGGTGCTATAAAAAAAAATCAGAGAACAGACAAGAACTTTCTGTGGTAGCATAAGTTAAATGGTCAGTAAATGAATATTTTGCTTCTACCTAGGACACAGAAAGTTGCATGCCATTACTTCCACCTGAGCTACAAGAGGCTGGATAACCTACAAAATCATAATATTTCTTTTTCTTTTAAGCCTATCAAGGAGCTGAAGGTGAAAAAAAAAGTGAGCCAAAATTTAAAAAACGACAAGCCCTTCCTATGCAAAGACCCATTGCTGCTTTTATCCTTGGCGGCAGCAGCAGCAGGAGGCTGCCATAGATTGTGTAAGAAGAAAACAGAGGAACTTTTAACAAATTTTTAAAGGTTGAGTATGGGATGGCATGACAGTTTGAATCCTAGGGGCCTCAGACACAAAGAGAGTTTGTGTTCACCCACCAACTCTTTTCCATGGGCCTTCACCAAGAAAGTTGGGAGGCAGGGCAGGTGGGCTGAGAGATCCTCTCTGAGGTCTAGATATGCCAGGAGTGCTTAAGTCTGAACATAGGGCAGGAGAGCTGAGAGAAGCCACACTCCAGACCTGCCAGGGGCAGTCGGTGGCTGGGGAAGGGCAGAAAAGCTGAGAGAGATCATCTCCAGGCTGAAGGGACACAGGGCCTGCTGAAGTTTTAGGGCAGAGTAGGAAGGCTGAGAGAAACCTTCCAGGATCCTTACATCTTACACTGAGTACAAAGCAGAAGACTGCCATGGCAGGAGTTGAGGCAGAACACCTCAAAGAGATACTCCTGAGGCACATGTTCATGGATCTACTGAAGTCTAAGAGTGAGGTAAGACTGAAACAAATCTCCCAGGTACTCAAATCATAAGTCTTGTCAAAGAAAAGGTTCTGGTCCTACCTTAATATACTTTGAAGTCTATGGGGAACCAAATCTACCTAAAGCAACAAGAAAATGTAGCTTAACTACAGACCAGATTGACTCAAAACCACCCTCCAACAGATACACTAATGGCCTAACAGAAGAAGAGGCATGCCCTTTTTTTGGTGTACTTGTTATTTATTATAGTCCCCACGGTTCTATTACATACAATGTCTGGCATGCAATAAAAACATTAAGATACATGTGAAAAAGCAAGGATATATGACCCACCATCAAGAGGAAACAGTCAATAAAACCAGACTCATAGATGGCCCAGATGTTGGAATTATCAGACAGAGACTTTAAAATAATAACATATTTATCATAATTCCAACATCCCCTAGGCACTTCATAGTCAAACTACTGAAAAACAAAGATTTTTTAAAAACCTTGGGAGCACTCAGTGAGAAAAAGACATGCTTTGTACAGGGGAACAATAAGAGTGACAGCAGACTCCTAATCAAAAAACAATAGAGGCCAGAAGATAATGGGACAACATCTTCAAATGCTGAAAGAGAAACAGTTTCAATCTAGAATTCTATATCTAGTGAAAACATCCTACAAAAATTAAGACAAAATAAAGTTGCATCTCCAGTTGAGAAAAAATAAAGAGTTCATCTCCAGCAGACTTGCAATAAAAGAAATGCCAGGGCCGGCCCTGTGGCTTAGCGGTTAAGTGCGCGTGCTCCGCTGCCGGTGGCCCAGGTTTGGATCCCGGGCTTGCACCGACGCACCGCTTCTCCGGCCATGCTGAGGTCGTGTCCCACATACAGCAACTAGAAGGATGTGCAGCTATGACACACAACTATCTACTGGGGCTTTGGGGGAAAAAAAATAATTAAAAAATATATATATCTAAAAAAAAAAAAGAAATGCCAAAATAAATTATTTAGATGGAAGAGAAATTATACCAGACTGAAGAAAGGAGTGAAAAGCACCAGAAAGAGTAAATGTATATGACTATTTACTGTGTAAGGTAAAAATAATAACAATGTGATGTGGAGTTATCTTTTTGTATATTGTATATAAAAACAAAACATATGACAACCAGAGCACAAAGGTTGGGACTGTAGCAATTGGAATACTGTTGTAACAGTCTTACATTGTTCATGAAGCAGTAGAATATTTTTTTGAAGGTAGAATGTGCCAAGTTAAAGAAACAAATCATAATCTCTAGAGCAACAATTTATTTTTATTTATTTATTTTTTTAAAGATTTTATTTATTTATATTTCCCCCAAAGCCCCAGTAGATAGTTGTCTGTCATAGTTGCACATCCTTCTAGTTGCCGTATGTGGGACGCGGCCTCAGCATGGCCGGAGGAGCGGTGTGTCGGTGCGCACCCGGGATCCGAACCCGGGCCACCAGCAGCAGAGCGCGCGCACTTAACCGCTAAGCCACGGGGCAGGCCCTCTAGAGCAACAATTTAAAAAATAACACAAAAAGATTTTATAAAAAGTCAATAAAGAATATGAAATACTAAAAAAATCCAATTTGTTCCTTCAAAAAAGGCAGAAAAGGAGAAAAAGAAAACAAAAATGGATGGAACGGGGCCAGCCCTGGTAGCCTAGCGGTTCAGTTCGGCATGCTCTGCCCTGGCGGCCCAAGTTCAATTTCCGAGCATGCACCTATACCTCTTGTCTGTCAGTGGCCATGCTGTGGTGGTGGCTCACATACAAAAAGATGAAGATTGGCAGTGGATGTTAGCTCAGGGCGAATCTTCCTCACCAAAAAAAAAGGATGGAACAAATAGAAATCAAACATTGAGATGGTAGACTTAAACCAAAAGATATCAATAATTATATTAAATATTAATGGACTAAATGGACTAAAACTCTATTCCAGTTATTGTTGCTGCATAACAAATTGCTCCAAAATTTAGTATTTTAAAATAACTACAATCATTTTCTTATTGCTCATGGTTTCTATGAGTCAAGTATATGGGAAAAGCATCCCTCAAAAGGTTAAACATGGAGTTCCCATATGACCCAGCAATTCCATTCCTAGGTATAGACCCAAGAGAATTGAAAACAGGCACTCAAACAGATACTTGTATGCCAATGCTCACTGCAGCATTATTCACAATAGCCCAAAGGTGGAAACAACCCAGATGTCCATCCACAGGAGATCGGATAAACAAAGTGTGGTGTATCCATCCAATGGAATGTTATTCAGCCATCAAAATGGATGACGTTCTGACACATGCTACAACTTGGGTGGACCTTGAAAACATGATGCTGAGAGAAAGGAGCCCGACACAAAAGGCCATAGATTGCAGGATTCCATTTCTGTGAAATGTCAGAAGAGGCAAATCCATAGAGACAGAAAGGAGATTAGAGGTTACCAGAGGCTGAAGAGAAGGGAGAATGGGGAGTTATTGCATAATGGGTATAGAGCTTCTATCTATGGTGATAAAAAAGTTTTGGAAATAGAAAACAGATAGAGGTGATGGTTGCACAACATTGTGAATGTAATTAATGCCACTGAATTGTACACTTAAATGTTTGATATATATGTATTCCACAAGTTTTTAAAAGAGAATTTGGGAAGAGCTCAACTGTGCAGTTCTGGCTGAGGGTCTTTCATGTGGTTGCTGTCAGCGAGTGACTGAAGCTGGAACAGTGTGGAGCTGGAGCAACTTAGAGCTGGCTGGGCATCTCTCCCTCTTCATGTCGTCTCAGAGTCCTTCCGTGTGGTCCCTCTGTGAGGGCTAGTTTGGGCTTCTTCATGGCATGGCAGCCTCGAGGAAGCTGGACTGGTTAGGTGGCGGCTAAAGGCTGGAAGAGTGACTCTCCCTGCTCACAAGGCAGAAGCATGCCTCTCTGACTGGGCCTCCGAGTTCAAGCAGCATCACTTGTACCATATTATGTTGATTACAAGCAAGTCAAAAGCCTGCCCAGATTAAAGGGAGGAGGGTTCAATTCCACCTCTCCACGGGAAAATGGGCAAGGTTCCAGAAGAGCATGTGGGATGGGAGAGATTGTTGGGGCTACCTTTGAAAAACACAATCTGCCACACACCAGTGAAAAGGCAGAGACTGTCGGGATAGATAAAATAGCTATATGTTATTTACAAGAAGCACACTTTAAGCATAAAGACATAGGCTGAAAGTAAAAGGATGGAAAAAGATACACCATGCAAACACTGAGCATAAGAAAGCTGCTATGGTTGTATTGATATTAGATACAGTAGAATTCAAGACAAAGAGTATTACCAGACACAAAGAGAAACATTTCATAATGGAAACAGGACAAATAACCAACAAGACATAATCATTTTATTTTTTTTTTGTGAGGAGGACTAGCCCTGAGCTAACATCTGATGCCAATCCTCCCATTTTTTTTTTCTTGAGGAAGATTGGCCCTGAGCTAACATCCGTGCCCATCTTCCTCTACTTTATATGGGACACCGCCACAGCGTGGCTTAACAAGCGGTGTGTCGGTGTGCACCCGGGATCCGAACCTGCAAACCCTGGGCCACCACAGCGGAGCGTGCGTGCTCAACCACTTGTGCCACCAGGCCGGCCCCAAGACATAATCATTTTAAATATGTAAGCACCTAATAACAGAGCTCCCAAACACATGAAACAAAAATTGACAGCACTAAAGTGTTCTAGAATTAGACAAATCTCCAAACATAGTTGGATACTTTAACATCCCTTTCTCAGTAACTGATAAAACAAATGGAAAAAAACAAGTAAGAATATAGAAGATTTGAACAACACTATCAACCAAAGTGACCTAATCCATGTTTATAGAATGCTGCAGATGTAACGTTCACCACCATAGTCTACGTTCTGGGCAGCAGAACAAGCCTCAATAAATTACAAAGGATAGAAATCATACAAAATAGGATTTCTGACCACAATGATGTTGAAGTAAAAATCAATAACAAAACAATATCTAGGAAATTTCCAAATATTTGGAAATGAAAAAATATACTTCTAAATAACTCACGGATCAAAGGAGAAATCACAAGCTGAATTAGAAAATGTCTTTCATTGAATAAAATAAAGACATAAAATATCAAAATTTGGGAATTCAACTAAATCAGTCATTAGAGGAAAATGTATAATATTAACTGTTTATATTAGAAAAGGAAGAGGAGCTGGCCCGGTCGCATAGCGGTTATGTTCGTGTGCTCCACTGCGGTGGCCCAAGGTTTGCAGATTCAGATCCCGGGCATAGACCAACGCACTGCTCATCAAGCCATGCTGTGGTGGCGTCCCATATAAAGTAGAGGAAGATGGGCACAGATGTTAGCCCAGGGCCAGCCTTCCTCACACACACACAAAAAAAAGGCGAAAGACCCCAAATCAATTCACTTTAAGAAGCCAGGAAAGGAAGAGCATATTAAATCCAAAATAAGTAGAAGGGAGAAAATAATAAAGAGCAGAAATCAGTCAAATAGAAAACAGAAAAACAATATAGTAAATATATGAAACCAAAAGCTGGTCTTTGAAAAGATTAATGAAATTGGTAAAACTCTAGCCAGTCTGATCAGAAAAAAATGGAGAGAAGATACAAATTACCAAAGTAAAAAATGAAAGAGGGCACACCATTGCAGATCTTACAAACATTAAAAGGATAATAGGGGAATATTGTGAAAAACTTATGCCAATACATCCAAGGACTTAGATGAAATGGGCAAATTCTGTGAAAGATACAAACTATCAAAGTTCATTCAGGAAGAAATAGATAACCGGAACAACTCTATATCTATTAAAGTAGTTGAGTTTGTAGCTAAAAACATTCCCACAAAGAAAACTCCAAGCTTATATGGCTTCACTGGTGAATTCTACCAAACGTTATGGAAGAAATAACACCAATTCTACACAAACTCTTCCAGATAATAGAAGAGGAGAGAACACTTCCCAACTCATTTTACAAGGTAAGCATTACTCTCATACCAAAACCAAAGACATTACACAAAGAGGAAACTACAGACCAGTATCCCTCATGAATACACATGATGTAAAAATACTAACCAAAATTTTAGCAAATCAAATCCAGCAATATATAAAAAGAGAAGACATCATGACCAAGTAGATTCCTCCCAGGAATGCCAGTTTGCTCTGACATTTGAAAACCACTCAATGCCATTAACCATATTAACAAAGCAACAACAACAAAGAAAAAGCACATGATCATCTCAATAGATGCAGAAAAAAACATTTAACAAAATTCAACACCCATTCGTGATAAAAGCTCTCCATAAACTAGCCTGATAAAGGGCGTCTGTGAAAAACCCACAGCTCAGGTCACAGTTAGTGGTGACTGCCTGCTTCCCTCCATCATCAGGAACAAGGCAAGGAAGTCTGCTCTCATCACTTGGACTCATCGTTGCACTGGAGGTCCTAGCTAGTGCAGTAAGGCAAGAAAAAGGAATAAAAGGCATGTAGATTAGAGAAGAGAAAATAGAAGTGCCTTTATTCAGAGATGACATGATTGTCTATGTAAAAAAAAATCCTAAGAAATCTACAAAATCAGTGGAACTAATAAGTGAGTTTAGCAAGCCTGAAGAATAAACAGTCTGTATGCAAAAATCAATAGTATTTCTATATACTAGCAACAGACAATCAGAAATTGACATTTAAAAGTACCATTTATTGGGGCTGGCCCCATGGTTTAGCAGTTAAGGGCACGTGCTCCGCTACTGTTGGCCCCCCGGGTGCGCACTGATGCACCGCTTCTCCGGCCATGCTGAGGTGGCGTCCCACATACAGCAACTAGAAGGATGTGCAACTATGACATACAACTATCTACTGGGGATTTGAGGAGAAAAAGGGGGAAAAAAGGAGGAAGATTGCCAACAGATGTTAGCTCAGGGCTGGTCTTCCTCAGCAAAAAGAGAAGGATTAGCATGGATGTTAGCTCAGGGCTGATCTTCCTCACAAAAAAAAATAAAGTACCATTTACAATAGCATCAAAAATATGAAATATTTAGGGATAACTAATAATATATGTGTAAAATCTGTATACCAAAACTACAAAATATTGCTGAGAGAAATTAAAGAAACTTAAATAAATGGAGAGAAATATCACATTCATGGGTTGAGAGATTGATTACTGTTAAATGTCAATTCTCCCCAGATTTATCTATAGATTCAAAGTAATGGCAATTAAAATCCTGGCAGGCTTTTTTTTTGGGGGGGGAGAGAAACTGACAAGGTGAATTTAAAATTTATATGGAACTGCAAATTATCTAGACTAGCCAAAATGATTTTGAGAAAGAACAGAGTTGAAGGATTTATACTATCTGATTTCAAGACTTATCGTAAATCTACAGTAATCAAGACCTTGTAGCATTGGTATGAGGATAGGCATATAGATCAGTGGAAGAGAATCGAGAGTCCAGAAATAGACCCGCGCACACACGAGCCATTTGCGGCAAAGGTGCCAAAGTAATTCAATGAGGAAGGGACAGTCTTTTGAACAAATGGTGCTGGACCTTTACCTCATACCATGCACAAAACTCAACTCACAGTGAGTCACAGACCTAAATGTAAGAGCTAGAAATATCAACCTTCTGGAAGAAATCATTGGAGAACATCTTTGTGACATTGGGTTAAGCAAAGATTTTTAGATAGGAACAAAAAACACAAACCGTGAAAGAAAAAAATGGCTAAATTAGATTTCATCAAAATTTAAAATGTTTGCTTTTTAAATGACACAGTTGGGGCCAGCCTGGTGGTGTAGTGCTTAAGTTCACACGCTCCGCTTCGGTGGCCTGGGGTTCACAGGTTCGGATCCTGGGCACGGACCTACGCACCATTCATCAAGCCATGTTATGGTGGCATCCCACATAGAAAATAGAGGGAGATGGGCACAGATGTTAGCTCAGGGCTCATCTTCCTCAGCAAAAAGAGGAGGATTGGCAATGGTCTTAGGGCTAATCTTCCTCGCACACAAAAAAATTAAAAATAAAATAAAAGACACTGTTAGTAAAATGAAAAGGCAAGCCACATACTGGGAGAAAATATTTGCAAACCCCATCTGTTAAAGGACTTGTATCCAAAATACAGTAAAAATGAAGAAACTTGGGGATCAGTGCTGTGGCATAGTGGTTTAGTTCGGCATGCTCCACTTCGGCAGCCCAGGGTTCATGGGTTCGGATCCCTGCCGTGGACCTACATCGCTCGTTAGCAATGCTGTGGCAGCGACCCACATACAAAATGGAGAAAGATTGGCACAGATGTTAGCTCAGGGAGAATCTTCCTCACAAAAAAAAAAAAAAGAAGAGAAAAAGCTCTTACAACTCAATAATTGAGAAAACTCCTAAAAGTTGACAAAAGATTTGACTAGATACTTCACCAAAGAATATATACAAAAGGCAAAGAAGTGTATGAAGATTCTTGCCGTCATTAGTCATAAGGAAAATGCAAAATAAAACCCCAGTAAAATACCACTAAAATGTTAAAATTACAGAGGCTAAAAAGAATTACAGACTGACCATAGCAAGTGCTGGCTAAGATGCAGAGCTGCTGGTGGAGATACAAACAGTATGACGGGTGTGGAAAACAATCTGCCAGTTTCTTATCAACTGAAACATTACACTTATCATATGACCCAGCAGCCCCACCTCTAAGGATTTGCTCTAGAGAAGTTACAACATGTGCACACCAAAGCTTGTACTCGTGTTCAGAGTAGCCTTATTTATAACAGCCTCAAAATGGAGACAACCCACGCCTCCATCAACTGGTAATGGAATAAACGATCTGTGCTCCCTCCACACATTGGAACACTACTTAGCACGGAGGAGGAACTCCTGATACACACAGCAACAGGCATGACACAAAATACGACATACTCTATGATTCTATTTGTATAAAATTCTAGAAAAGACAGATATATAGTGATAGAAATATCATGGTTGCCAGGCTCCAGGTGGGAGAAGGAGATGGTAAAGGGCCATGAGAGAACTTTCTGGAGTGATGGAAATGTTTTATATCATGATTATGGTGGTGATTACGCGACTGTATACACGTGTCAAGTCTCATGAAACAATTTGTGAATTTGACTGTATACTAATCATACCTCAATAAAGCTGGTTTTAAAACCTCATTCAGGACAAGGAGAGAAATCAGTGCCTAGGCCACGGCGGTCAGAACAGTGGAGGCAGCAAACTCTGATGAGGTGGCTCTAGTTGCAGCCATAATGAAGGAGAGCAGGCGGAGGAAGAAGGGGGTGTGGTGGTGGTGGTGGTGGTGAAAGAGAGCTAGAGGTTCATTTCCGAGCAAGACAGAGGTGCTTACCCAGAGAGCCCCTGGAAGAAGCTGCAATCCGTTGCCTCTGGGATGGGGAAATGGGGAGGGGCGGCTGTTGCTTTTCCTTACAAGCCTCCGCTTCAGAACAATCTGCCACTTGAAACCACAGGCCTGTATAACGCTGAACAAAAAGGAGATGCCTCCTGCCAGGCTGCCTTCCCTTAGATGAGGATTTCATGGCCATCTGGGGGCACAACCGTCAACTGCTTATCTGCCTTCTACCCCCCAGCTCCTCAGCCCAGCGCCTGCTGGGGCCCCTGCCCCTCCCAGCCTCAAGTACCACTCTCCTCCCTCCCGAAACTTGCAAACAGGTTTTATCTAACTTTCAAAATTACTATTCACTTTAATTTGGACCTCAGCTAAGTGGACACCCTGTCTTCCTGTTGTCATTGGCTCATGCGCGTCCCACTGCACACTCGCACACACGCATGTGGTTCTATTAAATGTATTTTTGCCCCTTTTGATCCCATTCTCTAACCCAGTGCTCTTTCACCCCATCGGAGCCTCTAAGCATTTGATTAATGTTGGACTTGCCCTCTCACTCTGCTCCTTACTGTCATTTCGGTGGGTGTAAGCTCATTCCCTCTTCCCACTGCCACGAAGCCTCCACCACCTGCAGTGCACATTCCGTCAGCAGGGACACCCAATTGGGGCGCCTCTCTCTCCCCAGGGCATGGCCTCTCAGCAGCTTTGCTTGTGTCATTCCTTCCTTTGGGGCATCTGTCTCTCCTCCCAGCCTTGTGAACCCATGCTCTCCCGATTTTTCTCCCGGCTTTTTAATCACTCCTCCATGTCCTTGGCTGGCTCCTCTTCCTCTTTCATCCCTGAAACGTCCTTCCAGGATCTATCGAGGGCCTGTGACATGCCTTTCCTCTCCATCCCCACTGCCCGGCGGTCCCACCTTTTCTCTCCTGGGTGATGGCAACAGCTTCTTCTGGCCTCCCTGCCCCCACTCCTCTTGGCACAAGACCATGCACTACTCAGGACAGCGCCCAGGCCCTTCCACCTCCACACCCACAGCGCAGGACCAGCAGTACTTGCTGTTTGTTGAGCAAAGTGTTCTGTTTGCGGAGAGCCATTGATAGAGCAGGACAGGGAGGCCCAGGGGCCTGCCACCTCTGATCCTCTGCCCAAGGGGTGGGCACGTGGGATGCTCAGTGCCCTCCACACCCTGAGGCCTCCTGTTCTCTTCTCATCAGACACTGGGCTGGGGGGCCACACAGACCCACACCTTGGCAACCCACAGAACCCTTTCTGCAAATGCAATCTTAGAGGGAGCTGGGGAGGGGCAGGGCAGAGGACGCTGCGCTGGGGGGGTGGGGGGTGGGAGGGTGTCTGCTCAGTCCTGCCCTGGGCCTGAGACCCGCTGAGGCTAACTGGCCAGCCCCATGGCCAAGCTCTTCTCCAGCCTTCCAGAACCAGCTTCCCAGTGCTCCCTGGGATGAGCATGGGTCCCATTTAGCCACCTCCTCAAACACTTCTCAGGGATCCTTTCTTCTCTCTCTTCTCCAGGGACCCCCACCCACCACTGCCTGTCCCAGGGAGGCACGCCCAGGGCCACCTGCCCACCCCAAGGAGTGAGGGCACGGCACCCCGCTCCAGGTAGGTGCCCTGCTTCCAGTTAACTCTGCCCAGAGGGCAGGGGCTTCTCAGCAGCCCAGTGCCATCTCTTCCAGCTCACATGGCCTTGACAGTGAATAAGCCAGCCAGACTTTCTTCCCATGAACTGCTGCCCAGCCCCACCTCTCTAGTCCTCTGTGGGGTGGCTGGGGCGGAGGCCTGCCCGGGGCCTCTCACCTGTGATCAGCTCCTTGCTGCAGGCAGTGGGATTCGGCCCAGCCTGGCCCAGCCTCTCCCCTGGCACAGCGCCCATGCGGCACCTGCACGTGCACCACGGGCTTCTGAGCCTTGGGGGCTACCAGCCAAGGAGCCAGATTCTCTCTGGCAGCGCTCTTGCCTTGGTGGCTCTTGGTTCCTCGTGGAGGTCCCCAGCACTTGTTCTGGCTGAGCAGGCGGAGCTGTATGCATGGCTTCCCTTTACGTCCTGGCCTTGGTGTGGACACAAACCCTTCCCCTTGCTTCTTGGAGCCCAGAGAAGACTGCGGAAAGGAGGCCTTCCTCAAGGGCTCAACAACAGGAAAACAGGAGTGCAGGGAGCAGAGATGGCCAAGGGCCTGGCCTCACAACTCAGGGGCCTCGCCCTGTGCCAGATCTCCACTGGGATCCAGCCCTGCATGGCCTCATTTGTGTCTGGGCAGAGAAACCCATAAAGAGATGATTGCATGTTTATCCCACAAGGCTGGCATCGCTTCCTAAGCCGGTCCCAGGAGCTCCTATAGAAAGTTTTTCCTACACTCCTAGGTTAATAATGGGAGTGTGGTTACAGGGCAGAAAGTGAGGAGGTTCTTGTTCTTACGAGGTGCAGTGGGAGTGTTCAGACCTGTGGTGTCGGCATTCTGCAACCTAATTCATAATGGTTCAGCAAAAAACATTATAAATATGCACATGCAAGGCAGGGGGGTATGGGGTATGTGTATGAGCAGTGTGCACTTGTGTGTACTGGGTGCTGTGTGTGTGCTGTATGTGCGGCACCTGTGGGTGTAGTACGTGTGCTGTGTGTGCAGCATATAGGGGTGGGGGTGTGGTGAGTGTGTAAGGCACCCATCCCCACGTCCCCTGCTGCCCTGTCAGGGGCTGGGAGGGGCTGAGGTGCCACCAGGCTCTCTGGCCAGAAAGAGGGAGCCTTGGCCTTGGCTGTACTTGGGCCTGGTCAGCGCAGGTCACCAGAGAAGACAGACAAACAGAGGAAAAGGGCCAGTTCTGGCCGGGAGCCTGGCCCTGCACAGCGTGCAGGCTTCTGCCTTGGGCTGGGCCAGCAGGCCTAGGCTGAGCCAGGCCAGGGCCTGTGGCAGAGCAGGGAAGAGGTGGAAAAAAGGCTCCTGGGATGGGAGGGAGGAAGGATGGGCTTGAGGGGGGAGGAAGTCTTGGAGCCTGAGGAGGGGGAGGAGGGAGGGAGGGCCCAGCCCTGAAGCCCCTGACCGAGAAGTCCCTCTCTCAGGCCCTCCACACAGTGTGTGGGGACACGAGTGCGTGTCTGTGTCTGTGTCAAGTATGTGTGCCTTTGTGGGCATGCGGCTGTTTCATGCAGATGAAGGCGTGTGTTTGTGTGTCTGTGTGAGAGAGAGAGAGAGAGGGAGAGCTGGAACGTGCAGAGTGCCCTTCCTCCTAGGACAGGTAGCTGCAGGCGGGGGAGGAGAATGAGGACCTGGATGTCCCTGGCTCCCACAGGGCCTTGGGGAGGAAGCCGCATCTCACAGGGCACGTTAAGCCCTGGCTTGACCCCGCCCCACCCCCTCGCTTCTTGTCCCTCATTTCTAGCACCCAAATTGAGGAGGCAGAGGGGCTTTCATAGGCCTGGGAGGGGCCATCCCTCGGGGAGGTGGGGACTCCATGAGCTCTCCCCTTTCCCTCGCCCAGGCCCACGAAAAAGCTGTGTGAGATCCTGAGCCGGTCCCACTCCTCTCTGGCCTCAGGCTCCTCACTTATATGAGGAGATGTTGAACTAAGTGATCTCCCACAGCCTGGCCAGGCCCGACATTTAAGTAGGGTGGGCCCTGTGCAGGGAGTGGGTGAGGGATAGCCGGTGTGGTGGGCGCAGCTGGGCCAAGCTGGGAACCAGCCAAGGAGGGCTCAGGGCACTAAAGAGTGGGGGAAAGGAGTGCTGGGGACCAACCTGGGAGGGCCAGGGGCAGGAAAGGAAGCAGAGGAGGCCAGGAGCCTACTTCCCGGTGCCAGGTGCCACAGGCAGGAGGCCGGGGGAGGCACGTGGGGGACGGGGGACGGAGGAGGGGAGGAAGTGCCCTCCTGGGCAGGTCACTCCCAGAGGCTGGGTTGGGGCGGGGCGATCGATGGAGAGCAGATCTGAGCTCCTGGGCCACCTTCTCACCCGCTGCCACACAGCTGCCCAGGAGCCCTTGAGCCTGGCCAGGTAAGGGGCTGTCAGGGACCCTGGGGGTACGCTGGCCCCTCCCACTCAGTCCCCAGCCCTCTATGGCCACCTCTCTGGACCTCTGTCAGGAAAAGGGGGGTCTATATGTTTGCCTTGGGTCTCGTGAACTGCCTAGGTGGGTCCTAGGCTCGGTTTATCCATCTGTCTGACTGTCCCTCTCTCTATCTTCCCCTGTCCAGTCCTGAGAGGAGCGTAGCGAGGCCCTAAGGTCCATGTCTGACTCAATGGGGCCAGACCTCACCAACCTTGATCAAGCTAAAGGTGTACCCTCAGTGCCCGATCACTGGCGCACACACACACACACGCACGCACGCACACATGCAGTTACATGCACGGGCTGGACCCCCACCCCACCACACACACACACAGGCACCTGGCCACCCTGTACCTCTCTAACGGCCCCTATCCAGAAACTCTGGGCAGCAGGGCTGACCCCTCAGATGGGAAGCTGAGCTCACGGCCCTGTCTCCTCCAGGCACTCAGGACACCTGTCCCGGCCCCATCATGCTCGTGGTGTCCACCACCTCCGGTAAGGTTCCAGCCACTAGGCCCCTACCCATCCCCCCACCGGATGTGCCAGGTGGGCCGAGCAGGGTTGGATGAAGACGAGAAGCCCCTCTTTCAGAGGCTCCTTTGCCCTCCTCTCCAGGCTGCTGGTTGGGGGAAGGGAGGGCATGGCTCTATATACTCAGTGGCGACTGGGGCTGCCCTTCCCTCCCCACCACATGAGGTGGAGGGATGATGTGTGCTCTGCTGGAAGAATGAGAGAAAGGAAGTGGAAGGTGGGAAGGAAGCAGGAGGCGCAGGTTGATGGCTGCCCAGGCCAGCAGCTCTGCCTGTCCAGTTGGAACCTCCTTGGGCCTGATCCCCGTGCAGAGCACACTCCCTAACTTGGCCCTCTTCCCCCACCCCTGCCCAGCTGTGCTCCAGCCCCTCTCTCAACCCATCCCACCCAGCAACAGCAGCGAGGAGGAGCCGCTGGACACCCGGGATCCGCTGCTAGCCCAGGCGGAGCTGGCCCTGCTCTCCACGGTTTTTGTGGCCGTGGCCCTGAGCAATGGCTTGGTGCTGGGAGCTCTAGTTCGGCGGGGCCAGAGGGGCTGCTGGGCGCCCATGCACGTCTTCATTGGCCACTTGTGCCTGGCTGACCTGGCCGTGGCTCTGTTCCAAGTGCTGCCCCAGCTGGCCTGGGATGCCACCGACCGTTTCCGGGGGCCTGACGCCCTGTGCCGGGCCGTCAAGTACCTGCAGATGGTGGGCATGTACGCCTCCTCCTACATGATCCTGGCCATGACGCTGGACCGCCACCGCGCCATCTGCCGCCCCATGCTGGCATACCGCCATGGAGGCGGAGCTCGCTGGAACCGGCCGGTACTGGTGGCCTGGGCCTTCTCACTCCTTCTCAGCCTGCCCCAGCTCTTCATCTTCGCCCAGCGTGATGTGGGAGACGGCAGCGGGGTCTTCGACTGCTGGGCCCGCTTTGCCGAGCCCTGGGGCCTCCGCGCCTACGTCACCTTTATTGCCCTAATGGTGTTTGTGGCACCTGCCCTGGGCATCGCTGCCTGCCAGGTGCTCATCTTCCGGGAGATTCATGCCAGCCTGGTGCCGGGGCCAGCAGAGAGGGCTGGGGGGCGCCGTGGAGGGCACCGGAGAGGCAGTCCCAGAGAGGGAGCCCAAGTGTCGGCAGCCATGGCCAAGACTGTGAGGATGACATTGGTGATTGTGATTGTCTATGTGCTGTGCTGGGCGCCCTTCTTCCTTGTGCAGCTGTGGGCAGCGTGGGACCCGAAGGCGCCTCGGGAAGGTGAGTGTGGCTGTAGCTAGAGCCATGGGCGGGGGGCACGGGGCTTGGCTGCACACGCACCTCTACTCCCCCCCGACACATGCGTCCAGCTGTGGGCTTATGAGCACACACATGCTCATGGGGACTGCTAGTCCCTAGCAGGCACATGGGGTCGCACCCCTGCCCAAGCACCCTCAGCCCCAGCCCGGACTCCTGCACCCCCACAGGGCCCCCTTTCGTGCTGCTCATGTTGCTGGCCAGCCTCAATAGCTGCACCAACCCCTGGATCTACGCCTCCTTCAGCAGCAGCATCTCCTCGGAGCTGCGCAGCCTGCTCTGCTGGGCCCGGAGGCGTGCCCCACCCAGCCTGGGGCCCCAAGATGAGTCCTGCGCCACTGCCAGCTCCCTCCTGGCCAAGGACACTTCCTCCTGAGAAGCCAGGAGGCGCCTTCCTTCCAGAGGCTCTATGAAGTTCAGCTGCCTGCCTGAGGCTGTCCCTGGGAGCCGCTGGGAGAGGAGGGCCCATTGGGAATTGGCTCCAGGATTGTGAGGGGCCCCAGAGGTCAGCTCCTCGGTGCTGGGTGTGGGAAGGGGTTGCAGAGTCTGAGGGTGGCACGTGGCTTCCACCCCAGCCAGTGCTTGCCCAAGAGACGGAGATCCCGGGGAGCCCAGGAGGAAGGAAAGGGGTGGGGCCAGGTGACCTTTCTTTCTCTGCCTCTCTAGTCTCCCTCTGCCCTCCCTTCTCACTCTTTCCCCGATAAAAGTTGCAGCTCATTTTCCACCCGAGAGTCTCTTGGATCAGGGTAATGGTGGAAAGACATTCTCTGACCCCCCCACACCCACAGACACATGCACAGCTCTGGAACCCATGATGCAGGTGACTGAGCCTTTAAAGGTGCAGGTCCCCAACCCACACAGCCCTGGCATGGACAGCTCGGTGCCCAGCGGCCCCTGGTGGAAGCTGTTCTGGTAGCCCAACCTGCTGCCTTTGCTGATCGCCCTGGCATGTGGCCTCAAGCAGTTGGGGCGCTAGGGGGCTAGCCCTGTACCCACCTCCCAGCCCCCTAAGACAGAGAACTACCTCTCGCGGGGAGTCAATGCACAGGTCTTTATGAATGGCTGCCAATTCCTGCCTGCCAACCCCTCCAGGCTCAGACTCTCAGCTGAGGCAGAGACAGGCCTAGGCACTGGTGTGCCTGCTTATCTGAGCAAGGGCACCTGTCACCCAACAGCCACTGATGACCCCTTACAGCAAAGCCGGGGAGGGGCCTGCCCCCAGCCTCCTTCCTTGGTTGCCTCCCAGAGGGGCCTAAGCCAGGGCTGGGGGCAGGCAGGGGCATCCTCCTCTGCAAAGAGTCAAGAGCAGGTGCTCAGCGCTTGCTGGACAGGGCCAGGGAGAAGCAAAGGGCCTGAGGAGGGTGGCTGGTCTCACCGGTGGCTGCCTGGGGTGGGGCGGGGCCTGCAAAGGAGCCAGCAGCACCTCAGTGCGGCTTGACGGGTGAGTCCAGCCCCTGGGAATGGAATGCTGAGGGTGAGGCCAGGGCCCCAGAGCCACGGGAGAAGCCTTTGTTCTTTCCGAGGCGGCTGCAGGTTGGAGGCTTCGGGCTGCGGGGCCCAGGGCTCGGGGAGTTGGTGGACCCTGGCCCGAGGCCCTGGCGGACAGAGGTCTTGCCCAAGAGCTCCTTAAACACAGAGTCCATGGTCTGTGCTACGGCCTGGCAGAGAGGAGAGAAAGGGAGGGCATCTAGTGAGAGCATCCCCCCACCTGTCCAGCCACTCCCCACACCCCCAGGTCAGTGTGTTGCCAACTGACCCAGGAGTGAGGCTCTCCCCCCATCCGCTGCCCAAGCCTCCAGTGGAACTCCTCCACAGTCCAGAAACAATCCTTGGTCACTGCCTGTCCCCAGGACCCTCCTCTCCGTGGGCCCCGCAGCTGTTGACTCTCCTCCCTTGCCCGATTTCCCTCCTGCCACTTTTGGTGTGGCTGTCACAGCCTCTTCTGGGGACAGCAATCCTCAGCCTAGCCCTGAAGTGGGGGCCCCTCTGGCTGGGGCTCGTGCCTCCCCTTTTCTCACACCCACTCTCTCCCTGGCTGAGATCACAGCCATTCTACACCCCCCTCCCCCGCCCCCGCCTTGGGGGCCGTGGGGACCATCAGCATGTCGGGAACTCCCAGGTCAGAGTGCACCTACACCCGGCCCCACCTGCCACCCACCTCCCCTGGGATCTCCCAGCTGCCCCGCCCCACCCCCACCGCCTGGCTCCTGCTCCTTGGGCCACCACGTCTGTGCGGCCCAGCTCACCCCTGTCCTCGGGCTCCTAGGCCTGGCCGCTGGGGTACACACAGGACACCGAGCGCTCTCTCCCTCTCTCTCCTCAAGCTCAGACTGTCCCCGGGGCTTCTGTCTCAGCCCCACGGTGCTCATTGGGAGCCTGCAGGCGGGCGCACTGGGCCCATCGGACAGAGCAGGGAGCCGGTCTCCCCAGGCTGCACCCCTTGCAGGGGCTGCGTCCAGTACCCACTCTCTCCCCCTGCAAGAACCACTGCCCTACCCGGATTCCCGGTCAGTCACCCCCTCCAGCTTCACTTCCATCTGTCCCTTTCATCCTCCCTGGCCCGCCAAGTGCCTGCCATGTCACCAGCTGTCACCTAGCCTGGCTCTAGATGCTAGCCTTGGAGTCTGTCCGGGAGCCCCTCACTCACACCACCTGCAACTTCCCACTCAAGAACCAGACATGAAACCCAAATGCGTGAGCCCCCACGTCCCCCTCTACCCTGCTCCTGGGCCCACCCGTCCTTTCACCTGTGCTCACACCCTTGCAGGCCTGCCCCCCCCAACCCCAGGCTGGCTACAACCTTGGGAAGGAAGCGTTTGGTTCATAAAGGGAGGCAGAGAGCTCCCAGAAGAGGCGCTCCCACCTGCCACATAGCCAGTCCCAGCTCTCACCTTATCCACCTCCACGTGTCGCTCCAGGGAGGTTGGGACCAAGTAGTGCCGTCTGTGTCCAGAGGGGCCCCCAGGTGCGCCCAGAGGGGCCTCGGGTGGGGTGCACGGCTCTGGCCTGCAGGGTACAGACAGTGAGCCTGGCAGGGGGCAGGGGGCCCTGGGAAGTCCCTGTGCTACCCTGGCAGTGGCTCCTCCCAACCCCGGGGTGTGGCCAAGGGAAACGGAACAGCAAGGCTGGTCCAGCGAGTCCATTCTGTTCTCCTTCAGTGTCCTTCACCTGGACAACTCTCCCCACTGGGCCCCTCTCCACCTTGCCAAAGCCTGACCCCAGCCCCCTCCGGCCTGGCCAGGGCGGGCAATTGGGACCACCAGACAGGGTCTTCCCAAGGGCTGCTTTCCCCTTGCTCACCGATGGAGGAACTCCATGGCCAGGAGGCCCTCTGGACTGCTCCCCAGCTCCCCTGCAGCCTGCAGCCCCTGGCCCGCCGTGAGCTTCTCTGACCTGGGGTCAGAAAGACAGCCTGTTTAGAGTGCTCTTTCCAGCACAAGTTCTGGGGGCTCGTGCTGCCATAAGTGGTCAGAAAGGCCTGTGGAAGCTGGGACTCGGGGGGGGGGGCCAGAAACCCAGGTGAAAGGGAAGCCACAGGGCACTGGTCACTCACCCTGCGGGCAGCATGATGTATTTGTGCGGGATGAGTCCCCGGGCGCCGTTGTGCTCACCCCGCCACCAGTCCCCTGAGGCCCGCTCGTGCAGCCGTAGCACATCCCCACGCTGGAAGGTCAGCTCCTGGGCTGTGCGGCCGGTATAGGCAAAGCAGGCCACGGCCTCTACAACCCCTTCCAGGTCTGGGGAGAAGAGAGGGTCTGAGTAAAGGGGTGGAGTGGGCACCCAGGGTAGGGCGGGGACAGGGTAAGGCCCTCCCTCCTTTCTGCCCCCCTCACCATCCTCCTGGGCGGGGGTCCCAGCTTCCATCTCCGGCTCATTTTCCCCTGCCAGGCCCTCCAGCTGGGTGTCCCTAAGGTTCAGGGCAGAGTGAGTCAGATGAGAAGATGAGGGGGCTCCCCTCCGCGGGACCCCCCCCACCCCAGGCAGCTCAAAGAGCGTACCCCAGGCAGCTGGCAGAAGGCGGAGCCATGCATTTTTCGTAGACGGGCCCCGGCAGCAGGCTCAGGGGTGGGAAAACCCGCGAGGGCTGCACGATGAGCGTCTGCACCAGCTGGTTCACCCGGCCCTGCAAGGCCACCGGGTCCTGCCCCGCGGGCACGGGCAGCAGTGTTGGCCCAAAGCACACGGCCAGGTTGTAGGGGTCCATCATGTTCTCATCACTGTACTGGGCCAGGCTGGGGGCACACACAGGTCACAAGCAGGAGCTCCCTGCCCAGTGTCCCCTGCACCCCTATTGTCAGCTGGCTGGGGCCACTCCTTGGCCACCCTCGCCCCCCAAGAAACACTCACTGGTTGAGGAAGGTGAAGAGGTAGCGGAGGACCACCAGCACCGATCCAGGCAGCCGCGCCAGGAGGCGGCTCACGTGCTCCACCCGCTCTGCCATGGCCTCCAGCTCTGCACCCAGGCCACCGCCCCAGAGAGAAGCCTGTGAGTGCAGCCAAGGTCACGGGGGAGTAGTCCCTCCCACCCGGCTTGCCCCAGGCCCTGGCCTCACCCACAGAAGCCAGCAACTCTCTGAACAAGTCCGGGGGGAAGAGTGGGGGATCGAGGCTCCGGAAGTAGAGCTTCAGCACCCCTGCCACTGAGTCCAAGTCGTGGGCTGTGCAGCCTTCCACTAGCGGGTCCTCCCCTGAGAGCGACATGAGGAGCGAGAAAGCTGATCACACCCGCTCTAGAGAGCCCCCCACCCCCACCCCACCTGGCCTGTCCCCACCTCTCTCAAAAGCGTCGCGGATCTCCGAGACCCGTGGCTGGGCACCAGACACCCGGAAGATGCCCTCGTGCTGCAGGCCTGCGAGAGGACGAAGAGCCGGTGGGCAGAGTCCCCTCCCAATCCCCCCCAGGATCAGGGGCCAGGTGCTGGGTGCCAGGCCAGAGGCAGTAGGGCCGAGGTCTTGCTTACCGTTAAGATTAATGAAGCGGACACAGCTCTCCACCACCAGGGGCACGGGCTGGCCTGAGCTCTGGGGACAGAAAGGTGTTCACTTCACTGTGGACATGGCACGTCCTGCCTTGTCATTCGCTCGCTTTTATTTTCTCTTAACAAGGTGTTACGGTTGTCGCTGTCGGCAACACGGCCAGCCCGCGGCTTGGCAGACTCCCCCCGGGTGTCAGGCAGCCCTGACACATGATTTACTGTCTATTGCTGGCATGCGAAAATGCAATCCAATTTTGTAGGCTGACCTCAAATCAAGTCACATTGCAAGTTCACTTAAACAGTCGGTCGATTGTTTTGAATGTTTACGTACATAGTCACATCATTGCAAATACTAGTGGTATTTCTTCTTTTCTGATCTTTCTTCTTTCCCTTATTTCACTGTCTAGGACCCCCAATACCACACTGGCCAGAAGCTCATTTCTCTCCCTGAAAAATGCTGCTGCCTGAGATTTTCTGTAGATGCCTGTTATTAGTTAAGGACATCCCCTTCGATCACTGGAGGCCTGGCAAAGGCCCACCCAGGAAGGGACAGTTGACCAGTGGTTGGCGACAAGGGACACTGGAGTCACAGGCAGCCAGGCCACAGAGGTGGCCCAGGGCTGGAGAGAGACCAGAATGTAGGGGGAGAGCCTGCACTCAGCTGGAGCGTGAGGCACAGCAAGTACCTGGATAAACTTCTCCATGTCTCCCCCGAAGAGTTTCTGGTTATACTGGGAGCTGGGGCGGGGGAGGCGGCTCTTCTGGAATTTTCTCTGTGTGTACTGAGTCCTGTGATAAACAGGAGCTGGCTCTGAGGAGAGTGGGCATGGAGAATAGGATGCCCCACCCCCAGCCCAGCCAAACAGGGCCCTGGAGCTTGAGAGTTATTCTAGAACCCACTGGGCAAAGTGGGAAATTGAGGCCACAGAGGAATGAGCAGCAGAGCTGGGCCCCAAGGAGAGGGGAGGTGGGGACATCGCAGCTTGGCCCCTGCAGAAGCCCAGCTCCTCAGAACAAACCAGCCCCCTATGAAAGACTCACCAAGACACCTCTCGCTCCTCCTTGTCACCTGGGGAGGAGACAATGTTGGTGTGCCTTTCAACCCAGGAGGTCCCCAGTGCACCGCAGAGAAAGGCTTGGCCTGAAGGCCAAGGGCAGGATGGGGGCCAGGACGCTTGCTGGGTTATTCCTTGCACACCAGCCAACCTCTTTGGGCAGAGAGGAACATGGGCCGGGTGGGGTTCCCAGGAAGGGGAGCTGAGAGCAGGTGCCTGGCCCTTGGGGTGGGGCGGAAGGGGTCGAGGGGGCTGGGAGCAGGGCCCACCTCGCTGAATGGCCTCTTGCAGTTTCTCATGCTTGGCCTGCAGCTTGGCAAGGATGCTCCGTCCACTCAGGT